>NC_060286.1:16185816-16485816 GCF_021613505.1 Equus quagga
CCCCCCCCCCCCCCCCCCCCCCCCCCCCCCCCGCCTTCTAGGCAACAGGAAGCCACTGGGACTTGGGGACCTCAGGGAAAGCTGTGACTCTGAATAACCAATATCTCCTGAGGACAGGCTCCTACAGGCAAATGCTTCAGGACTTCCTCATAACCGATAGGATGAAATCTGATGCCTTAATGTGGCAGAAGGCCATCTTGCTTCCTCTCTGACTCCTCTCTCCTCATTCTCTGTCACTGAGTCTTGTTTGTTCCAGTGATGTGGAAATTCCTTGCGTAATGTGACTTCTTGTTCTTTGGTCCCCTTGCTGTTTCTTTTTCTTAAACACTCCTCTGTTGCTGAATAAGTTCTTTTTTATTCCTTTTTTAGGGCCAGCTTAGAAGTTAGTGTCTGTAGAATTTTTCTGGCTTCCTAGAGTTGGTTACTTCATAGCACATACCTTTGCTATAGTATTACAGAAGTTTTTTATTTAATTGTTTAGTTTACTTCTCTAGACTGTAAAGTCCTTGGAGACAGGGACTGTGTATTCGATTTGACTTTTCAGTGCCTAAAAAGCACTCAATAAATGGCTCATCCTGGGCATTCAGTAATTTTTGAATGAATGAGTGTGATTCTCATTTGCTTTGCCATATTGATACTTTATTGTGGCTTTGGCACTTAGCGTCCATGAGATAGATAGTTGAACTTTGGATTGGTTGATTAAAACCTTGAGAAATGCGTGAGCGCAGTTTTCTTGCATCCTTTATTAAAAATGTCAGTAGAGAGGATGTCATTACATGATGAGGTTCCTAGTTTCCGCAAGACCACTTGGTATTTTGGGTGACCTTCTTTGAAAACTCCTTAAGAGTTATCAAATAGTTGTAATCATATTTTCAAGAAGAACCACATCCTCATCAGGACTGAAGGATAAAATGAGGCTATGAGAAAATCGAAAATCACTGTTTTTTAGGTAATTGTGGTAAAGAAGTGATAGGCATTTATAGAAAGATGTTATTAGCATTTGGGAATGAAGGAAATCTCTAGTAAGACATGTTCCAAATTGAACTGGTGTACACTGCGGGCAAGGGGAGAACAGATTGTGTTCTAGTACGGTGTAGAGCTCATAGTTTGTAAGAGCTGATTTATAAGATGTTATTGGACCATACTTGTGCTTGCTTTAAAAAAAGCTTCATAGTTCATCAGCACTTGTGGTCTGGTTATCCAGGGCTGATCAGACCCTGGAAAATCTAATATGCTTAAACAGAAATTTCTGAACATTGATGTCTACTGGAAAATCAATTGTTAACATGCAATGAGAAATGTATTTGCAAGCAGACAGTATTTTATAGTGTAATAAGCAAATCCTGTTCCCAGCTGGTAGATGACTAGGACAGTAGTATTGTCTTCAGAAAGGTTCTTGGTGTGGATGTAGCATCAAGGCTGGCAAGGATGGGTAAAGGTGTTGAAGCTGATCAGATACTCGTACAGGAGGAGCTTAAGACTCGCTGCCCAAGTTTTGTTCTTTGTTCCCTGCTAACATACTGTCCTAGATTTCCTCAGGGAATCGTTCTACTGGGCACTAAACCTTTTTCTCAGCTTCTGGCTGATTCTAATCAAAATAGGATCTGCCTCCTCTCCTACTCTAAATGACTTCAGTTCCTCTGTTCACCAGATCACGCCGTATTCATCGCCAAATGTTGATTCATTAACTGGAACCCTCTGTAAGGGACTATTATTTTGTAGATAAGAGATTTTGTAAATTGGTTTAAGTTCTTAGAATATTATATTATTGATCTCTTGTTCTATTGATATACTCTCTGGACTTGACGATTGATACCCAGATTTTTATTTAGAAGAAAGAACTTTCTTCACGTGAGAAACTTTGTCTGGTGTGACTGTCTCTCTCTCTCCGAATCTCTTCTTATTCTCCCTCTCTCCAGCTATATACATCCTTTGTAAAATGTTTATTTAAAATCAGCAGTGAAAGAGATGACCTTCGTCCAAAAGCAAACTATATAACTGCGTCTTTGAGTTTAATGATTTGGATTCATGTTTCAGTTAGGTGATGTGTATTGCAAAAAACAAGCATTTTAGATATTCCTGAAGCTTATAGTTGAATAATATGCTCAAGCACCTTTGAAAGTTAGGATAATTTTCTCACTAACTTGTTGAGAGGAAAGGTGACTTGCTATTGACTTCACCTGATGGATAAGCAATAACTAGAAAGATAGTTAAAAGGATTTGTGTGATTTGTTTTGCTACAAACTCAAAAGAGAAGACTATCTTAGACTTGTTATCTTTCACCTTTTCAATTATGGATAAGAAATTGGGGGTTTTGGTTATCTTTTATAATTAGGCTGCATTGTATGATATGATGCTATTGAAACATGAAAGAGAAAACACGAGGGCATAATTATAGCCAAATGTGCAATTATCTTGATCTTTTAGAGATGGAGCCTTGATAGGGCCCTTAGGGAGTTTTTCTTAAAAAGAATTCTTGATGATCTATAATTTCATCAAATCAATAAAATATACTTCAAATATTGTCAGAGTACTTTTGACATAATAGTGAAAAAAGTATGCCTAATTTTGGCAAATATGAAATTGTCAAGCCCAGAGCATATGCTGGTTGTTGTGTATTTCCTTGCACTAGCAGAGTCCGGCCCCCTTTTCGAATTCTGCATAGGCTCATGCTGTGATTGCTGATTCCTCTACGTGATGTGGTGAGCCAGTCCTTTGGACTGACAGTTTAAAATGACTCAAGGGCTGTCTTGCTGTGGACTATACTAGGATTCCTTTCACTGAGACCTCTCCCTTGGACTTTATCCTTAAGACCAAGACTGTATCAGCACCAGAATCCTTTCCCTTGTCCCAGTACATGAATAGATTTAAATTTAGTAAGTACTAATGATGTGCTAGGAACTTCGAGGTACTCATGTATTTCAGTTAAGCCTTTTTATGACATCAAGATTAAGGAATTAGTCTGTGCATTTCAGGCATAGAGTAGTAACTTGTTCAGGATACACTGAAGGGTAAGTCTGGAACTTGGCTTCCCGTCCAGGTCTGATGATGGAGCCCAAGGGCTTTTTCCACTCGGCTGTGATATCCTGTACTTGGAGAACGGAACACACTGGGTTGGAGAACATTTCTTGCTGCCAGGATCTCTTTCGGTATATGTGGGCTAGACCAATATTGTTATTAAAAATGTCTGTTCATTCATCCACTAGCCATCTATCCATTCAGCCATGCATCTAACCACTCTTTCTTGAGTACTTATTGTGTGCCAGGTGCTATTTGAGAACCTGGAGATTCTCTGGTTACCAAGCCTTTACTACTTTCGTGAAGTTCATACCCAGTTACCCAAAGACTCATTATGCAGGGAGTATGGAGTGGGAGAGTGTCTGGATTTCTTTTTTTTTTTTTTTTAAGATTTTATTTTTTTCCTTTTTCTCCCCAAAGCCCCCCGGTACATAGTTGTATATTCTTCGTTGTGGGTCCTTCTAGTTGTGGCACGTGGGACGCCGCCTCAGCGTGGTTTGATGAGCAGTGCCATGTCCGCGCCCAGGATTCGAACCAACGAAACACTGGGCCGCCTGTAGTGGAGCGCACGAACTTAACCACTCGGCCACGGGGCCAGCCCCGAGAGTGTCTGGATTTCTTACCCCAGTGTCAGACTTAGAGGAGGCCCTCAACAAGTGTTGGTTTCTTTTGCCTCACTCCTTTTTACCTAATTTTTATGCCCCTGGCCAACTGTTGTCTGCTGTGTGTTCATTTATGGTTGTACTTTGAACTACTGACTTGGGTTTGTGTGTTTTTCTTAGTTCAAGATCAGTCTGTAAATCTTTAGAAATTAGCATGTTCCACAAAGAGGTTTGGTCTAAGTGGTCAGTTACCCTGATTTTGAATATTAAGAAGCCGGTATGGGGTACAAACTTTCAGTTATAAGATGAATAAGGTCTTAAGGATCTAATATATAACATGGTGACTATAGTTGATAACACTGCATTGTATAATTGAAATTTGCTGAGAGAGTAGAACTTAAAAAAATGTTCTGTTCTCAAAAGAAAAGGTGAATATGTGAAGTGATGGATGTGTTAACTCAATGGAAGGAATCTTTTCACACTGTCTGTGTATATCAAACCATCATGTACACTTTAAATATCTTAAAATTTTATTTGTTGGTTATATCTCAAAGCTGGAAAAAAAAAGAAGGTGGTATGATATAAATGGTGTAATTTTTTGGTAAAATGTTATTTTTTTAGCTCTTGTATTAGGCATTAAACCTAATTACACTGTATATGTATACTTTGGTATTATTTTGAGTAGCATTGTTAGTAATTTACCATGTTTTATTATGTGTCATTTTAAAAGGTTTACTATATTTTAAAATGTGATATAATGAGAATGTTAAAACTCATTAACTAGAGCATGAAACTAAGATTCTGTTATGAAATTCCTCGAGCAAATGTTATTCATCATGGAGAATTTAGAGTTAGTCCTATTTTTGGAATGTTCCTTCTGTAGGATATCTTGTATTTTTTGATAAATTTAAACTATTTACTGACAGATTTTCGAGCTAAACTACATTAGCAGATTTCAAAATGCCCAGTTAGAGCTGAGCCTGTTTCTTGGACAGGCGTTTGTATGGCTAATGGATGACTTCAGACTCTGTCGAAGATAAATATTAACCTCAAAGATTAGTTAAATGTAACCTTGACAAAAATATTATTTTTGAGGGGCCGGCCCAGTGGCACAGCAGTTAAGTGCACACGTTCCGCTTTGGCGGCCCGGGGTTCACAGGTTGGGATCCCGAGTGCAGACGTGGCAGCCCTTGGCACGCCATGCTGTGGTAGGCGTCCCACATATAAAGTAGAAGAAGATGGGCACGAATGTTAGCTCTAGGGCCAGTCTTCTTCAGCAAAAAGAGGAGGATTGGCAGCAGTTAGCTCAGGGCTAATCCTCCTCAAAAACCAAAAATATATATTATTTTTGAGAATAGTGTAGTTATTCATTTTATGGTGGTGCGGTTTCTCACTTGGACAACAGCACTACCATCCTCTCCAGTCCCTCAAGAGACAGATTTTGGTTGACTTTGGTTCCATTTTTCTCAGTTACCACATCTAACTGTTTTCCACGTATTGTCAGTTTTATGTCTACGTCTCTCTTAAATTCATTCCTTTCTCTGTTTCCACTGTCCTAGTTCAGGCCTCAGTCATCTCTCACCTAGAAAAGTGCAACAAGCTTGTTACTAGCATTTCTTTATTCCGTGCCTTTCCTCTTTCGGGCTCTCTTCCACATTACTGTTGAAGTTTTTTAGAGGGAAATAAAAAAAATATACGTGAGTATGTTTGCACACGCACACATACACGCACGTTTGGTTCTGACTATGACAATCCCTCATAAACCTTTGGTAGTTTCCCATTGCCTGTAGGGTAATCTAAGCTCCTTAGCGGGTTGTTTGGAAACTTTTGTGGAGTGATTCCAGCCTTCCACCCTCAACCCCTCTGCCCTTCTCCTTGTCCTTCCAGTTGGTTCCAGCCAGTAAACTACTTTGCAATTTGGGTTTTAGTGATGGTTTGTTGCCATTATTTGCCTGATATTATTTACCTGGACGTTCTTTTGTCCAGGTAACCTTTGAAATGTAAAAGCCAGTCTTTCATCTCGTTTGCACATTTCATGGAAGTACACAGTGAGGTGGTTCTACCATCTGAGGTGGCAAAGTTTGCTTTCTGCTTTACAAGGTGTGAAAAATTCCCACATAGAATTTTTTTTTCTTGAAAGGTTTATGACCTAAATGGAATTAAAGAACTAAAACTTAATTGCAGTTCTTTAGACTAATTTGTTGAAGGTTATTATTTTCCAATTTAGGCACTGTTTGAAAGTTCTAAACTATTTTTATAAGTAAAATTAAGCTTTAAATTCGTCATTAGAATTGTAGCATTTTCTTTTGCAATAATATATACTCACTTATTTGTAACTGAAATGATGGATGTTAACTAAACTTATTGTGGTAATCATTTTGTAATATATACATATATCAAATCATTATGTTGTACACCTCAAATGAATACAATATTCTGTGTCAATTGTATTTTGATAAAAGTGGTGGAAAAGACCACGTATGCACTCACTCTGCTAGCCTACCTCTCCCTGTACAATGAATATGATCACAAAGCTTAATAAGGGATTAGCACCACTGTAGGTTAAAAAAAAAACAAAACTCACATATACTTCAGCCACCTGGTCGAATTACAAGCCCTCTAAGTGTCATCTGAATGCCCTTCTGTATTTGAAAGTGAATATTCACACTACAACAGTAACTCCAAATGGCATGCCATGAGCCCATGACGCACACCATAGGGATGATAAGATTCGATGGTCATCTTTGTAATCACGTGGTAATTAATGGCTTTGTGAAGGATGAGGCCAAAGCTAGATGACAGACATTGATGGATAGTAAGGCCAATTCATCTTTCGTGGTTCTCAGGGAAAATTTCCATGCAAGTTCAAGTGTTTCTTTGTATGTTTGATGTTTAAAATGTGTTTCCATGGTTTATACTCTTAGTTTACTTAAACACCATGTGCGAAACAGCCTTTTCTGTCTTTATTCTCTACTTCCTCCCCCAAATTGCTTTTCTTCTGTCTCTTCTTAGCCATTGGAAACTTATTGATTGTGCTTCCTTGATCTCCTTGAGTGGATCTTCTAAGCTTTGTGTGCTTTGCCATCCTTGAAGTTGTACCTAGCAACTCTTTGGTTTGTATGATTGCTGTTTTTACCTATCTTTCCCTGTGAGTTAGGTTGTAAGCTTTTTGAAAGGAAAGTGTGTGCTGTTGTGATCTTTGGAGCTCTGGAGCTTTTTCTCTGTCTTACACCCAATCAGTGTTTAAGAATTGTTTGAATTAAAGTGAATACTTGTTCTTAAATACAGCAAATAATTGCACCTCAGTTAAGATATCACTTGTGGCTGGTGAGGGTACAGATGGATCTCAGTTTTAATTGAGGCAGTAATTGAATTACAGTAAGTGTAACTCTCGTTTTTGAGAAAAGGAAACACACAGCTGAAATTTCCTTTGTCATTTAGGTTAGGTCTGACCACTCTGTGATGCTCGTAACATGTTTCTTGATGTGTGTTCAGGTCCTGCTTCAGTTGTGAACTTCTGCTTTTCTGTTTGTTTCGTTATTAGCTGAGTGTTTCTTAAATTCTAGTGAAGGGAAGAGGGAGCAGTTGATAGTTGCATTATCCACCCCATCTGTTTCCTGTAGATGACAGCAGTTTCCTTTGCCCATGGAGTTGAAAGCACCCTATAAATGTGAATTCTGGTTCTTTTAGTGAGAAGAAAGTTAAAGAACTCACTTTCTAAAGATCTGTTTACTTTTTTCAGGTGACAAGCTCACCCTTAATATATCCTCTTGTCATGTTAATACCAAAAGTGGCTTTTCTGGTGTGAAGAGTAGGTGGCACACTTTGTAAGGTGTCCTGAGAGCCTTTCCTGTGGGGGAGCAAGACTATCTGTTCTGGGAAGTGTGCCATTTCGAGAGGTAAACCTATTTATTTCCACCTTAGAAATGAATTCAGGGCATACACACAGAATATCTCAGGTGACTGATGACTATTTTGGCATCATGACATAAAAGAATTTTTAATTTTTTTAATCATATGGCTGTTGTTCTGATTTCATGTTTTGCAAAGGAGCAAAGAAAATATTAGGGGATGTTTAGTATTTGAGTCAACAGTGGCTTCCTTGGGTTGTCACAGGTTGGACTAGAGGGATGTTGAGATGGTCTGTGTGTGTGGGTTTTTTTTTTCAGTATTTTTATCTTTTTAAATTTTTATTTATATATTTTTAAATTTTATTTATTTATTTATTTATTTTTGAGGAAGATTAGCCCTGAGCTAACATCTGCTGCCAATCCTCCTCTTTTTTTGCTGAGGAAGACTGGCCCTGAGGTAACATCTGTGCCCATCTTCCTCTACTTTATATGTGGGATGCCTGCCACTGTATAGCTTGATAAGCGGTGCCGTGTCCTCATCCGGGATCCAAACCGGCGAACCCTGGGCAGCCAAAGCGGAACGTGTGCACTTAACTGCTGCGCCACCAGGCTGGCCCCTGTGTGTGTTTTAATCAATACAAGTATACTAAGAGCACTGAGTGTTGTAGTGACTTACACATATTAATCATTATTACTATTTTTAATTTAAAAATATTCCAAATAGGCTGGAAAGGATAGGGAATTAGACAGTACCTTCCAGCTTCATCAGATCTTAACATTTTGCCATATTGGTTTTAGATCATAAAACATTTTGGGAAAAATTGAACCTCCCCTTTTTTCTCTCCTGACCCCAGAGTGCTTTCCTTCTGTTGGAATGCGTATTATTTGATCACTTTGAAACAAATAGTGTATTCTGGTCAGATTACACAGTGAGTAGTTGAGTGGTGTTTCCTTTAGGGAAATGAAATTTACGCACCTCCCCTTTTCCAGGTTGGTTAAAGTGCCTCTGAAGAGGTTTTGTGAACATGATGTAGGGTCATTGCACAAGATTAGAAGCATATATATTTTGAGAAGTAAATTTGATTGAATGTGGGCGTTTACATTCTGATTAATTGATTAGCTTAAACATTTCTGAGCCTCTAAGTAGTTTCTTTAGATTAACTGCTAATTTGCTCAAATGCCTGGACAATCACTAAAACTGACTTTTTTCCATGAAGATTTTGTACTGTAGTTTCCAAGGGTGTTTTTCTCAAGTTGCATTGACTTGGTTTGTTTTGCCAATTTTCCTCTAAGCATTTCTTCTAAGCTGTGGAATTCCGAATAGTCTCTCTTTTACTTACTTTCTTTCTTCTTTTGGGTAAGTGTAATGCAAAAATAGAAAGGCTACTTATTTTTCCATAGTGCTACCAAAGTCTGTGTGATTTAATTCTATGGCATATTTCTTATTGCTGTTCACCTTTTGTTCAACTCTGAAGATACGTTATACTTGTATCATGTTTTATAATCACAGTTGAGTTTTGGTAGGTTCCAGAACAGAGGGAAAAATATCTGTACTAAAATGTAGTCTTTTTGTAGGCTTTACCTTTTTCCTAAGTTATATATCATAACTAAGGAAAAACCAGAAAAATAGAAATTGAGGAAATTCACAATGACTCAAATTCTATCACAGACTAAAAAAAAATTCTCACTCGTAAGTGTCATAATTTTTTTGCCATGTATGTTTCCAGTTTTTTTCTGATAAAATATACTTGTAAAATACATATTTTAACATAGTGGTTTATAATGTGCATTTTCATGTAATATTGTGAACAGTAAACTAGTATTTACAAATAATTCCTGAATTATGATTATTCTAAATACTGTAAGCTGGGGGCTACACAATGCAGTAGTGGAAACACAGGCTTTGTGTCATAACAGTCTTGGGGTTGGGTTCCTGCCTGTTCTCTTATTAAGTTAGCTGTGTCACCTTGGCCACATTACTTAATCTTGGGTAAAATTTAAAACTTCGCTGATTCCTGCTTGTACTCCTTTGTGAAATGGGAATAATAATGCTCGTCTCCGTGGATTGTTAGGCTGATTACATGCTGCAGAGAACGTCATGTGCCTGGCATATTGCAGGTACTCAAATAGGAACTATCATTATTTATAAGGGAAATTAATTAATTGAAACATAGCTTTTGACATTGGCTATTTAGATTAATATTGAAATAGAAGCTTCTAGATGTCCTAGATTTTATTTGTACTTACTTTCATGAAAGTATATGTGGTTAGCGAGGATCGTATGAATAGTTTGATAACTGCTGCTGTCCCCTTTCCCCCAAATTTGGAATAGGTAGCCATCTTTTAAAGTAACATGTAAGGAGATGTATTTTGAGAGACCTTCACGTGTGTAATGAAAAGCTACTGAATATAATTATATATAAATATTGAAATATGTACTTCTGTTAATGTTCTTCATGTGTATGTTTTCCATCTGCCTCCATCACTCTTAACTTGGATATCTTTCTTAGCTCCAAAAAGCCTCACCATGTACACCTCTCCCTCATTTTTGTATTTTCTTCGTGGCTTTAATTATAACAAGGACCAATTCATGTTATTCCACCTTTTTTACTCACACATATGTACCTGCTATTAGTTATTTATATATATGTATATTGAATTTGAAAAATGTCATGTAACAGGAATCCTTATCATAGAGTTCTCACATTCTACTTTGTTTCCTTTCTAATGAGTGTTGCATAGACTCTCATTTTTATCAGTTTATACCTTGTCATTTTTTATCTTAGAAGCACTACCCACTGTAGTTTTGGGGTAATTTTCTTTTGAGGTCGTAGAAGACGAGTTCGTTGGTGAACTCATGCCAGCTGTGTGGCTTGTCCGAGTTAACTGTCCCTGTTTGTAGTCAAGCTGCCAGTCCTCTGCTGACACCTCACTGTGATCACTGTACTTCTTCCTGTTGGCTACCTTGGGTGTTGATTCTGAAGCTGCTCTTTTTTAAAAAAATTTACTTTATTTTATTTTATTTTTTTGGTGAGGAAGATTGGCTCGGGGCTGACATCTGTTGCCAATCTTCCTCTTTTTGCTTGAGGAAGATTGTCCCTGAGCTAACATCTGTGCCAGTCTTCCTCTATTTTGTACATGGGATGCTGCCACAGCATGGCTTGATGAGTGGTGTGTAGGTTGGTACCCAGGATCTGAACTCATGAACCTCGGGCCACAGAAGCAGATGATGCAAACTTAACCGCTATGTCACCGTGCCAGCCCCCTAAAGCTGCTCTTTGAGATCTCAGTTGAAGCTTACTTTTCCTTCACTACACACACATACAGATGTACAAACACGCCATCTTGCAGTGAAGAGACTGTGTTTGGTTTCAGATGAAATCAGTAAAAGAAGGTAAAATTAATAAATTTATAATTTTTGCCAGAAGGCTAAAAATTCGTGTTTTGGAGGTTGGCATTCAGGGGTGTAAATGTAATCTAAAATTTTTCTAAATTGGCGTTTGGATGGCTTGCTTAAAAATAACTTAAGTAATCAAAAAACATTCTTCTAATATTCTGGGATCAGGAACAGGTAAAGGTGATTCACCTTTTATCTGAGTTTTTAAAGCATGTCCAAAGGGTATTTAAAGGGGAAAAACTATTCTCCTTCAAGTGTATTAAAGAATGAAACGTTTTATGATTTCATTTTAAGTTATTGATTTTTATTGTAAATTTCCATAGTAGTGTCACCCTCATAGTAGGGGCGCCTAGTACATTGTTTTTAAGTGAATTTCTGTCTCATGACTGTTAACTGTCAATTTGTTACTGGTTTTAAATTATATTTAACATTGCAAGAGTTTCGAAATATTCCATCATTTAATCCTCAAAATAATCTTGTGAATTAGGCAGGAGAAGGATTTTATTCATTTTACAGGAAACTTAATTGAATTGCTCAGGTTCACTATATGATGACTGCAGGGTTTGAATTTAGGACTTCAGCTCCTAATTCCATGCTTTTTGTGTAGTGTATGCTGCTTTCCCATATTGACCTGGAAGTGTTTCAATACTTAGTATTGTAATAGTTGTTCATTTATTCAGTAGAGTTTTTTTTTTTAATTAAGATTATGATAGATTACAACCTTGTGAGATTTCAGTTGTACATTATTGTTAGTCATGTTGTGGGTACACCACTTCACCCTTTGTGCCCTCCCTCCAGCCCCCCTTTTCCCTGGTAACCACCGATCAGTTCTCCTTGTCTATATGTTAAGTTCCACCTATAAGTGGAGTCATATAGAGTTCGTCTTTCTCTGTCTGGCTTATTTTGCTTAACATAATACTCTCAAGGTCCATCCATGTTGATGAGAATCCATGATGCGAATGGAACAATTTTGTCCTTTTTTATGGCTGAGTAGTATTCCATTGTGTGTATATACCATATCTTCTTTATCCACTCATCAGTTTCTGGGCATTTAGGTTGGTTCCATGTCTTGGCTATTGTAAATAATGCTGCGATGAACATAGGGGTGCATGGGACTCTTGGGATTGATGATTTCAGGTTCTTAGGATAGATACCCAGTAGTGGGATGGCTGGGTCGTATGGTATTTCTATTTTTAATTTTTTGAGAAATCTCCACACTGTTTTCCATAGTGGCTGCACTAGTTTGCATTCCCACCAACCGTGTATGAGGGTTCCTTTTTCTCCACAGCCTCTCCAACATTTGTCATTCTTGGTTTTGGATATTTTTGCCAATCTAACGGTTGTAAGGTGATATCTTAGTGTAGTTTTGATTTGCATTTCCCTGATGATTAGTGATGATGAGCATCTTTTCATGTGTCTATTGGCCATTCTTATATCTTCTTTGGAGAAATGTCTGTTCATGTCCTCTGCCCATTTTTTGATCGGGTTGTTTGTTTTTTTGTTGTTAAGCTGTGTGAGTTCTTTGTATATTATGGAGATTAACCCTTTGTCGGATAAGTAGCTTGTAAATATTTTTTCCCAATTAGTGGGCTGTTTTTTTGTTTCAATCCTGTTTTCCCTTGCCTTGAAGAAGGTCTTTAGTCTGATGGAGTCCCATTTGTTTATTCTTTCTATTGTTTCCCTCATCTGAGGAGTTATAGTGTCTGAAAAGATTCTTTTGAAACTGATGTCAAAGAGTGTACTGCCTATATTCTCTTCCAAAAGACTTATTGTCTCAGGCCTAATCTTTAGGTCTTTGATCCATTTTGAGTTTATTTTGGTGTGTGGTGAAAAAGAATGGTCGATTTTCAATCTTTTGCATGTGGCTGTCCAGTTTTCCCAGCACCATTTGTTGAAGAGACTTTCTTTTCTCCATTGTAGGCCCTCAGCTCCTTTGTCAAAGATTAGCTGTCCATAGATGTGTGGTTTTATCTCTGTGCTTTCAATTCTGTTCCATTGATCTGTGCACCTGTTTTTGTACCAGTACCATGCTGTTTTGATCACTGTAGCTTTGTAGTATGTTTTGAAATCGGGGATTGTGATGCCTCCGGCTTTGTTTTTCTTACTCAGGATTGCTTTAGCAATTCGCGGTCTTTTGTTGCCCCATATGAATTTTAGGATTCCTTGTTCAATTTCTGTAAAGAATGTCCCTGGGATTCTGATTGGGATGGCATTGAATCTGTAGATTGCTTTAGGTAGTATGGACATTTTAACTATGTTTATTCTTCCAATCCATGTGCATGGAATGTCTTTCCATCTCTTTATGTCGTCGTCAATTTCTTTCAAGAAAGTCTTGTAGTTTTCATTGTATACATCTTTCACTTCCTTGGTTAAATTTATCCCCAGGTATTTTATTCTTTTTGTTGCGATTGTGAATGGGATTGAGTTCTTGAGTTCTTTTTCTGTTAGTTCATTGTTAGTGTATAGAAATGCTACTGATTTATGTATGTTGATTTTATACCCTGCAACTTTGCTGTAGCTGTTGATTGTTTCTAATAGTTTTCCTATGGATTCTTTGGGGTTTTCTATATATAAGATCATGTCGTCTGCAACCAGCGAGAGTTTTACTTCTTCTTTGCCTGTTTGGATTCCTTTTATTTCTTTTTCCTGCCGAATTGCTCTGGCCAACACCTCCAGTACTATGTTGAATAGGAGTGGTGAAAGTGGGCACACTTGTCTTGTTCCTGTCCTCACAGGGATGGCTTTCAGTTTTTGTCCGTTGAGTATGGTGTTGGCTGTGGGTTTGTCATATATGGCTTTTATTATGTTGAGGTACTTTCCTTCTATACCCATTTTATTGAGGGTTTTTATCATAAATGGATGTTGGATCTTGTTGAATGCTTTCTCTGCATCTGTTGAGATGATCATGTGGTTTTTGTTTCTCAATTTGTTAATGTAGTGTATCACATTGATTGACTTGCAGATGTTGAACCATCCCTGTGACCTTGGTATAAATCCCACTTGATCATGGTGTATAATCTTTTTGATGTATTGCTGTATTCGGTTTGCCAGAATTTTGTTGAGGATTTTTCCATCTATGTTCATCAGTGATATCGGCCTGTAGTTCTCCTTCTTTGTGTTGTCCTTGTCAGGTTTGGGGATCAGAGTGATGTTGGCTTCATAGAATGTGTTAGGAGTACTCCATCTTCCTCAATTTTCTGGAATAGTTTGAGAAGGATAGGTATTAAATCTTCTTTGATTGTTTGGTAGAATTCTCCAGAGAAGCCGTCTGGTCCTGGACTCTTATTTTTGGGGAGGTTTTTGATTACTGTTTCTATTTCTTTACTTGTGATTGGCCTATTCAGATTCTCCATTTCTTCCTCATTCAGTTTGGGGAGGTTGTAGGAGTCTAGGAATTTGTCCATTTCTTCTAGGTTGTTCAATTTGTTGGCATATAGTTTTTCATACTGTTCTCTTATGATCCCTTGTATTTCTTTGGTATCTGTTGTGATTTCTCCTCTCTCATTCCTAATTTTATTTATTTGAGATTTCTCTCTTCTTTTCTTGGTGAGTCTGGCTAAGGGTTTGTCGATTTTGTTAATTCTTTCGAAGAACCAACTCTTTGTTTCATTGATCCTTTCTACTGTCTTTTTTGTTTCAATATTGTTTATTTCTGCTCTTATTTTTATTATTTCCCTCCTTCTGCTTACTCTGGGCTTTGTTTGTTCTTCTTTTTCTAATTCTGTTAGGTGTCATTTGAGGTTGCTTATGTGAGCTTTTTCTTGTTTAGTGAGGTGAGCCTGTACTGCAATGAATTTCCCTCTTAGGACTGCTTTTGCTGCATCCCAAATGATTTGGAATGACGTGTTCTCATTTTCATGTGTCTCCAGATAATATTTGATTTCTTATTTAATTTCTTCAATAATCCATTGTTTGTTCATTAGCGTGTTGTTTATTCTTCACATTTTTGCACATTTCTCTGCTTTATTCTTGTATTTGATTTCTAGTTTCATAGTATTATGATCAGAAAAGATGCTTGATATTATTTCAACTCTCTTGTATTTATTGATGCTTGCTTTGTTTCCCAAAATATGGTCTGTCCTTCAGAATGTTCCATGTGCACTTGAGAAGAATGTGTAACCTGCTGTTTTTGGATGAAGTGTTCTATATATATCTATTAAGTCCATCTGGTCTAATTTTTCATTTAATTCTATAATTTCCTTGTTGATTTTCTGTCTGGATGTTCTATCCATTGGTGTTAATGGGGTGTTGAGGTCCCCTACTATTATTGTATTGTTGTTGATGTCTTCTTTTAGTTCTGTTCAATAGAGTTTTATTGAGGGCACAATTTTAAGTTCTAGCCCTTTGTGGATGAATGAATGAAAGATAAGTCTTCTACCCTCAGGGGAGACTGTCAGTAAATAAACAGGTAGATAAGTAATTATTGTGCCTACAATAATAGTGATTGGTATATAGTAAGTACGCAATAAGTGTTTATTGAATGAATGAGTGAGCAAAGTGATAAAAAAAAGAAATACTGAGTGTAGGGTCTTAAATAGATAGATTGACGAGGGAAGGTCTTTCTGAGGAGGTGACGTCTAAGCCAGGGAAAAGAGTATTTCAGACAAAAGGACCAGCACAGGCAAATGCCTTGAGGCAGAAAAGAGCTGGGATTATTGAGGACACCAAAGATGGCTAGTGGAGCTGGAGCATAGTAAGCTGGGGAGACAGGGATTCTGTATGAAATTGAAGAGAAAGAGACCAATTATGTAGGTCCTTGTAGACCATGGTAAAAAATTTGGCTTTTATTCTAATGTTGGGATACAGTTTTCCATGTGTCTCATGTTTTTGCACAGATTACCTTTGTTCTAGACTGTATTTTCAAGGATAATTTGTGTAGTCAACAACCTTAGAGGATAAAGAGAGTGTCTCCCTCCAGAGCGAAGATTGGGCACACTTATAGTCTAGTATAATAAAGACAATGTCTCTTTCTGGGGTAAAGGTCAGACAGGCTTACTGCCCATTATAAAAGATTTGGGTTCATTAATCTCAGGGTTACTCTCCTGTAACACAACCACTGCTATGCAGGTGTCATCTGATCCTCTGTGTGTCACCTGATGGGAATTGGAACTTAAGGGACTGGCACCAAAGAATACTGCCACTCTGGCTACTGCTGCTGCTGAATAGTGAAGTCCTCTGTCTCTGACCCAGGAGTCTCGTGTCTTCTGCCAGCATCCATACTACTGTGGCAGGCTAACTTGTCAGTTTGAAATTAGGATAAAATCTTATATCTTTCACATTTCTTGACATCTCAGGATGTGGAGACCCATTGGAGGGTTTTCAGCAGGGGGATAATAATATGTAGTTTAACCTTTTAAAAAGTCCTTCTGACAGCTCTGTAGAAAATGATCGTGGGTAGAAAGGAGATTCATGAGGAATCTGGGGCAGTTGTCTATAGAGAGATGATAGTGGCTTGGACCAATGTGACAATGGAAATGGAGAGGAGTGAAGAATTCAAGATGGTCTTCAGGAGGTAGAATTTATAGGTCTTGACAGAATGGATATGGGATGTGAAAGAAAGGAATGGAGAATGAATCTTATGGTTTTGGCTTGAGCAAATGGGTAGTTAGAGGCGTCTTTAGCTCAGATGGAGAAACCTCAAGATGAAGATAATAAGCCTGTACAAGGACTTATTTCTCTTGTCATCACTGTTTCAGCCTTTTTTTCAGCCACTTTATTTGCTTGGTTCTGTCTGTCTGTTGAGAACTTTTATGTTTAGAATTGCAGGGAGAGGAAGAATGAGAAATAGTTTGTACAACTTGGGATCAGAGAACCATTGGTATGTACTTTTCTGGGAAGAAGATTTTGCTTGTGTCTTCATGAGTTATCAAATCCATTAAAGTTAAGAAATATAAGTCTTGCAGTCCCTTAATAAGTGGGTTGTCTCAATAACAGTAAATTAGATGAGCTTGGGAGGATTTATTTTTCAAATAGCCGTATTGATTTTTACCCAAACTTTATTATCTGGGAGTTTGCAGTGAAACTCTTTAATATGTTTCAAGGTTTTCCCTTTTTTGATGGTAAAGTAATGCATTCTTTTCTTATTTATTTTTTAGGTTTTAAGTTTCTTTCAAAGCTCTGCTATGCTCCCTTAATTATCAAGGATAGTTTCTGCTCATCTTGTGATCACATAAGCTTAATACAGTAACAAGAAAGAAACAAATGCCTATGGATTAATTTATTCAGTTTGCCATTTTCACTCAGAAATTCTTCAGGATGACTTCTTGTCTTTCTAATGCCAAATGCTGATTTCATCAACACCTGATTGCTGTTCATAAAAAGAGTAACTAAAAAGCTTAAAAAAAAAAAAAAAAGCAAGCCCTAGCCCTGTAGAGTTCTGTTAAATACCTTCCCTTTTTATCTAGTGAGGTTTATTTCTTTTGTGCTTCTCATGTGCTTATTATATTTTACAGGATGGTTTTACATTTCTTAACTTTTATATGTTATAGACAGTTTTAGGCTACAACATGAAGTTAGCATGAGTTTTGAATTATTTTTGCACCATCTCACACATGTCCTTTTATTTCTTTGGTTTTGTAGCATTTTCCTTGGTCTGTGGTCTAGGTCCAGATTTTCCCTCTTTGGAAAGAAAAAGTTGACAGGAGAGGGAAGGGAAAGCTTAGCAAAATTTTTGCGTCAGGGTAGGGAGGAGGCTGGGCTTCAAATTATTTATGGTTCAATTTATATTCTACCCCCTGGAAATCAACAGTGGGAAAACTTATTCCATTTTAAAGATAGAAAGCATAAACTAAGGTCACAAAATCATTACTGCTTATCATGAAGACTTTCCCAGGTGGCATGAGTTGTTATTAATGACTTTAATAGGCTCTGGAGATATTTCTACCAGAAGTGCGGTTAGAATGCAGTTATTTCTGAATTTTTGAGAAGATAAATACACTATCTTTTTGCTTTTCTTTTCTATTTATGGAGATTCATCTTTCTGGGTTTTTTTTTTTTCCCCTTTGGTGAGGAAGATTGACCCTAACATCTGTTGCCTATTTTCCTCTTTGCTGGAGGAAGATTGTCACTGAGCTAACATCTGTGCCAGTCTTCCTCTATTTTACATGGGATGCCGCCACAGCATGGCTTGACGAGTGGTGCTAGGTCCACACCTGGGATGTGAACCCGCAAAGCCCAGGCTGCCAAAGCAGAGTGCACAAACTCAACCACTGTGCTACCAGGCTGGCCCCTGTTTCTGAGTTTTAGCAGTTTTAAAACACCCCCAGGTAGTAGAGTGATATTTAAGCTTCCTTGGCTGTCTGGTCTTTCCTTCAGAGAAGTATTCTTGTTCTGCCTTAGTATTCCATTATATAAATTCTTTAAAAGGGCTGAACATTTGTCACTAATTTCATGTTTCTTGCTGTGTGCTAAGTAATTTATGGTTTCACCGTATTTAGGCAATATTTGGAATTTCATGAATGGGTTGCTGGTCTTCTCTCCTTTGTCCCCTGATTTCAAAACAAAAACAACAGTTAGCAATAAGATTTTATGAGATTTTTATCTCTGAGAGGAGATTTTATTTAGTGACTGAATTGAACCAGAATTTGTAGCCTATGGGATGTGATGGAAACTTTCCCCAAAGGATTGTTCATATTGCCCTTGCAGTTCAAGTCCCGGATTTGTGCCTCTACACCTTTCTTAGCCTTCAGGAGGATTTTTTCCTCCCCTTGGTTCTGGGCCTAGACTTGGCTGTGCCCTAAAAACGGTTCTGGAACCGGTTTAGAAGCAAGGAATCTTAGCCTCAGAATTGTGACTCCATTTCTCCTCCCCGCCTTCTTTCTTCTCTGCTTGAGAGGTAGTGGACGGCACAGGAGAAAGAGGATTGGAGTCACACATACCTGGGTTTGCATCTGAGCTCTTGCTTACGAGTTGCGTGACCACAGGCAACATAAGCACCTTTTTAGGCCTCCCATCTCAAATGTAAAATCGAGACCCTGCTAATGACCTGCTGGTGGTTGGGTGAGGCACAGTCGTTTCTTCAGGGACCTGTGCTCGGCACTTGCTGGGCTAAGCACTAGAGCGAGATCAGTGCTTTGAAGCTACTGTGTGTTCCTCGCTGACCCCAGCCTCCTGCCTCCCTGGGAGGTGACCACCAGCCTGAATTGTATGTTCCACATACCCTAGCTTTTTAAAACAATGGATCTGTGAACAGTACATTTTTAGCTTTGCCTATTTGGGTTCTGTGAAATGATATCATATCGTGTATAGTCTCTGCTAAGGGAACATCACAGCAGGGGAATGTAGGACTCTTGGCTCCCCGCTTGACCTTTGCTGGGGGCATGGGTGGGGTTGCAGTTTTTTCTGCGGTATGTGGCTGGAGTAGTGGTTTTTACGTAAAACATTTTTGTCTTCCTAGGCTTCCGCTTTATTGATGCTTTAGAGAGGGCAGACTTTTTCTGATACTCAATCAGAGGTAGGGCTGGCATTATGTAACATGGGGGAGTGAATCCAATAAGTAAATGGCAGTTAATAGGAACCAGATTTACTGCTCTTGCAGGGAATAGAAAGGTGAAAACTAGAATGAACCCTGTGCTGTTGGATTGGAATTCAGGGTATTTGTAGAAACTCTTGGTTTTCAGTATACATAAATAGATTTGGAAAGAAAAAAGGTATGCATGCATGTATGTGTGTGCTTCTGTTCACTTAGATGAGCTGGGAACAGCAATAACCCAGTTGCAATAAGCACCCCCAGGTCTTTTTTTCTAAATACCATTTTTTCCACTAGAATGGTAGGAATCGTCAGACTAGAAAATTGCTTTTGGCAACTGCCATAGAATAATTAATTTGGCCAAGAATTATCAATAGACACTAAAAATATTGGGTGAAAGTTTGTTGGGAAATAGGAGAGACAAATCTGGGACTATTTATATAGTCTTAAAGTATCACCTCGCAAAATACTTATTAATTACAAGGGAAAAAGAATAACTGTACAGCGGGCACATCTGACAGATACCACCTTAATCAACTGACGTAAGTTAACATGACCAGTCAGGGGAAAGAACTGAAACAGTGTACCACCTGAGAGGGTACGGTGAGAGGAACTCTTCTGTGGTATTCCTTCTGAACATTCACAGTTTGAATCTATTCATACGGAAATATCAGACAAACCCACATTAAGGAACATTCTATAAAACAGGCCTGGAATCTTCAAAATTCACTTAACGATGGGAACATGTTCTTAGAAAAGTCATTAGGCGATTTCATAATACTGTATTTAATTTTCACTTACTTTGTGTATGCCATTATTTTCTCCCCAGTTTGCTATTGAGCTGTTTAAATTCTTTTCTTTCTCTTTTTTACCACTGTGTCTGCCTCAGTGTAGAGCATGTTTCAATGGCTCTTAGTAAAAGGTGTTGACCTGGTTGATTGCTATCTTAGAATTTAGAGTTTTCAGAAAGTATAAAGTAGGGTAAGGGAATTTGATAGAGTGGTGAATGTGATGCTGTACTCATCCGTAATCTAGTCAGCTCATGTTTGTGTGTGCGAGTGGTTTCTCCCCGAAGGTTTAGGATTAAGCATATTAGGACCAAGCTAGTCTTACTCTAAAACTTGGATGGTTGAGGATGGGGGGTTGAGTAGCTGTGGGGAGAACGTTAATTGTCGCAGCAGCCTTCTCTCTCGGAAAATGTTAAGTGTAAGCTGTTTGGTAGAACGGGCCTTTCCCCTTAGGACTGATAATCAGAGGTGAGAGGGTGGAATTGGCCCCTCAGGCCTTGCTTTCTTTGGTAGAACTATAAAATCCATCATAGGGCTTGATTTCCTTAGATAGGTTGGAGGACAGACTTCTCTTTAGCAGTTACACTAATTTTCATTTTTCTCAGAATGATCAAGGAAAAAAAGCTTATAAAACCCCAGAGTGGTAGTTACATGGCACTTAATGTACTCCCCCACATGCAGGCTTTTCTTCAGCACTGTTATTTTTTTCTTGCTGCCTTTACCGTGTAGGTGGCCTTCTCCGGATTGCTGCTGACGGGAAATTGAGCAACCTTTCTTTTTTGGAACAGAATATATTTTACTGCTGAAAGAAAAAACCTGGTGTTTATGTTTTGAAATTTAACTGTGAATTTTTGTTTGAAGACCAATTTAAATCTAGAAAAATGGAAGTAGGGGTTAAATCTCATATTGTGCACTGATATTTCTGAACCTTCCCAGTAATTTTGGGGCCTTCCTTTTTTGTGGAATTACTTTGCTTTGTAAAGCAAAAATCACTTTGCTTTGTTCTCTTAGCCATTGATGGGTATTAAGCAGTTGTCTTTGACCAGGTTATTATTTTTCTTGCTTTTCTCTGAGGCTGTCTTCCCCAATTGTCTTCTTTCTGTAATGGAGGTGTGATGGGCTCCACGTTGATTTAACAGGCATCTTGAATCAAGAAGGTATGTTAGCCCTACCTTTGGAAAAACACATCATTCAGTAAAGCTCCTTCGTCATTTGGCTAGAGCAAAGCCTCCCACAGCATGGGGAAGGAGCTCCAGATGGGAGGCCTGCCTCTGCCGCAGATTCTGCCTGCTCTGCCAACCCCCCTGGTGCTTTGGGATACGAATGCCAGGCTGCCCACTGCCCACCACCACCCAGGTGCTCACTGCCTAGGGTGATTGTGCTTGGGTTTGATTTGGGTAGTTCCTTTATCGCGCTGGGGATCCGGAGGAAGAAATCAGCCTGTAATTAGAATATAAGCCCGTATGCCACAGCATGAAAATGTTGTCCAGGTGGAGTGGAGTAAGCCTGATGGAATCTAAGTGGGTTTGTAAATTACATCCTTTTGCTTGAGTTTAAAATTTGCATGTTGGTTCGTGTACCTAAGTGGATTACTAGTGCAAATCAGCTGTCAGGTATGTCTTATTTATGTAATTAGCTGGTTATGGCTCATTAATTAAGATGAACAAAGTATATATTTTGAGTGTTATAGGTTTCTTTACTCATTCTGTGGGTGCAATCATGTACAAGCTGCAAATTTTATTATCTGGGCTATCTGACTCTCAGCATACCCTTTGTAGGTTTCTTTTCCCCCCAGTTTTCTTCTGATGTTTATTCCATTTGCTCTTGGTAGAGCAGGAAGGACCTGTTGCAGGGTCTCCCTGAGCTCTCTTCTGCTGCATTACCCACGTTCATAGTGCAGGGGCCTAGTAGGTTCATTAAGTCCGTCTCATTTCATATGCAGTAAAGTAAGTTGTCAAGTACCTTTATATTTGGCTGAATAAGAGATGGGAATCCTAATATCCAGGGCGACAGGCTGGGAAGAGGAACTTCCCCCTGGTCCTCACCAGGTGTTGGAAATATCTGTGAGTGGAACTGAGTCCTGGTTCTTACTCTTCTTAGCTTCCATCTTGTACGTTTGGGAACAGGTTTTGGAAATCAACGTGGTTTGAAATAGTGTTTCACCTCAGCAAACATTAGCAAATTAGTTTCTTGGAAGCTCTTATGGACAGGTATAGTCTGATTTATTTTACTGTTATTAGGAATATGTACATGTACTGCAGATTATCAATATTGGGCATAGATGTGTATTCCTTTAAGTAATAATAAGCTTAGCATCACAGAAAATGCCTTATGACTGTGCTAGAAGCTTATAACCTATCCGAAATGACCAATGTGAGAATTTCTAAATAATCAGAATGTTTGGTTGCTTTGGAACAGGTTTTCTCGATCTCACTGCTATTGATATTTTGGACTGGATGATTCTTTGTCATGAGGGGCTGTCCTGTGCCTTGTAGGATGTGTAGCAGCATCCGTTAAAGGCCAGTAGTGTACCCCCTCCCCTCGCTGTGACAACCAAAAATATCTCCAGACATTGCAAGGTGTCCCCTGGGGTGCAGAATCACCCGTGTTGAGAAGCACTCGTTTGGAACAGTGGTTCCCGTAGGCAGCTGATGGGCCGACTATGTCAAAATCACCTTGTTTGGGGGCTTGTTACACATACAGTTTCCGAGTTTCCTCCAGCCTTCCTGAACAGGTTGTTTGGGGTGAGGCCCTGGATCAGCAATCTGCCTACAGACTGAGTAGCCAGGTTTAAGAATGTGTTGTTTAAGTTTGAGTGGCTATTAGTTGGCTTAAATTTAAATGTGTGTTGAACTATGCATAAAGAGATTATAAATTAAAGAGGGTTTTAGAGGTAAAGTATAACATTTCACAATTATGATTTGATTTATAGCAGTGATTTTTTTTCCCTTTTTACTGTGAGGTACAGTTGGATGATTTTCAAAATTTGAAAATAACCTAAAGTTTATAATTATTTTAATCCAGGTTTTGAGAGGATTCCTCAAGTTTGACCTCAAGCAAGATTCACTACTAACTTTGAAGTAGAATAAGGTGAGTTGGCGGATTAGTCACAAAGTCATGTTGGGGGAAGGGAACATCAAACATTCATTCTTAGATGACCTGCTACTTATGGCAGAGTTTTGGTTTATCAGATGAGGATCCTATATCTTTTTCCCCCACTGTTTTTTTCTTCCTTCATTGTTTTACTGCTGAGAGGCAGAAATGGAAATGGCGAAGGGGAGAAACTCCTGTGCAGTTTTTAGACGCTGATTTCTGAATTCAGCATTGTCATCTTTCTAGATAAAATGTTTCACATATTTTTCTGGCTAGTTAAATTAATAGTAAGAAAGTTTTGGTTACCTATTTATGTTTCCATTCCATAGTAAGTACTTCAAATGTTTAAAAAAATCTTTGTGTGTCGTAAATTTGATGAAAGTTTACGCCTCAATTCATGTTCTAAATAAGAATCTCGTTAACTCTGATGTATTAGTGTGTAATTTGGAATACCAAGCTTGTTTGAAAAAATTGAGAGATGGTTGGATGATCTGCTGGCCTGAGAGTTGCCATGCATGTTTTACCACTGATCTTAGATTGATTGCCTTTGGTTACTCCTAGGTAGAAACCCAGATCTATCGGAGGCCTGTTCTGATGTTTCTGTGGACATTTCTCAGACACTTTAATCAGTGTAAAAGGGTATTCTGTTATTGAGAAAAATAACAGCTTAATTTGGGTTGAGAGAGACATTTCTATAGGCTGAAAGTGCTCTAATATGTTAAGCTCTTAAATTCAGATAAAACAACTGGTTTGAGGTTGCATAAGTTTCTTCAGTTTTGTTACTTTGTTAACCTTCATCTCAGCCAGATGCTGAAACAAAGACCTTGGGATTTTTCTTACATGCTGCTTTGTCAGGAGCAGAAGCAAACTGCCTAAGGAGTCAGCTCTTCTGGAGCAGCTGCATCCTATCAAGGACGGTCAAGGTTATCTGAGCATCTCACCTCTGTAAACCCTTGTGCAGCGCTTACGGTTTCTTTTCTGAAGCCCGCTGGGTAATTGGAGCACGGCTTTCAAAGTGGCTCGCTATTTCTGACCTTCCTTGAATTTCAGTAAGAGAAATTGGGGAATGATTATCTCTGGAAACGTTTTTAAAGTACATTAGGACACTTTCCGGGCAGCATTTATTTAACCATTCTCAGCACCATTCTTCTTTAATAGAGGTGGAATCCAAGAAAGATTTTTCGATCTCTTTAATTTTTAGCCATTTGAAGAGCCCAACTTTTTTTTATTAGAAACACAACTGAAAAACTGTCTTTGAGAATGTAGCATCTTTGGGACCATCAAGAATTGCTTCGTGGTGAAGTGAGCAGCCTGTAGGAATGCTACAGAAAGGTAGCTGTGGCTTAGGTACTTTGCAAAGGAAGAAACGTCAGTGTATGTTACTGAGCGCCCTCTGGTTCTCACCTCAAGCTTGTAAGCTGTTTTGCAAGATGATTTTTTTTCTCTTGAGTATCTGTATACTATAGAAATGTGCACCTTCAGTGCAGTCGCTGTATGTCTTACGGTATTTAAAACACTGAAATAAGGGTCAATTCCTGGTCGATAAACTTGAATGACAGTTTTTAGCAAAGGCCTTAAGTTCTAGGGTTACTATGAGGCTCGTTTCACTTTTATGTTGTAGTAGCTACAACTTGTCTCTTGAGTTGAGTTGCTTAGTTTAGTAACCAGAACCTCTGGGCACTATACTCACTTCTTTTAATGGCAGTACCGTCTGATAATGCTAATACGGTATATCTGTGAGGTCAGATGAGAGATTCTTCTCTTGTGCATTCATGCATGCTCGGGTCTCCCAGACAACAGACACAGGAGGCCAGGATTGAGTGGGTTTCCAGACCTGATGGTGGCATGACTCTTTCTTGGTCTTCTAAATATATCCTTCTTCCTAAGGGCTCTTTCTCTACTTAAGGGATATCTAAAACAACTCCCATCCTCCAAAGAAACCCAAAAAGACAACAAAACAAAGCAAAAACCAACCCACAAGATCTTGTATTTGATGTGTAGTTCTGTGTGTATCTTATTAAATCCGTCATTCTTATACTTTATTTATTTTTTGAGTAGCATTGTTCTAAAATAAAAATTGAGTTGAGAAAGCATACTTTTTCCTTTCCTTTAAAAAAATTTTTAATTGCTACATTCTATCTAAATACCCAGCAAGAAACATAGAGTGATGTTAATTGATAATGGTCTGACTAAATTATGTGCTTTACACACTAAAACATTTGAATAATTTTCCCATGGATTATATTTTTCTTTGGATTTTCCCTTTCTTGTATAGACAATTATGTACTCATAGGTAAATGAGATGTTATTTAAATTTTTCTCTTAGTTCAGCTTGGTTATTGCATCCAAACCTTCTGCTTTTCATGGGAGAGTAATTGAGGAAATTTTTAAAAAGCTCTCCACTTCTTTCTTTTCTTGAAAACAAAATAAAAAAGAATAACACTGGTCACATTTATTTATACTAATAGTTTGCTGGTATAATACGCAGAAGTGAAGATATACTTTCTGTTGTTTTATGAAAAGGCCTCACCAGTTAGTAAGTGTAATAAGAAAAGAAAAAAAATGCATTTTGTTGCATTCTTCTAGACTTTTCTTGGTGGTACATGTGGTGGTGGCAAGAAACCTAACAAGCATAATGCTTTATGTTGGCCATCCAGACAATAGAATGACTAGCAGATTTAGAGGTCGGTTAAAACATGGAAGCCTGGAAGACATTTCCTTCTTGGCTGTCCAGCCTGCAGAACTGTGATCTGGCTTCCTCATGTCTGCGGATGTACCTGTCTCTTTTCTCCTTATTATTCTAACAAATTGTGTCTTCCTTAAAACATACGAGAACAGCTGTTCACATCCAAAACAGTTTCCTCTTTAAACATAGTCCAGTGACAAAGGCAATAGATTAAATAATAATACCACTTTGAATATATTACCTCTAAGAAGAAAATAACTCAAATGTTTACCTTGAGCAGACTCCTTAGATTCTTTGGGTCAACCTAAATTGAAGTTTCACAGTGGCTCTGAGGGTACAGAAGGGAGGCAACTTTTTAAGATAAATACTGGATGAAATTTTATTAACTAAATGCTGACTATAATATAATATGAAAATACTGAAAATTTTTAGTAGCAAAGGGACGCTTGCAGAGTTTTCCTTTTATCTTTGGCCATGACTGATAGGAATTGAGTTTGGCAAGCCTTCAGGTCACTTCAGAATTATTTCATTATGCTTATTTATTATTCAGAGGCGCCTTCTTTGTTCTTAAAAAAGAAAGTTATGTTAAATCCTTTGGCTAGCAAACGTTTTACCAGCCTATGGAGCGTCATAGGACCTCTTCATGTTTACTACTGCTGTCATACCCTCTTTCTCTTCAGTAAGAATGACTTATTCTCACCGATCTTACCTTTTTGTTCTTCAATAGAGAGTTGCCTCTTTTAAATCCATTCTAATGGCGGACAGAACAGATGGTAATAAGAAGTGAATTAAGTTGCTTTGGAGGAGTGCCTTATTTCTTAGGACCTGGTCACTGTTTTGGGCCCTGGATTTGTATGGATATGATTCTTTATAATGATACCATGTTACCCACTTTTTTGACTGTCTAATACATTTAAAATTTCCTCATAAGAGTGGATTTGCACCAAAGTCTAAAGTGAGAAATCAGAAGATAGGGAAGCAGGAACATGAGCTGTGTGTGGGATTGTGGGTGGAGGTCACAGTGGCAATTGGGCAGAGCCCTGCCCACCCCCACCTGCACCTGCCTGCCTTAAAAAGTGGGGAGGGGGAAGCATTTTGGAAGACCTGGCTTCTGGGAGCAAATCGCAGGGTGACCTAGAGATGAAAGTGGTGGGGAGCTTGCTTCTGCCAGTTCTTGATGATACACTGATGTTTTCCAAAGGGCTTGGGAAACTACAGTTACTAGTGGTGGGGGTTTTATTTTAAAACCTGGACTTTATTTTAGTGTTTGTTAAAACTTAAGCATATTTTATGTATAAAAGGAAGTTGTAAATATCATCACTAGCATTTGAGTGGCTTTCATCAAAATGATGCGTGTGGAATTAAGGCCATAGAGTGGGTGAAATCTTGTGTGTGGGGAAGTCCAGTATGCCATGTTTTGGGGTCTGGGCGCTCCTGGGGGGAGGGCTTTATCGTGTCTTTTTGGGAAATGATTTGTAAGCAAGAGAATGTGGAGATGCCTGCCTCGGCTTGAAGAAAGCCGCTTATCTGCACAGAACACGGCAAGGTCTCCACTGAGTCTCCATGATAAAGAAAACACGAGAGTGTGGGTGTGCAGCCCTCCCACGTGACATCAGCCCCTCAGAGCAGAGGATGTTTCCAGCACCATTGTTTGCCTCAGCGCATGGCTAACTCTGTTCTTCCCAAATGGTTTCCTTTGTAAAAACGGACTGATTGGTGCTCTGGGTGAGTCTTCAGGTGGTTAAATAATGAATGATGGCTGAAGAACTAACGGACTTTGATGTTTTTCAGAGAATCTTTTTTTTTCTTGTGTCTGTAACTTAATTCAGTAACTGACCCTTTTCTGCTACTGGCTGATTTTTTTTTCCAGTCAGTTGGAAAATAGATGGTTTGAGAAACTGACTAGGTAACATGTGATGGATATTGATCTTTGAATAAGGACCTCTGGGCATGTTCTAGCCTTAAAAGTTTTGTAGTTACACAAAGTAAGATATTCTACTGCCAAGGCCACTTGTTTCTTTCCTGGATTTATTAGTGAAAAGTTAGTCAATTGAGTAAATAACTATTTAACACCTATTATATAGAGAGAGCTTTTTGTTTAGTGTTGACCAAGATAGAAATAGAAAAAAGAAATGTCCTTTGTAATCAAGTTGTTTTCCTAGAGGGGGAGATAAGACATAATTAAAAACTGTTATAATAAATGACCAAATGTAATAAGGCCTTTCATGGAAATACAAATAAAATGCATTAAGGTGTCTATAAAGGGACAATTAAATCCATAGAGGTGGCGTCATTGGAACTGGGCATTGAAAGATCCAGCCAGCCAGCCAGCTGCTAAAAGAATAACATTTATTTCTTCAAGGAACTAAAGTAATTCATATTTTTGGTATAAAATCTGGATGTTTCTGAAAGGCACACAGATCAAAGTAAAAGTCACCCAATTCCCACCAGATCACTCAGTCTCCACCACCCAGAAATAACTATCCCTGCTACCACTTTTACTTTTTATTTGTGAGATTTCTCAAATATACACAGAAGTCAAGAGATTAGTGCAATGAGGCTGCATGTACCCCTCGTCTGGCATCAGCAGTTACAGACATTTTGCTATTCTTGTTCTATGTGTCTTCTTCCTGCTTTTATTTATTTACTTATTGGAGTTTTAAAGTACAGCCCAGATATTATACCATTATGCTATTTAACTTATAAATACTTCAGTAAGTATTTTGAACAGATAATGACAAAAAAATAGCCTTATTTACAATTACTTAAAAAAATTGATGACTTAAAAAAGTTCCAATAAGGATTCACAAAATTAGTGCTTATTCTTTAATATTATTTGCTAGCTAGTCCATTGTCTCAAAATTGTCATTTTACAGTTAGTTTGTTGGAATCAGGATCCAAGCAGGATTAACACATTGTATTCATCCCTTTTAAGTCTTTCTTAATCCGTAACATTTCCCCTTCCCTCCCTATTTTCATGTAATTTATTGTAGAAGAAACTGGGTCATTTGTTCTGTGGGACTACTAACATTTTAATAGTTTTCTTTCATTTTTGTTCTTCTTCGTGACCACGAATGTATTTTAAAAAACAAAATCAGGATCCTAATGTGCATGCTGTTTTGTAACTTACTTTTTATATTTAATGATATGAGAACATTTTCCTGATAATTATCCTTCTACAATTACCTTTTATTTTCTGTTAAATCTCATGGCATTATAGTAACTAAAAATGAAGAAGATGTTATTTGATTTTATTTAATAGGTATTACATCAGCAAATTGGTTATTTCCTTCCTTCCTTCGAGGTTACGTGGTACCCATCCAGGTCCTGACTTTTTAGATAGGCCACTACAAAAGGGGACCCTCCTTATTATTGTTACTATAAGCTGATATTTATTAGAAAGTTGTTTACCTTCTCCCATAAATGCAGTGGGAAAGGATTCTTAGTAGTTAAAAGGGTACATGACTGTTTTTTTTTTTTTTTTTTTTTTTAAGATTTTATTTTTTCCTTTTTCTCCCCAAAGCCCCCCGGTACATAGTTGTGTATTCTTCGTTGTGGGTTCCTCTAGTTGTGGCATGTGGGACGCTGCCTCAGCGTGGTCTGACGAGCAGTGCCATGTCCGCGCCCAGGATTCGAACCGTCGAAACACTGGGCCGCCTGCAGCGGAGCGCACGAACTTAACCACTCGGCCACGGGGCCAGCCCCAAGTACATGACTGTTTTAATTTAGTGATGTTAACATAATTCTAACATTTCTATATAAGGTCCTCTTTCAGTTACTGTCAAGTTGTTAGCCTGAGAAAAAGAATGTGTGTGCAGACTCACACCAGTTATAATTAATTATACCAGCTGAAGCTTCCTGTGGCCATTTGAGTCAACAGTGTCTTCTGTTCTTCATCAAATAAAACCCCAGCTTCATTTGTGATGTCACGGTTGCTCTTGGTCATTTGTCTTCTTACATTTGATTAGATTTTAATTTAGCTGCGGTAGCAGAGACAGTATCTTATTTCTCCTTATTCTTTAATCCTGTTATTTAACCCTGTAAAGTCCTTGTGAGACATTTTTGTAAATTAATTTTTTAATAGAAGTAATAAATGAGGCTATAAGGTTTACTCCCCACCTGCCCCTTCCTTGTTCCCATACTAGCTCTCTAGAAGCAAATACTTTGTTGATTTGGTATTGGTAATGTAAAAGTATTGTACTTATGTGTTTTGAAACTTCACGTAATTGGAATTGTATTATCTAGAACTCTTTTTTGACATTCAGTAACATGCTTTGGAGACCTGTTCATGTTAGTTCATAGAATTCTAGTTCATCCATTTCAACTGCTGCCTAATGTGTAGACTAGTCATGGGAATATACCATGGTTTTTCTGTTACTTTTCTATTGCTGAACTTCTAGGTTGTTTCTGGGAGTTCCTGATTACAATTAGGGCTGCAAAGAATATCCTTGTCCTTGTCTCTGTGCACGAGGGCATATGTTTCTCTGGGCAGTTGTCAGGTCATAGGATATTGTAATAGATACTCCCAAATTGTTTTACCAGAGTAACTCCCATCACAGACGGACTTTATCTAGAGAAATGAGACAGGGCAGGAGCTAAATTTGAAGAAGTGACTTCTTTACAAATACGTAGATCTCGTTAACTTCCAGTATTTGGTTTTGAAGGATTTTTTTTTTAAAGACTACTTTTATTTATTGGACTATATTTTTTGCTGCCAGATGGGAATTTATATATAGAGCATTCTGCAATGAAATAATTACCAGTAAATTATTATAATGGCCCTTGAGCTTTTGTATAAAAATAACACCTAGTTTTAGAATTATGCATCTGAGGAAAAGCTGGGTGTGAGGGTTACCTTAAGTGCTTCTGAGGTTTGGAAGATCTCTTCAGTTAGCTGCTGATCTCAGTTCGAATGGGTAAGGGATGTGTTGTGTATTCAGCATAACACCCACCTCATTATGGACACCACAGGCAGCGGGAATGCGTAATTACATCGGAGCCACTGCTGGGGCAGAAATAGGCACTGCCTCCTTCAGTTTCCCTTAAAGGACTTCTTAAAGGACATTCTTCAAAGTAGAGAATGGCATATACTCTTTTTCCTTTCCTCGAATGGTTGTATGGAATGACGGGGAAGACAGATACAGTTCCTTATTCCTTTGATCTTTTAAGAAAAGAATGTAGAGCTAACCCTGATGGTCTAGTGGTTAAAGTTCTGCGCTCTCTGCCTTGGCAGCCCGGGTTTGTTTCCAGTCGTGGAACCACACCATTCATCACTTGCCATGCTGTGGCGGTGGCTCACACAGAAGAACTAGAAGGACTTACAACTATGATATACCACAATGTGCTGGGTCTTTGGGGAGAAGAAAAAAAAAGAGAGAGAAAGATTGGCAACAGATGTTAGGTCAGGGTGAATCCTTTCCTGAAAAAAAATTTCCTTAAATATTAAAAAAAGAAAAGAATGTAATAATTATTTCATCAATTTATTATGTGTAGGAGCTCTGAGTTTTGAAGTTGTCGGCCTCTTCTTTCTCCACAATAGTTTTCTTGCATATTCGTTTTAATTTCTAAAACCCTCTAGCTGGAGGCCTCACGGGGATTCTGAGCCTTGCTCTTTTCATGTATCAAATTGGGCTAATCAGCCACTTGCTTCTTGGGGTTTCGGGAGCATTAGGTGCCAGTGCGATGCCTCATGGGAAGCAAGCTCTCAACTGTGTGGGACCAGAGACATCATTTAGTCAATCTTCTCCTACAACAGGTGAGAAAACTGAGGCTAGCAGTGTGAAGTAACATATAGTTTCTCCTCTTCAATTTGTCCTAACGACTAAAATAATCTTTGCCACAAGTCAGATTACTCTGTGACTCTGCTTCTTGAGGAACCACAGAGGTAGCTTTATGCACAACTTTTTCCTTGCCTGGAATTTCCCCTGCTTCTCACCACCTGTCGGTTACCTTTCTTTCTTTTGAAACACGTGCAACTTCATTTCTTCGGGAAGGCCTTTCTGGCTAATCCTGGGTATTATTTCATATCCTCATCTGCTCTAGTATATATTTCACTGTGGAAATTTGAACTTATTTGTATGTTTCTTGGAAAACTCCTCTCTATCCCTGTGTTGTTTATAAAGGAAGTATACCATAAAATTCTGGTTATTTAGGGAAAAAGAACTTCTTTAGAATAAAACCTATTTGTTAGCAGCGCAATGTTATTTCTGTGTTTTGACAGAGAAAATTTCAACTGATGGAGATAATTGAGCTCTCAATGTTCTGTCCATGCTTTTAGCATATTAGCTCCTACTCACAGGCCTTCATTCTGCTTTTTACGCAATCACCTTTCAAGCTAGTAGGTTCAGGGCTAAGGATTATATTAAATAGATGAGAACAAAACTACTACTAATTCATTTATCTTTGCATATGGATGATTATACCTGCAACTTTCTGCTGGTGTCCTCATCTTTTTTCCATGCTATGGAAAGTGGTGAACAAAATAAAATACCAAGTAGCACTATACACTCCTAAAGGTAGCTCGCAGAAGGTACATGTGGGCTAACTGTCCATGAAAGATCATACGAAAGCCAAATTAGAAGCTTTGATAATCCTAAACGTGAGAGAATGCAGAACTGAATGAATGTTTCACTGCACAGCATGCACATTTTAACTTAATTTCAGCATATAGTTGAATAAGTCCTGTTCCCATTCATTGGAGAGCTGCCTATATATGGCATCAGTTGTTATCAAATGCTATTTTGTTTTTTCTGTTAGGTCACTCTGGAAATAAGGAAGAAGTATTACAGGTAGCACCTTCTCCCAGTACACAGGCAAATGCATGTGTTGCTGTGTGTGTTTGTATAAAAGGACTCCAGGGTCTTAGTTTATATTTGGGATGTGAAGGAAAGGAGAGGTGATAGAGTTTTACACCTGGAAGGAGCCTTAGCTGTCATCAGTTTATTTTATAGATGAAAAATGGGTATTCACAGAGATCAGCAGCTTTGCCTAGGAATTTATTGCTTCGTGGTGCTGGTGCTAAGGCTCGGAGCTCTGCGTTTGTGGAGATGGGGCAGCACTATTGATGCTTTTCTGAGAAACTCCAGTATTTCTCTACCCGTTCAGGGACTTCAGAGGATGTCCTAAGTCATTTATCTTTTGTATTTTGAATATTTAGAAAAGTACGTTATTAATGGGATTTGAGGCTAGAAATGGTTTCTTTGGACCTTCTTAAACAGGCTGCCCACAAGTGTTTTCCTGAGAAGATATCATAGAAAAGCAAAACTTTGTCTAAATTGGAGTTTTATCATTTCCTTGTCTTGCCGAATAAGTAATCTTTCTTTGGAAAGCATTTTAATAGCCTTTGTGGAAAACATTTTTGAAAATTCAGGGGAGTTTCACAGTTTACCTTTTCGAGTATTGACTTTAATTATGTCTGACTTCTACTTTAAGGACTGTATTTTATTTATCTTTATAATCCCCTCAGCTCCTAGCTCAGAGCCAAATGTTTAGAAAGTTGAGTTGGAGGGTAGTTTATCTAAAGCGCCTCTCTCTATTTTCCTACCCGAATCCTCAGTGAGAATTACTTCACTCTTCTCTGCCCTTTGATTTTCTTTTCCATGTCATAATGAACTAAGGATCACTGGAAACCCTAGAAGAATTGTTTGGATATTTGAAATACAAAATTACTTAGGAATCAAAAATTGGATCACTGGACCGGGACATATTACTTTCAGCTCTCATTTTGAACTCTTATCATCTGGCAAATATTCTCCAGCTTCGTTGAGTATAGAGATGAGTTGACATGGCCCCTACCTTTAAGGACCTAAAATTTAGTAGGTGAGGCAGATGTGTATTTAGGTGCAATAATGGGTGTATTAGAAGTGTTGAAGCAATACATGTTCCCCTGATGTTTCTCATTAGCAATCTGTAGAAGATTAGAAATACCATGGATGGTGTAAGTTTAATCAAAAAGTAATTAGGTTTTTCAAAATTAAATTTTATATTAAAAAAATTTATTTAGTTTTTTTGCAGTAACATTGGTTTATAACATAATATAAATTTTGGGTGTACATCATTATATTTCGATTTCTGTATAGGTTACATCATGTTCACCACCCAAAGACTAATTACAACCCATCACCATACAGATCTGCCTAATCACTCCTTTCGCCCTCTTCCCTCCACCTTCCCCTCTGGTGGCCACCCATCCAAGTTTTATGTTTTAAATAACTGAAACATGCCCATGGACTAAAATCCAAATGGTTATACAGTGAAACTAAACTGTATAGATTTTATTTGGATTTCACCAGTTTTTCTGCTAATATCCTTCTTTTCCAGGATCCAATCCAGAAATGTCATATTGCATTTAGTATGTTTGCTTTTCAAAATTTATTTTTACACAAACGGTACCATACTGTACTATGCTTTTATGCTGTGTCATTCCAGTTTATGGTTGTACTTTGTTATATGGTCTCTTCACGATGGCCTTTCAGTTGTGTCTGATCTTCTGATATTGTTAACGGCACCTCTGTGGCTGTCCTTGAACTTGCAAGTGTGCAGGTTTAAGTAGAGGAATTTCCAGGTTAAAGAATAAGTATGTTCCTAGCTTTGATAAATATTGGTAAACTGCCCCCATGGCCGTTGTACAAATTCGCACTCCTGTGAGCAGTGGGTGCCTGCCTCCTCTCTCTTGCCAGCCATGCGATTAAACCTTTTGGTCCTTGTCAATTTCGTAGCTGAAGAAGTGAATCTCATTGTCTTTTCCTGTGTATTTCTCTTGTTATAAATGAGGTTGCCCATACTGTCGTGGGTTTAAGAGCAGTTTTTCTTCCTATGAATTGACTCTCGTGATCCTGTGCCCATTTATCTAATGAGATAAGCTCTTTATTTAAAAAAAAAAAGAGAAGTTAGCAGTTTGTGATAGGAGCTGCTGGCTTTTTCCACTGGGTTTATATTTTGTTGTTTATGGTAAGTTTTGTCATGTACAAATTTATTATTTTTGGATAATCAAATTTATTAATCTTTTACTTTATGGGTTTTGGATTTTATGTCCTACTTAGAAAGGTCTTATTTTCTCCAAGAGTATGAAAAAATGTCTCCTGCTTCCTTTTAATACTTCTGTGGTTTCTTTTTTTTAATGTTTAAATTTTTTTATCTATTTGCGATTTTTTTGGTGTGAGTTAGTATCCCATTCTCTTTTCCATGTGGCTGCGTAATTGTGCCAACACCATTTATTGAGTAATTTATCTTTTCTGCACTGATTTTAAATGTCACATTTTGTCCTATATCAAACTCTCCGAAGTATTTTTAGAATTTTATTTTTTGATTTGGTCTATTCATGAAGCAATTTCACACTTTTTATATTATTTTATATTTGTAACACGTTTTACTATCTGATAAGTATTAAGGTTAGTATCCTTTATTACTCTTCTTTTTCATAATTAGTGTCATTGTTCTTGCTCATTTATTTTCCCATATGAACTTTAGGCTTAGATTCTGAATTCCCGGAAGAATATCCTGTTAATCTTAATGGGATTGCAATAAATTTACATATTAATTTCGATTTTTTAAAGCATTGATCTAGGAATTGATTTTGTATGGCTCAAATATTTATCTTCTGCTTTTTAGATAAGTTTATCTTAAAAAGATTTATTACTGATAATATAAAGGGCAGTTATTTGTGATCTTACCTTCTATCACGATAAACTTAACCGTTTTCATATATTTCCTTCCATTTTCCCCTATACTTTTGGTGATGCTGAGTCATGTTTTAGGGTCTTTATTTTATTACTTTATATTCTGTGTAATTAGCACAGTGCCATGCAAACAATAGGGAAATGCTTAAAGAGCTCACCCAACTGCTGTGGGATCCTCGCTAGAAGGTAATTTGGGAGTATCTGTTAAGTTTGACATGTATGCATGTGTACACTGTAACCCTAAGTTGCATTACTCAGCATTTACATCTTATCAGGAGGGTCCTCCTGTCACCCTCATTATCTCCTTTCCTTTTAGCCATTAAATTCTGTTGAAGATGTGAAATCTCATGCAACTAGTTCATAGCTGATGGTGAGCACTTTTAATTTGATTCTCCACCTTACTTTTTAGTTAAAAAAAACTTTTCACATAGTAATCCTTGAGATAAACCTGTCAGAATCAGCTTAATATTTTTTTCCTTTGAACATTTTTAAATCATTACCCACATCTTTCCCCAATTTCCCTGCCAAAAATCACCATCATGAGCCACAGTTCCTGGTTGCAGTGTCCTTGGTAAATGTTTTGGGGCTGGAAATACTCTCTGCTCTCTGTGGTTCTCCTCCTGTTCCCACTCATGCTCAATCAGCCTAAGGAATCCTGTTCTTCACAAAGATGAGATTGTCTCCACCCACTGCAAGCACCCTTTTCTCTGTGCTTCATTCCTTTTGGGAGTACTGTCTCTCCATCCCTCTCCTGGATCACAAATTCATGCCCCTATATCTTTGAGAGCTTTATTTCCAGACCAGAGAATTCCTTCATTTAGCAAATATTTATGCACAGTGTGGTAGGGGGACACGATTGCTTTAGTACCAAATAGACTTGAACCAAGATTGCATCAGAAAGCACAAAATTGTTTTGTGCAGAGTCCTAGGAAAAAAGTCCCTTTTGTTGTCTCAGCATCAGGTTAGAGGGAAGAAGGAAGAGCCATCTGGTAAGCTGGGGATTAAGGGAAGCAAGGAGGTAGAATTGGATGCTGAAGCTGCTAAGCACCTATTGGGTTGGTGCCGGGGTTTTGGGTCATGCTCCCATTGCTTCTGTCTGCAGCGTGTGTGCCTCCCTTTTGGACCAGTTGGAAAGCCGTGGGCTGGTTACTATGGAAATTGATGGGTGCTGCTGGCAGTGGGAGAAAGAAAGTTCTTGGAATTGATCCCAAAATCCTGGGAGAGCAGGGTTTTTTCCCCTCTGGCTTCCCTGCTTACTGTTCTTTGGTTTGTTTTTAGCTTGGGGTGAGCATTTCCAGTAGCTCACCTCTGCTGTCCCAAGGAGAGGTGGGGAGGTCCTCTTGCCGGCACACTTCACAGAGAAGAGGACAACATGAAAGATCACTAGTGAGCCTGATGAATTTCTGTTTTAGCAATTGGCTTCTCAGGCTTCAGTGAAGTCAGAATGAAATTCAAGCTTCTGTTTCTTTTTATGCTGTCAAGGAATGTGCTGCAGACAAGGGGAGGGGAAAGTCAGTGCTTAATTCCAGAATCACAACCTTTCCCTCTTCTTTACTACCATTACCCCTCACAAAAACAAAGGAGGGAGGAGCATTCTGTTTTTGTTATAAGTTTGCTGATTCTGAAATGTTGGGATAGAAAACAGATGTTTTAATGAGGTGATATCCACATTGGAAAATAGCGAGTTCAAAATATATTTTATGTCAACTTTCATTAATTTGATTAATCAATAACTTTAAAAGCTCCACCATAGCGTACGTATGCTAGTTTATTTTTATAACTGCTCATGAATATGGAATGTAAAGCATGATTTATTTTTCTAAGAAAAGTATTTGGCTTGAAGAGAGAAGAATATTAAAGTATCCTGGACATTATAAAGTTCAAAAGGACAGAAAGAGGTTTTTTTTTCCCCCTCTACATTTTTGGTTTCAGTTCACTGTTTTCTGTTGTTTCTCATTCTTTTACTGCTAATGAAAACCTTATTCGGGGAAAACTTTTTCTTTTGATTTTGAGAGATTTTCGTGGAATTCCTTCCAAAGAGGTAGGAAAGCTGTTTAGGTCTATTCAGACCTTGACTTTGGGGTCTTGGACGTGACGAATCACTTGGCAGAGCAACCTTGTGATGTTGAATGCCCTTGTGATTTGGGTGATTTGTTTCTAGAAGCTTTAACACACTGCCTTTTAATTCATTTAATTCCTGTTCTGTGGCGGGGTGGAGGGACTGGAAAGAAAGTCCAGACACACACAGGCCTCGCACTCCTCGAACTTTAGAGCAGGCATGGAAGATGATGGAAAAATGAAAGTGCGGGGAAGGGTGTGGTAGTTTGTGTTAGGGATGAATTGGTGGAGTGTGGTGGTAGCACCACGGTTGAGTGCCCTTCTGTGGGGAGAGGATAGAAGCCATCATAGAGGAGGTAGCCGTCGAGTGCCTGGGGCTGTGTCCCACCTCTAGTGGGCACTCGCTAGATAAGGCACAGCTATTATTGATTGAACTGCATCTTAAAGAATAAGCAGCATTTTTACAGAGGGTCTTTTTTTGTTTGTTTCTCAGCCTCAGATTCTCTTAATGCTCTGAGTTTTATTTGTGTGCTTCGATTTACACCTATGAATAAACTGAAGCACTTCAAATTTAAAAATACTTTTTTCTAGTGTATTTACTCATCAGAGTGGTTGCAAAATGCCAGGTATTCTAGGCTTGGGCTGTACACGTGCCATCAGAGGGGGAGCGTCCATTGCAGGAGACAGGTAATACCAGGGCAGAGGGGAGCACAGGGTGGTGGGAGCCAAGAGAGAGGAAGGGTCTCCACTCCTGAGGATGGGGTGAGGGGGCCTAGGGGCCCAGGACGTGGCAGTCAGTGTTCTGCACTGACTCCCTGATATTTGTTATTCTGCTGTGAAATAGATGCAGCTCCTCCCAGTTGACCAGCGAGAAAGCTGAGGCTCATGGTGTTTCAGTTCCTTTTCCAAAGTCAGACCATCTTCGGTTGTTAGCACTGAGATTTGAACCTATGGCAGCAGATGTCACTCAGAATCCACTAAACCTTGCAAAGGAGTTACTAGGGCCTTTGTGTGGTTCAGTTTGAGCTTAGAAAGGCAAGTACCCCTGCTCATGGCCTGACTTGTGTGTGGCGGTGTGGAGATTTGAATGAGGTTAGTTTCTAAAGCACATGCTCTTTCCACAGGGAGAGCCTGCCCTGTGGAAGTTCAGCAGAGGGGCTACTAATGAAGGCTTGAAGAAGAGGTGGCCCTCGTCTTAGGCGTAGTAGGGTGGGTGTAATTTGGAATTATGGAGAGGTGTTAGTGGGCACTTAATGCAGATGGAACATGTGAGAAAAGGCATGGAAAAGTTAAAGTGAAGAGTGTGTTCAGGTAAGAGACAATAGTTCAGTTTGCCTGAGGAATGACTGTGAAGGGCTATAGAGGGAGATGAGTTTGAAAAGTTAGGTTGGAACCGACTAGTCTAGGACTTGGAAAGCCAGTTGAAGAATCTGGACCCTTTATACGTGGGTATTGAGAAGCCTTTGGTGGTTTTGGGGCAGGTGAAATGGATGATATGATTTATTTTTCATACTGATTTTGAATTTAATTGTTGAATGAAATTGAAATTGTTTCTAAATTCTTTAAAAGATATGGCTAAGGGATTTGATTCAGTAGGAAAAAAATATAAAGTTTACTGTCCAGGAAAGACGAACAACACCTAGTTCTTTGTTGGAACCTAGTTGTTTGTTTTAAGGACTGTAATTGATTGTGTAAATTTTCTGAATCTTGTCAGCTTGGTGAATTCATGGCTGCGAGATGACTGGAAACATGATATTGTCATAGATCTGTTTGAATAGTGATATTTCTGACTTATTTTACATACACAGCTAGTAAGTCTGCTACAGATGGAGGTAGTTTATGGGTCTGTTTTAGTTTAGCATAGGGAGTGTTTCCCATGGGGTCAAAGCCTGGCCAAAGCATTTAGATGGGACCCCTGTGTGGCCTTCCCTGGGCTGCTTCCATAGTCCCAGAAAAGAGCCAGCTCCAGCCAGACATCCTGGTGGCCGCTGTCCTTGTATGATTTCCCAGAAGTTCCCACAGGATTCTAATTGAACCGTTAGCTGTCTAGATTATTTATAAAAATACAGCCATCACACTGCTAGAGGGACAGGGTTATGCTTTTGTATTTCTTAATTAAAATTTTCTCATTTGTTAGTATTAGTCATTAATCATTGTTAGTATTAGTGTTAGAAAGGAGAAAATTTGTTCAAAGCTAGTTAGGACTGCCTGTGATGCACGTTTTTTCCTTGAACTTAGAGGTGGTGGCCTAGAAGGGTACAGTCTGTGGGCTTCCTACCATCAGGTACTGTGTTTGTCTTGTTCGTCATTGTCTCTCCTTGGCTGAGTATAGTGCGCGGGACGCTGAAAGTTCTAAATAAATGCTTCGGATGAATCTCAGATAATTGTTCCTCTGGAGTAGCTGTTATAGTTGATGGAAGAACTGGTTAAGTTTTTTAAATTAACACATTTCTCCCCATTTTGTATATTTTGTTAGTGATAAAGGTTTTTAAATGCTTTTTTGATATGTTACTTCAAAATGTTAATAACACTTTAAAATTCTTTTTAACTAAAATAACCAAATAGAACAGAAGTAACTAAAAATATAGAATCTTGTGAGCTAGTTTAAAAAATATACGACATGTAGTATTGGCATTTTCTTCCATTCTCTTTAGAAAGGGTCACTACCCTAAATTAAGATATCTCCTTTCTAGCCAAGATTTCATTTGCTTGACTCAAAGCCCAGAGTATAGATGGAAGTGCAAGAAGGTTTGCCAAAGCATGGAACAGTAATGAGATTTTTTTTTGCCCATGGCAAGTTGGAATTTGTTTTTGTAATTTTAGTAATTAATTATGAAAAAATGTTATTTTGTTAACATTAATGAAGAGAAAGTTGAAATTTGTATAAATATTAAATGTGATTTGTTTTTCTGATAGACTAACAGCAAACTATGGGGAAAAAGTGACTATTTGAAGATTTGACCATTCTCATAGAGCCTGTTTCTGTGACTCCTTACATTTTCTTCAAGATAATGTAGCATCGTAATACGGCATGTTGCACACTGAGGTGATTATTGGAATATCCTTTAGAAGCTTCTGAACATTATTCGTCTGGGAGCCAGTTTACAGTACTGGGTGGAGAGATAAATTTTGTGCTTAGAACTCTTGAATTCAAAAAGTCCTGAGATTTGATTTTTATACTTCACAGGAATTTTACAGTGTCCTTCTGTCTCTGAAAACATGTGCCCTTTCATAATTCCATTTTATTATTTTGCAGCCCAATATCTAGTGTGAAGGAGGTAATTGATGCATTATACATAAGACCTTAGTGGTATTCTGGATACTCTCTGTTGTTTTTAATATTTTCTTGAAAAGGAAATAATCTTTTTAAGCTAATCAGTTTTGAAAACTGGTCAAATTTAATCATTGATAAAGAATTTTACCTTTTTATACTTAGTGTAGTTCTTTGAAATTTCCCTTCTGATGGGCTTTTGAATGAGTAAAAATGAAATTGGTTTTCACACGGAAGCTACTTATCAAATTGAAATAGAGAGTGTTGCTGATATTTAGTTTACTTGAGATGATTTATGCAACAGGACTCGTGGAGAACCAACAAATAGACTTGTAGGAGCCCTTCCTTTACATACTCTGTTATGACTAAATGATTTTTCTTGATGGTTACAATCTTGTTATGCTAAGCAGGTTAAGCAGAACAATTTCTACTATGTAGAATTTAGACTTTTAAGATCAAACTGAACTCAAAATATTAAATGGCTTATACATGTATCTATAGTATAGTTGCCATAACCCTTCCTGAGAAGGAAAGGACGTCAGCAGGGGCAGCTTCCATACAGTGATGCCACACTCTCCCAACGGAGACCCACTCACCCTCCTGGTGCCGAAAAGGACTTGCACAGGGACCCCGCTCTCCACCAGCTCTGGAGTCCATCCCTTGGCGCCTGCCTAGGTGGGAGGGAGGAGAAGAAGAGCCTAGAGTTCCACTATTTATCTCTTGGACCCATAGGAGATAAATAACATGTGAAATCCAGACAGTGTTGGACGTGTTTTTCTCTGCTTGTCAGTTTCTCTCCAGGCAGTCCTATTAAAGTCGTTAAAACGAAACAGAACAAGACATTTTTGAACGTTAGATGTCAGCGGTGTTAGAACTTTCTATTTTTTGTGTTCAGATACTCTGAACTGGGGTTCTAGTTTCTATGTATACTTAGCTGGTACCTTAGGGACAGAGCCAGGTAATTCATGTCCCTGAAAATAATACCCATGGCCACCTCTTACGTGCCCAGAGCCTTTACAAATGGTGTGGAGCTGTGGCCCTGTCTGGCCCTCTGTGGACACAAAGAGTGCCTTTATTTCCTTCGATGGGACCAGTATAAAATTCTGAATCAGATTAGCATTTATTTTGAGAAAACAGAAGTATGCCATTCAGTACTTTTCTTTGGGGTTATAGGAGAATGTTTTGAAATTGGAGCTACTTCAGAAAAGAGGGGTTTAGAAAATTCCCAGACTCTCCCGATTCGTGGTTCTTAGAATAGGGAATGCAACTGCGTCAGAGTTTTCAGTGCCTGAGCCTGTTTCCTGTCTGCAGTTCCCAGGTTGGTATTTCTTTTGCTCATCCTGGAAGATCAGGAGATGTGATTTATTTTTTGCAAATAGTTCGTGTACTGAGCAGGACTGTGAGAAACAAGACGACCTCTTTTCCTTTGGTTCCTGGAGCATGGTGTTGACATGAGGCACCAGGAGCCAGGCCCAGGAGCTGAGTGCTGCTCGCTCCTTTGTCTGCACTGAGAAAACGGAGCTGCCTTTTCGGACTTCACCCCTTCCTGCTGTCGAGTTGTGCTTTTGTGGGGGAATCGTGAGTGGTACTCGTAGCTTCGGGAGAAAGAAGTTAATGATGTGGTCTTTGCCATGACAGCCTGGTATGAGCAGCTACTGGCCCTTGTTCTGTGCCCGTAAGAACCAGTTCCTAAATGTAGGGGGACCCCTCCACCCCAGGACTAGTTCGTGCCTCGGGTTGGGAGGCTGAGTGAAAGCTATCAGACGCCAAATTTAAGTATAAAATATTTATGATATGGATTGTAAAAATGGGCTTACATTCTATTTGGGGAGAGAAAACTTGTTCATATGAAATAATTATGCTCAGTGGAAGACACACAATCTGATTGCTTCATTGACAGTGTTTACTTATCCCGAGGTTGGAAAGAAAATCCATTTAGTAAGCTGAAAATGTGAGTAGGAACTTTCGACTTCTGATGTCTGAAAAAGGGAGAGAAGGCAAACTGGAGAAACTCTGTTCTTCAAACATTGTGACCTCCTCCTTGTTCCTTGATGTGTAGAGGATTTTCAGTTGTCTGAGGCCTTGATGAGAGTCTAGGCTTGGAATCAATATACAAGTCGCCCCACATTGGAGAAAATATTTGTTGATGAGTGTCGTTAAGGAAGATAAGCAAGCAGTTTTCTCTTATCTCTTGTCTTGAGATGAGAGAAGTGATCAGCCAGAACTCAAGCTGAATCCTGTTTATCTACACTGATCACTGTTTCTTTCTTGGAAATTTTGTTTAAAACAAAATCTGATTTCAGTTTAGCAGAATCTGTCTGTGCTCAGCTGTGAATGGGGAAGAGCGTTTGGACAGTCTCTCTCTGATTGTTGTACTGGCGGTTAACTCTTTAAATGCGTATGTGCCATATATGGAGATATGAATTTGGTGCTAATGTTGTTTAGCATAACTCTCTCTTACTTAAATGTAAAACACTCTGACTAGTGTAAAAATCTCCAACATTGGTTGATTATAACATTTGGACGACAGGTATTTCTTACCTGCATTGATATTGCAAAATACGTTTTCCCTTTTCGTTAATCCAGCGGTTGCACCAAACAAAACAAGTAATATACATAGAAGGTAACTTAGCAGAATTTTCAATTAGAATCAAATAGTTTTCCACGCCTTTTTGTTTATTTTAAAAGATTCCTTTTTGCTGGCTGGATAAGTAGTCGATGCTAATTTTAGCTAATTTGGAAAATAGAAAGGGACCCCCCAAAAAGAAACCCTTACTTATGTTTCTAATATTCGTATTTTCTTAATTGAAATTATTAAAATATCCAGACCATATTTGAAAGTACGTTGCCCGTTAATGAGGTGAGGAGATCCTGCTGATAAAGAGGGATGGTGTTTATTTAGAGAATTTCACAGGACAGGAGTTGTCTGCTTGGTGTCTGTGATCATACAGCACTGACCCAAAGATTAAAATAGTGCCAGAAGCTTTTGTGTGTGTGTGTTTGAAGTGGTAGAAGGCTGAATTGGACACTTGACCTTCTGTTATCTTTTGTTTTAGTATTGTAGTGAAAGCAAACTTTGTAAGACATAATAAGATAAAGAATAAAGCTTGAAAATTGCTTTATTCAAATATTCATAGCTGAAATAAAATGCAGTCCTGATGTGCTATACTGTGTGTGCCTGTGGCGCCCCACACGAGCCTGTGGTGCCTGATGCACTAGGGTTTCTTAGCACTTCAGGATTGCCTCAAAAATGACGTCCAATTCTTACCTCGAAGTTGTGATTATTCTGCCAGTGCAAGGCTCCTGGTGTGGTATTTGGTGTCACTAGGTAGTGGAAAGTTTACCATCCTTTTACATTTTTGATCTAGCTACTGTGAGATTTTTAAAAAGCATATACATTTGATTTTTTTTTTGTTTGAATGACATCCAGAATATCCATTTATTGTCCACAGTTATTTGACTTATGGCTCATTGTGAAAGTTCATTGTTTTCCGAGGTTTGTGAAGTCCTCTGATCAGTGACACTGTATGACATCAACCTTGTGTTCTGTGGCTCAAGATGCTTTGTGGCCTTTAGGACAGCCCTGTGAGGACGATGGTGGAGCAGGTGACATCATCGCATTTTACAGATGAGGCAACTGAAGGAGCTTGTCTGATGCCCCTTGACTATTATGTGGCAGCTGCCATTCTTCTTTCTCTTAGTGCTCTTCCCTTTATTTTATTTTCCTTGGTTGTCTTTCCAGTGATAATAATATCAACCACACCAATGATTATAATAATAATAAGAGCTGACCTTTATTGATCAGTTGCCATGTGATAGGCAGTGTTCTAAGTACTTTACGTGTACTGACCCTCACTTCAATCTATGGAGTATTAGTAGTATCCTCTTTCTGGGGATGAAGAAACTCAGATTCAGAGAGGATAAGTAACTTGCCCAAGGTTTATAACACTTATGTCATAGGGTAATTGAGAATCTTACGTGAAATAATGTGTAAGATTCCAAACAGGTTCTAAGCTCTTAGTAAATGGTAGTGGTTATGATGATTATAGCATGTATCCAGTTATAATTTCTGCTTATATGTCATCATCTTTCATTACCCATTGAGCTCATTGAGGGCAGTGGCTGCGTCTTGCTGGTTGCCAAAGCCTGGTCCACAGTTGGTGCTGTGTTAATGTTACTGTTGAGTGATCCACTGAATGTATGTGTACTTGTTTTCTGGGGTTTGGGATTTGGTATCATTTGTGCTCTCCAGCATCTGGTTGATAAAGTCATCGTGCTTAATCTGTATAAGTTGGTGATATTGTGACCCCATAGGGCCTATACTCTGGCCATCCGCCTCCTTAGAGACTGCCCCTTCCCGCCTGGGGCGTATCCCCATGGGACTGGTTGTGTTCTGGGGCATTGAATCCTGTATTCTGAAGATCCCCTGACTTTTAGAGCAAATATAACATGAATTTTCAAGTTGAGATAAAGAGAACTTTCTGAAATTGGCTGAAAGAAGTGAAATTTGGGAAAGCTGAAAAATGTTTTTGCATAGGATGTTCTGTTTCCCTTGAACTATAGCCAAGAGACTCTTCATAATAGCTTACATTTCAAATCTAATTGTAAAGAAAACAAACGTGACAATGGTATAAATGTAGCTGTTTACTCTCTTAGTATTCTCTTCTTTGAAGTTAGGCTGGGAGAATAAGGCCGTTACTATCCATGGGGTGTTTCCTCCCAAGTAGGGAAGTTCCTGGTTGACTTAAGACTGCGAATGACCTTCAGGGTGGTTGAAGCCAAAGGGATACCAAAAAGCCTGCTACGGTTTTGATCCTAGGGTTTTGATCCTCTTTGGTTTGCTAAGGCTCTGTTTTTAATTTCCGTTAATAAGCGAGACCTTGAAGGAAGGGATCAGGAAATTTAAATCCTAAGTTTGGTTTCAGTTCCATAGCTCAGTGTGGGTGGCCTGATTGGCTGGGAGAGTAAACCCCACCTGGCTTTTGTTTTTCTCTGAACAAATAAGTGACATTAGTTCTTTTGGGAAGGGTGTAATGGGTCAAATTCCACCTGGTGAGTAACTTACTTCTGTGTTCCTAGGGAGCTGAATTCACCTTTTTGGGTCTCCAGGATGTAACCAATGTTAGACTTGAGGCTATACTCTCTCATCAGGGGAGTCACTAGGTCCTTATTTTTGTTGAGGTATAGAGCACCTGGAAGTCATGGTGGTTTTAGTAGAGAACCAGGAAATACTGATACACTCAATTCCATCTTAGGAACTAAGAGTGCCTTTACTAGCAGAGAACGACCATAGTTACGTGGGTGTGATAGAAAGTCACCCCACTGGCTCAGGTTTGGAGGCACGGTGGGGCTCTGCCTCAGCTAAGCATGATTCTTTGGGGAGGGGTGCTATTTTCCTGCTACTGTTCTTTTTTTTTATTCCTTTTGCTGTGTGTGCTTTTTGGTATTTGGTAACAGAAACCCTGTGGCAGATGCCAGAAGGTTGATGAAAAATATGTGGGAGAAAAATCTTAAAATTGAGAAAATTCTCTCCCTCCCATTTAATTTGTCTTGTGAGTAGGAAGAAGATATCCGTTTGTTTAGTTTTTAACAGAGGACTGTATTTCTGATCTTCTAGCCTCTTTTTTAATTTTAAAAACGATATATGTTCACTGTAAGTAATGCAAGCAATAAAAGAAAATTAAAAAAAAGTAAAAATTACCCAAATCTTAAACCCAGAGGTATATTTTAACATTTTGTTAAATATCCTTATATAATTTTTCTAGATACATATTACAAAATACATATATACAACTTTTTATTTGGTTTTATATTCTGTTATATTTCTGTTTTAAGGCTTTATTGATTTTTTTCTCTCTCCTGCACTGAATGTCATAATTTATTTTTCAGGGTGTCCATTTATAGCTGAGGAGTGTTTTCTCTAACTCTATACCCATTTATGTAAAATACTCTAAAATCTTTGTGAGAAGATGATTCAATTAGTTAAGCAAAACTTCAGAGAAATTGTTTATTCCGGGTAGCTAAGTTTTCCATGTAGTTAAGTGTTCGTCTATTAATGATTACTAAGATTTCTAAACACTGTTGATGAAAAATTTTCCAGAGTTTGTTGTACACTTTTAACATTGTTAAGTGCGTACTTTGGCCCAGGGAATTTATTTCTAGGAATTTATCTTAATGAAATAGAGACGTGCTCAAATATGTCTGACGTTCATTGCAGCATTGTTTATGAAGGTGAATGTTTGGGAATAGTGTGCAGTAATTTATGATTGTATCCAATACTGCGTCCAACAACGGCAGCCATAAAAATTTCATTCTGTAATATTTGAGAGAAGGGAAAATAGTCACAGTGTAATATGAGAAAAGTGCTTGTTAGGAATTGTACACAATGTCAATTTTATGAAGAAAAACCCCTCTATTCTAGCAAATATGTTTATGTATTTTTATACTTAAATAAAATATATAGATACATGCGCTCATAAATACTTTGATGTTTTTCTTATAAATGAAGAAAATAAAGTGTAACATGCATATCGAAAACACAGATTCTAAGTTTTCACCTTTGATAGATTTTTGCAAGCTCAGCACATATGTAACCATCACCTAGATTAAAAATTAGAATATTACCAATGTTCCAGAAGCTCCCTTATATCTACTCCCATTTCACTAACCCCCTCCCCTCATGTGCGCTACCAAAGGTAACCACTGTCCTGACTTATGTCACCATGGATTAGTTTTGCTTGATTTTGAACTTTATAAAAATGGAATTGTATAGTATGTATTCTTTGGTCTGCCTTCGTTTGCTCAATATTATGTTTGTGGGTATAATGCCCCCCTTGTAATATTCCATCATGTAACTATACCACAATTTATTTATTTACTCTGCTACTGAACATCTGGATCTTTTGCAGTTTTGGGACATTACAGCTAACACTGTTATGAGCATTCTTGTATTTGTTTTTGGGGCACATATGTGTACACTTCCACTGGGTATCTATACCTAGGAATGGGATTACTGAGGTTGGATATATTTGTTCAGCTTTAGTAGACAATGCAAAACCTTTTACTAAAGTAGTTGTTCCGGTTCACTGTCACTAACAGTATGCGAGAGTTCCAGTGGCTCCATAGCTTCATCAGCACTTATATTTAGTCTTTAATTTTAGCCATCCTAGTGGGTATGGAGGGGTATCCATTGTTGTTCAGATTGCGTTTTACTGATGACTAGTGAGAATTAGCACTTTGACCTGAAGAACTTCCCTTCTGAGAAAATCTTATGTTATTAAATCTTGTGCTAATTCAACTTTTTAAAATATTAACAGAAACTAGTTTCCTCTAGTGTTGAGGATGTATTGTGTACCGTAGTCTTCAAATCATCAGACCCAACATTTATTCTTCTGCATCATTTAAGTGGGGCAGTCACTAATAGACACAACTTGTCATGCCTTCAAATTTTGCTGCTCGATAATCCAGTTTAATGTGACTTTCTATTCTATATTTGGTGAATGTTTGAAATTGTGGAATACTTCAACTTATCTATCCATTTTACATTGTGACTGATTAAGATGCTGGTCAAATAATTCAACCTAAGAAATCCAAAAAGAAAACTTTCTGGCTTTTAGTGCAGTAATTTTCTTTAGACCAGTATATCAAGAATCCTTCCCTGTTTCCTTCAGAGTAACTCTGAAAAGAATCTCACTCAAGAACAGAAAATTACAAGTAAATTTATTGTAGGTGGAAAGTGCTTTTGAGGCTTAAGTCTGAGTTCAACAGCTGCATAGAATGTTTGTAGGAGAATTGTAGTCCAGCAGTGTAGTTCCTAGCTTTTAACATTCAGTTTTCTTTGGCTATGAAATGAAACTTGAGAGATCCTTGAATTATCGAATTTTGGGTCTTAGAAGAGGGAGACTTCATCGTAGAACTTCCATCCGCCATCTTGAAATGACCTGGAGACTGAGGAAGTTGTGTCCCCAGACTTGGTGCCAGGCATTGTCACACGTTTTCTCGTTTAATCCTCACCAGTACTGTGAGATAGGCACTACTACACCCATTGTATGAGGAAATTGAAGCTGAAAAGGTTACACATAATGAGTAAAGGTAGTGGAAATTCCCTAAGTCTGATTTTATGATTATACTGATGCAAAATTACACTATTTAGGACCTTTGGTTTAAATGAAACACTTTTCTGTCAACTCGTTAGATGTCCTGGGACACCAGTAATATATAAAAATGGAGTGGTAAGTGGTTGACTCTCAGATGAAGGCCAAGTAGGGTATTTTATGAAGCGAGTTGTTGTTCTGGTTTCATCCGTTTCTCATATTGTATAAAGGTTTTCAAGCAAGCATCCTGATTAAAGGTGCATGTATCAGTAAATGGGATACCACCAGAGCAGTGATGAAGGTAGAGAAATTTATGGCTGAACTTCAAGCTTAAACAAATTTAAAAAGCTTTCATTTATTAATGTTTATTTTGAGCCCTGCAGCTCCTCCAGGGCTCTGTCCTACGTAAATCAGACAGGAATCTGCTCTGAAGGGACCTGAGTTATTACAGAGACCTAAAATGTATAGGAAGATAACCATAATGCAAGATAGAAAGGGGAACTGACGTGAGAGAGGTGCAGGCAGAGTGCCGTGGGAATTGATAGCAACAAGAGATGACTTTCAGCTGACTATATCAAGAAATGCTTTCTGGAGAAGGTGGTCTTGGAACTGTCCTTGAAGGATGGATAGACCATGGACACTTAGAAATTGGTACCTGGTTGGGAGTAACGGCACTATAGAGTTTATCTTTTTACAACTCTGAATAAGTAAGCTGGTCAAATGAGTAAATAAAATTTAAGAAGAAACTTACCCATTAACAACAAAGTGGTGTGTATTGTAAAACCATAGTGGTTAGGATGAAGGTGAGGCAAAACACACATCAGGTGGTTCCTTTTAGCTCTGGCCTCGTCTTCTTGGTGTCACCCACTTATATCCCCCTTTATCTGCCTTTGTACTCTGGAGGTTCAGAAGCATGTGCTGTGTGAGACACAGGACAGCCTGTGCCATCCCTTCTTCACGCTTCCATGGACGCTCTTCTTCCTGCAGGGATTGCTCGTGTTCCCATATTAATATTGGACAGAGCCTGGCACAGAGTAGCAACCTGATAGATCCTTCTTGAGTGAGTGCACAAATGAAGAACTGACTGAACCAGAATGTTGTACCTCTTTACTAAGTTCATATTTTTATCGTGCACAGGTACTTGTTCGATTAGTTGTGACTCGTCCCAGAAAATCATTGTAGTGTAACTGCAACAAGTTGCTTGACAGATGAGAGGAACTGAGTGTGCAATTTTGTAACTTGACATGGAAATTATTTAGTTTTTTTTTTAGCTATGATTGTATGTGTGTCATTGTTTGGTCCAGTGAAGGATTGATGATAATGGTTGATTTCGAATGACTGTTTTGGCAGTTTTTTTTTTCCTTACTCCTTTTCTTAAATTATTTGGATAAGAGAAAAGGAGAAGGTTTTATTCCCACTGCCTGTATTGCTTATTTAAAATTCTATTGGTTTCCATAACGTTGTTGCGACCCCAAGATAAAATTCCTAAACTAGAAATCTTTAATTGGTATGTGTTTTTGTGATTAAATTTGGTTCTCTTACATTATGGCCTTGTAGTAATTCCAAATCTTTATTGAGGAAATTTTAAGTTAACTGTAAGAATAGTAGTTAACATTATTGAATATTTTATTTGTACCGGGCAGTTTGCTGAGGACTTTCGCTTCCATTATCGCCTTTAATCTTTGTATCATCCTGTGAGATGTTGACAGATATCCTCATGTTACTAATAAGGCTAAATGATTTCTGCTCTAGTGGCTGAGCTGAGATTTGAAGCCACATCTGTCTGCCTTCAGTGCCTGAGCCACTATGTTAAATTGTTCTTCTCTGTTTTTTTTATGTGCTGGTCCTTCTCCCCTCACATATTATGATGGTAGGATGCATTCTTGTTTTAGCGTAAAATAACTGACTTGTAGTTGTTGCTAATCCTTTGTTTATGTTGCAGTATTTGTTGGTTTGATATCTCAGCTACTCTTGTCAAAACTCTTTCATTTACTATTATGTTAGTGATACTTAGAAACTGTGTTTTGTTTTTTTAACATCTGGAAGGAAAAAAGTAAATTATTTCATTTTCACATGTGATATCTTTTTCTAATTGCCAATTCAGTCTAAACAGGTTCTAACAGTCCTGTGAGACAGAACTTTGAAGTTTAGATATTTCTTTCACTAATTTGTGCAAAACAGGATCTCAAGTTGTAGTGTGGTGTAACCGTGCAGGACACAGTGCTTGGTTAGCAACAAAGCAAGCGTTTTACCCTTACAGTCCAAAAGCAAAGAGAAGGGTAAATCAAATGAGCAAGCACGAGTGCACATTAACTGATCCATCATTTATCACATGGTGAGATTTGCATTTGAAAAACTTGCAGTAAGTGTCAAAAATTCTTATTGTTATAAGTAGTTAACATCTACAAGTTAAAAACGAAACCATCAATTTCCAATCCTGTAATACAACAGTGGATAACTGTTTATTATATGTTGGTCTGCCAGTGCTTGTGGGGTAGGCTGGTATGCTTTAGGAATCCAACTGAGTAACATGTCTAGACAGAACTAAATGTATCATTATACAAAATCACAGCTCAGGAATTATGGTTGAAAAACTTTAATAATTATTGGCAACTCTATGCCATTTTATATTACTTTCTATCTTTATTTTCTTGGCCTATTACTGTAGAAGAGTTAAAGTTTATTTTTAGACAAAACAGAAAATGTATAAAATGTGATATGATACGAATCTACTTTTTTAAGTAAAATATGTTTTCCATGCAAATACATGTTTTCTTGATCTGGAGAATTGCATAAACAGAAAGAAGAATTATTGCTTCCAGCATTAAAGTTGGGTAGAAGCTTTTTGAAACCGACTCAATAGGACAACAAAAGTGCCACTTCAAACCGAAATTTCCTTTAAACATGGACTTACTAGCCCTATCTGCGTGCAGTATAGTTTCGAATGGTTCAGACTATCCAGGCATCTGATCTAATTTTTATTTCCTGTCTTATCCTCAAGTAGTCTTCGAGGCAGTCAACTCTCCTCCAGCTGCTAACCCTTAATTCTTCACAGGAGAGAAATTTCCAGCATCTCCTCTTCCTCTGTTTGGCTGTTACATAGCTTACATACCAGTCCTCCTTTTTTTAGATTTATATTTTGCCATGATTTTCCCCCACTTTTTTTTTAAGAGTGTCATTTGATAATCAAAATTTTAAATATGATTGAATCTAATTTATTGATGAATTTTTAAACATGATTATTACTTTCTCTGTCTTAGGAAGCCTTTACCTACCCCCTACTCCTGAAAATATTCTCTTATGCCTTTTTCTGAAAAGCTTCATGGTTTAGCTTATGTTTAGGTCCATGATCCATCTTGAATTAATTTTTTCCATGGTGTATTATTGATATGCAGTCTTTAAGAGAGATGAATGAGGATTTTGACACTTTGAGAATTTGGCACTCTAGACATACTCCATGTATTAGTAAATTTGATTTAGAATTTTAGAATCTTTTGAGGATGGTCACGATAAAGATATATGTTAGGTCATTTCTGTGTATTGCATTTTGGTCAAAACCTTTGTTGAGACGTACCTCCATCGTTGTCACAAAAATGTTATTAAGAAATGAATGTTCTTTTGGTAACTGGCTTCATCTGCATCGTGAAACTAGTGGTATTAAGTGCAGAACAAGACTACAACCTTGCTGTGCACATATCCCATGAGGTAGAGAGGTTGTGTTCATGTACAAATGTCCTGTGAAGCTGACCTGGCGTGATTTGCCTGTTGAGTTAAATACTAAATCATATTGCAATAAAAAGTTGAAGTGAAAGAGTCAAATTGATTCACCAGTTTAACCTGGCCTGATTAATTGTTTTTACTAGATATAGTATGGGGCTCAAATTTGCTATCAGTTGTTAGTACTCTGAGGGTTTAGTATTTACGGTCTTTCCTCTGACGTTGTAGTAACATCACTAGAACAAGCATCTGAGGTTAAAGAGAATTCTCAGCAATCGATGTTGTTTTGTTGATGGTCTATACTTTGGGTATGTACTAGGTGCTAGCCATGTTGCAAGCATTATATTTCTCAGAACAATCTCATTGTAAAGAGGAAGTTAAGGATTTTCGCAGTACACACTTGGGGGTGGTATATGGGGGAAAATACTGTAGTTCTCTAGTAAATGTTCTGATTGGTGGCTTCTCCTAAGTCCTTACAAGTGTCTGAGTTGAAATAGGTAACACTGCAATATACTGGTGATTCAGTCAATTCTGAGATAGGTGTGGAGTACTTTGGGGGAAAACGAGGGGATCCATGTATTGGATGTGTGGATGTCCAAGACACTCTACTGTGGGGATGTTCAAAGATGAGCAGGACTGGAAGAAGACATTGTTACTCCTAAAGGGAGCTTCACTTTGGTATTGGGCTGCCATCCATTGGAATGTATGATTAAATTCGTTTTGAGCTGGCAATTTGTTAGAGAGAAAGACTGCCCTTTATTTTTAGCTGAGCAAATGAACCTAATGAGGACTGTTGAGAGACATGACTGGAGGATGCTCAGATTCCATCACAAAGCTACTGTTGCCCCTGCTGCCACTTGTGCTTGTGTCTGTGTAAATAGCGAAGGAAACTGGCCAGGTTTGTAGTACCCTTTTAAAGTGGCCTTCTCATTAAGGAAACATTAGCTTCAGTTGATAAGTCTCAGAGAAACTAGGACAGTTCCCAGGCTGCTCTTTGTTTGTGTAGATAAACAACGGGCATTAATAGAACTGTGCTGAAGGCAACAGTAATAAAATTCACTGGGTTCTAATTGTATTCTCTTAGCAAGGTTACATTAATTTTTTTAATGTGAAAATTGTGCGTAAAGTGTAAATTTGTGTGCATTATGAGCTAAATTAAATGCTTTTTCTTAAATAATGTTTATTTTGCTTAGTGTTTGCCACTATTTCTGATTGAAATGGTTTAAAATGGATGTTTATAATCTCAAGCATGTTGAACAATTAGTTTTATGAACTATTTTGTATTGCGCACAGGAACCAAACTTAACGGCTTTAGTTATTTGCTCTTTCAGTATATTTTGATAATTTTCTGTTTCATATTCGTTCTCTCCATTTTAATTGAGTGAAGTTATGCCAGGTGAGTGCTTTTGATCTATAAATCAGTTATTAATATATGTAGTAGTTAATAATCTTAGGGATATAAACCAAACTGGCTTTGTCTTATATTTCATGGACAAGCTTTAAGAACATTTCTGTAGAAAAATTTTCTGGCTGCTTGGAACCCCACTTTGCATTGTCATGTGAAACCAGCCATTCCTTTCATTGCCTTCTCAGTGTCTGGATTATGTCGGCATTAATTACTGCCTGTGGGGGATTCTTTGAGTCAGCACTGTGTGTGGGTATTTACAAATGCACCATTGGATGCTGCCTCATCCAAGTGAGTGTTGACTATTATTTATAGGTAGAGAACTCTCTTGTCTTTGTAGACATCAGGTTATTTGAATCAAGTGATATTTGCTTAGCTATTTATATGTTAATACGTTTAAGAAGAAATTTCTCTACGAAGAAGCACTAATCATTCACTATTTGTTTGATCAGATGATGGCACTGACATTCTTATTGTGTAATCATAAAATAGCTAATTTTGTTGTGTTCAATGCCGAGAGCAGATGCACTTCCTAGTATAAACAGCATGCAAAGCCCAAATCTAAGTGCATTATTTAGAAGCATATTAAAATCTTTGAACTTTTTTTGATTTTAAAAAACTAATTGTGATCTACATTGTGTCAAATTTTCAAAAAAAAAAAAAAATAATGTGATTGCTACCACAGCTTAAAAACTGAAGAAGCAAAATTTGGCCCATATGTTTTCAAGTATGATATGCTATTTTGAGAGACTGTGTCATACATAGAGGTTTAGTGCATAAACTCTGGAACCAGACTGCCTGGATTCAAATCTTGCCTGTACCGCTTACCAGCTTCGTGATATTGGGCAAGTTACTTAACCTCTCTGTGCTTCACTTTCCTACTCTGTAAAATGATAATAATAGTGATAATAGTATGCACCTCATAGAGCTGTTAAGAGGATGATTTAAGTTAATATAAATAAAGTGCTTAGAACAGTGCCTGGTACATAGTGAGGACAAATGAGCAAGACCATAAAGGATGAAACGGGTAGATGGGTGTGTTACAGGGGCTTCTCCTGTAATCAGTTCCAGTTCTCTTAAAATAAGCCTGTGATGTCCTGATCAGTCAATGATAGTTGCAGGGTGACATTCATAAGTATTATTCTCGAATCTCCAGGCCATGCAAAAGGAATAAAACCATGCTCCCTACTTTGAAAGCTTGCACCATATTTAAAGGTACCCAAATGAAATACATATACGTATACAAATGAAAGTGTTATATAGGAATGTATAAGTGAAAAAATATGATTCTTTTGCAATAAAAACAGGATGAAGAAGTATAGAGGGTGAATTTTGATCTTGGAGGATAGGAAATAGAAAAATCCCATCACAAAAGTCTCCTCAGTCTCTATGAGAACCACATATCTTTATGAAAGAAAGCTCATTATGTTCATTGTCCTCCTGCAGAGCTAGTCATTTATTTTAGATGAGTTCTGAGTCCCTCAGATTTTGTTTAAACATCTCCCTTGTTTTCATCTTTAGCTTGTGTTACTCCCCCAATAAAAACCAAGTGCTCCATCCCAGAGTTTCCTGACTCTCCAGATGTTTTTCCATCTTCAGGCCAGTGTGGTTTGTGCTGATTCTAGAATGCTCTGGAACTCTCTCACTCTAACCTCTCTGAGACCTTAGGCCAACCTTCAAAGTCCACTTGAGTCTCAGCTCCAAGATACCTACCCACCCTCCTGATCTGAGTCCCAGCTTCCCCAGCTTCAACCTTAGTGCTTATTTGTTACTCAGGGGGGCCCTAAATCTACATGACAGTTCTTTGCAAACTAAGAAGTACCGTACAGATACCGCGGGCGACATTGGCATCTCTTTCTTGCATTATTTTTTACCTGTTCTATGTTTATCTTGTTATCCCTCCTCACCTTCCCTCCTGCTAACTGAGAGCTCCTAGATGGCAAACGTTTTATGTTAATCCATTCTAGCCTGAAAAAAAACACTGAGGCAGTAGGGAGCTATAATAAATGAGTGGGTGAAGTGAAGGATGCTCTGCTAGGTGTAGTGGAGGTGGGTAACGTGGACACAAGTACAGCTCTCACAAGAGGCCCTGTAGTTAGCGCAGGTAAAAGAGCGAGGGCTTCCGTTCTGAAAGACTTTGGTGCAGGTATGGACTTTCCTACAGTGTGACATCGGTCTCTTTCTTAACCCCTTCGACCATCCACATTCTCATGTGAAAAATGAGGAAGGTGATTTTGCTGTATCCTTCATTGGGTGATGTTTATGAGGCGTAGATGAAGAGATGTTAGTGGAAAAACTGTTTTGTTAATTTTAAAGTGCTTATTAGTTGTTTCTAATAAAAACATATGTTAGGCAGAACTTCTGGTTATGCACTGGATAAGTTCATATGTCATGCTGAGTCCTAGCCAGGAAGAGGATGTGGTTAGGTGAGTAGGCATGGGAGCTGAGGGAGGCCTGGCTGATCTTGACCGCCTCAGCTGGGTCTGGTCCTGAGCTGGTGGCTCAGGGGTGGGAGGCCCCTTACAGTATGTCAAGGGAGCTTAACGAAGTGGTAAGGAGCTTTGTAAACACCAAGCTATTCAGACTGGGACAGGGAAATGAGAAAAGGGGTGGGATAACATTGCTTCATACCTGTGTGAAGATTTCTTTGGGGAGCCTTTCTGGGGGGGAGGGGCTTACTTTACTGCATTTTATGAAGAACCTTTCAACAGTAAATATGAAACCAGATGACAATTAGCAAATTACAGTCACGCAGCCACTCTTTTTCTCTGTAGTGGAAATTTACGGTAGGTTCTGATAGGGGAGGGTTTGTAAAAGAAGGAAGTGAAGTTAGCAACAGCTTCCTGCCATGACTTGGGAATTTTGAATCTGGGCAACTTGACTTCTAGTTTCTGTCTGCTGTGAATTGCTCTCTGGCACTTCAGCAGCCTCCAGACTAGTTGTGGGCTTTTCAAGTGGCTGTGTAATTGGGGACATTGCAAGAAGCCTCTTGCTGAATGTTTTCTTACATACCAAAAATGAAGAAATACACATCTCTGATGGTAATTCAGTTCTCCAAGTACATGCAAAAAATGTGTTATATACCACAAAAGGAGGGGGATGCAGGCGGTGATGGTTTGGTGAGGCTGCTTGTACATTAGTACACGTTTGCGTTAGGAGCTCTATGTTATTGTGATCTTGGGTAAATTATGTAAACGTCTGCACCTTAAGGTTCACATCTGTAGAATGAGAGCATTGGGGTAGTGGCCGTTGTTACTCTCAAGCTGTGAATATTGAATATTTTAAAAGGGGTTGGAAAATTTTCTCCTAGTATTCTAATTATACATGGAAAACTTCCTAGAGGAGCCTGAAACTTTTTAGGAGTTCTTCATTGTTCTCAAAGTGTTTATTAAGGACTTAGGGTGTGCCTGGGACTTCTTTGGGGGCTGGAGATGGACAAGGCAGGGTCCCTGCCTTTTAGATGCTTGCATTCTAAGGAGAAGAAACAGGGGATAAACTCACAAACACACAGAGAGGTGACAGGAATTACTGTTGCATTGGATGTGGAGTTATGAATGGGAAAAGTCAAGGACAACTTAGCCATTTAGCCTGAGCTGATGATGGTGGTGGTTTCCAGCCTGGGAGGTGGGGAATCCATATTCTGATAAGTTTGACATGCTTGGGAGACATGTTATCTAGAGTTTTAAATTTGGGAGTCTTCACGATGTAGATGGTGTTTGAAGCTTTGAGACTGGTTTGAGATCTGCCGATGACTCAATTTAGAGAGAAAAGGGAAGAGGGCTGGGGACCAAGCCTGGATTCTAACATTTGGAGGTTGGGTGGGGGAGGAGAAGAGGAGAGAGACCTTAGTTGCTTGCTCTTGGCTTCCATTCAGCAAGTCTGTGTTAAACGCTAACACGTGCTCTGCTCTTTGTTTAAGTTCAGGGACTACCTGTGTCTGTGTAAGTGCACTCACATATATACGCAGGGGTTAATAAATGCCTTTTAAGGCCATAACACTCAGTACTTGCAGGCTGCTGAGAGAGGAGATCTCTCTTTGGTGACCTCTACCTCCCTCACTTCCTCCTCCTGCCAAGTGCATTGATGCCCATGACACCACCCCCTATGGGTGGCAGCCACTCTCTAGACGCCCATGTCCTTCTGAGTCAGCTGGTCGAATTGAATGTTGATCAAGAGTTGGTTTTGTTTATAACAAAAGCTGTTTTTGTCAGTCGTACTTGTTATTGTAATTACGTAATTGAAATTTTATGTACTCTGATTACATATGAGTATTATTTTTCTACAAAAATATGCTAAATACTTTGGAAGGCCTCCAAAGGCAAGCCTCCGAAAGGAATGCTGTTGTTAGGTATGGCCGTGGCAACTGTAAAAGACTGGGGCGTAACCGCGCTTCTGTGAGGGCTACCAGCCTGCTTCTCGAGAGCCTTTGAGTTTGTGCTTGAAGAGAAAGGAGAAATTGGAGTCTAGGGAAAAAGATTATTTTAATTCACAAAAATTTATGTTCAAGGATGTTTATCGCTTCAATATTTGTAGGAAAAAAATTGGGTGCAACCTATGTATCAAATAGTGCAAAAATGGCTCAATTGTGACATGTACACGTAGAGGACTATTATACAGTGATGAAGCATCCGACTTTTGACGCACGCTAAATGACGTGGAGAAATGTGCACGGGATGATGGTGAATTACAGAGGATGCTAAGCATTTTACATAATGTCATCTCAGTTTTAAAAACTCTGCCACAATATTGATAGAGTTTACCTCTGGGTGGTAAGATTATGGGTCACTTTATACTTATGATAAATTTTGTAATTTTCTACTTTAAACAGATGTTATTTTTGAAATTACATAAAAACTTCGTCACAGTAATGGATGACTAGAAACTCTAAAAAGAGGCCTTTGACAGTTGGAGAGAACATGAGTGAGAACAGTAAAAATTAGTTGTAGTCTTTAAAATGATTATTTATAATTAAATATATAAACAAATAAAATTATCTCTATTTTTTAAATACATACATATATGAATAAAATTACTGTTCATCTGTGTAATAATAGATAATTATTAGACATAGGTTAATATATATAGAAATGATTGCTTTTAATCTTCATAATTCTTATGCATCATTTATAATAGTTATAGTCTTTATAATAACCAAAACAGTTAAACAAAATAGAATTTTTCTCATTTTAGAAATAAACAGAATCTCAGAAAGGGTTGTTTCCCCTGCCTCAAGTTACATAGTTGCTAATGGCAGAGTTTGAACCCAGATTTTCTGATTCTGAATCTCTTGGTCTTTCTGCTCCTGGCACTGTGTTGTAGTCTTTTCTTCAGTGAAGTTAGGTATGGAAAGAAGGAGTAAAGGGAATCTGGCTTAAAAGTCTTGAACTGAGGGACTGCTTGTAAATGGAAGGTTAAATAAAGGGAGTGAGGTACAAGTCTCTCTTTGAAACAGGAACCTGAGAGCGGACATGCTGTCAGAAGGAGCCTCGACCTACGTTTCCAAAACGGGTGCATTTGTTGGAGTGCAGGAGGAAAATATTAGAGCTGCTATTAAGCTGTTTTAAGAAATAAACTAAATTTACTAGTATTCAACATTGGGATTGAAACTGGGACCGTTACTTGGGTCCCATGTCAGATGATAAGTGTCCTGTTTGGAACACAGCTGTCTCGGGGATTGTGTGGAACTTGCACAAGGCCAAGTGTGGAGAAAGGCCCCGACTCTTGTTTGCTTTCAGCCTATTGTGATGTGCTGCATTTACTCAATAGATTTACAGATTATGGTAACCAGTTTTAATTAAAACAACAGCTACAAAATTGACACTTGGCTTGAAAAGATTCCTACAAAGGACCATGGGTGGAAGGTAATGTTGATAATGCAAACACAAATGAGCTGTGAAACATTGGCAGAGCTGAGACTTATGCCGGTTATCAACTCTGAGGTTATTATCAACTCTGAGGTTAGCTGAAAAGTGAATTTTGTCCAAGAAAATTCAGTCCTATGTGGAAATATTGTGCAGTTGCAAAAGTCCTCCAAAGTGGAGGAGATGATGCCAATGGCCAACACCAGGAGCATCTGTGTGCTTCAGGGGACCAGGGGATAACGTCCCCCAGGAGTCACGGTCATTTTCATGTAGTGCAGTTTCTTTTTTAATTCTTTTTATTCAGCAACCATATGTTGAGTATCTGTTAGGTACTAGGCACCACGTGGTGGAGAAGACAAAGCCTAAAAGGAGCTCACAGTCTAAAAAGGTCTCGATGTTGTGCTACCATTATAGAATGAGAATGGTTTAGTTGTAAGGGATTCGTGGAGTATCTCACCCGGCCGCATTGTTGTTAGGGGAGGACCTCACCGCACGCTGATGAGACCCCGCTGTCAGTACCTGGGAACCATCGGAATCTCTCCTCCGACTTGGTATCGTGAGGCTTCACGTAATGGCATCCAGCTTTCCCTTTTTTTTTATTTGGCTGTTTACAGTTAATTCTTAGCCCTGATTTTCGAACTTGCATTTTTGCCCCTAGGTATTGCTAATACATTCCAGCCTAAAAAAACCCTTAAACTGAAGGCTCTAAATCTTATATCAAATGAATGTTTTCTTTTAAAAATGTTGTGTGTGTGTGAAATTCTTTGTATTGATTTTATTTTAAATGCAGAAGATCTCTGTTGGCTACTAACACTAATAGAAATATTAGCATCCCAGACAACAGAAAGGAGCACACTGCTGGGATGGTGTCATTTGACATCACCTTTCACTATTGACATCTGACCAAAAGCAGCATTCCCAGTTCATGAGTCAGGGTTCAGCCATGTACAGCCAGGTGATAATTTTTAAGTACATCTCTGAAAGAACCCCAAGAAGTACCTCTTTCTAAAGAATAATGTGGCATATACTTTAGGCTTGAAATATTATAATTGAAGCAGGCTTATTAAATATTCATCTGTTCCTATGCACTGTTCTCAAGTGAGTTAAACAGATCATGAAGGAGTCTCTCCTATTTAAAAAAAAAAAACTCCTGTTTAACAAAACAGACTCTTTTATGTTTGCAAATGAATTATGTTTGTAATAATTGGTGAGAGCAATATTATCTGAAAGTCTAGTCTATCTTACCCTCCTCCTCCCACTCCACTTTTTGGTGGTGATGGTGGGACATTAAATAGAGCCTTTAAAAAGTAGGATTTCGCCACGAGTGTTAAAAATGAAAATATAATAGTCACTGCCATAATTTATGGCAAATTATGTCAGGAGTAGAGGAAAGGGAATTCTTCAACTATCTTGATGTTTCACTATAGGGAACCTGTGAGAAATAGAGAAAAATAATTAGGAAAAAATTATCCATAGCTTCACCATTAAAATGAAAATTCCATTAAAAAATACTTTTAAAAATAACACATTTGTGGTTATTTTATGCAATTGAATGGCCAGCACTAAATCACGTAGGGCTAACCTGAAAAAGGAAAGAAGCATCAGTGAGAGTGGGATGAGGGTGCCATCTGTCACCCTTTTAGTGGTTGTTATTGTTTTTTTCTGATATAGGCAAAAATTACTCCATAAAAAATGCTTTGAGCAAATGGAAGACTAACATATTTTGACAAAAATAGTGCAGAGATGTGTCTTAGAAAATGACTTTATTGTAGCATTTTGAATGTGAGTTGGATCATTTTGGTTTAACTGTGCAGTCGAGACCTATGCCTCCCCTCCTCTCACTCTCTCGAGTGGAGCATCTATTCTAGCATGAGGTGTATAGAAATTAGGGTCAGTTTCTGGCACATTGTGGAGGCACCAACCATTTGTGGTGGGTAGTGATGACAAAGTGCAGACTTTCTCAATGAAACAGGTTGCCTTGACTTTTTACTTGTGTATACACACTCTTCAAGTTTTAAAACTAACTCGATGTACATTGAGTGCTTCCTGTTGAGGAAATGGACGAGGTGTGTGAAGCCCCATGGGGCGGAGTTGGGACTGGACTGTAGTGGACAAACTTTGGATGACTCTGAGTTTGTGCATCTGTTTCCTTGATGATTCACCTGCTTTGTAACATCAGCATCTCCAAAGCCAGATGCCAGAATGACTAGAACTGTTGCGCTCAGTGGAATATTGGCTTTCTTGCTATTAAACGGTCATGTTTTTTGGTGTCCAAGCAGTTAACTTTGGAAAGAAACAATTTTGATGTGTCTTTTAAAATGTTTTATAAATAAACTTGGTTTAAATAATAGTTAATACTACACTGTTCCACTGTCTTTAAAACCCATTTCTGTGGCAATATTCAGCACAATATTTACATAATTATGCAAGACGTTATTGTCAATTTGAGATATCTTTATGTTAGTTAAAAAGATTAACATGCAATAAAATTGCCTTTTTTTCTTTGGTGTACAATTCTGTGGGTTTTAGCACATGTATGGATTTGTAACCATCCCCACAACTGGTCCATCCCATCAAAAAGTTTCCTCAGGCTACATTCTCTCCCCACTCCTAAATTCTGGCAAACATTGCTCTGTTCTCCATCCCTATAGTTCTGTCTTTGCACAGATGTCATTTAAATGGAAGCATATACTGTGTAATCTTTCGAAGCTGACTTCTTTCACTCTATATAATTCCTTTGAGATTCATTCGAGTTGTTGTGGGTATCCATAGTAGGCTTCTTTTAATTACTGAGTTAGGATTCCGTTATATGGATGTACTGCAGTGTTTTTATGCATTAACCCATTGAAAAACATTTGGGTTGTTTGAGGTTTGGGGTATTACAGATAAAGCTGCTGTGACCCTTTGTGTAGAAGTCTTTGCATGCACATACGCTTTCCTTTCTCTTGGATAAATACCTAGGAGCAGAATGACTAGATTATATGGTAGATATACATTTAACTTTTAAAGGAAATTTCAAACCATTTTCCAGGGTTAATTCTATCAATTTGCATTCCCACCAGCAATGTAGGAGAGTTTCAAGTGCTTGGCATCCTTGTCACCACTTGTTATTGTCAAGGTTTTTTATTTTAGCCATTCTAGTAGATGTAGTGGTATCTCATGGTAGTTTTAATCTGCATTTCCCTAATGGTTGAACATTTTTTCATGTGCTTGCTTTAAGCTTACTTGCAGTCATTTTCATGTGCTTACTTGCAGCAGTTTGTATATCTTTTTTGGTGAAAGGTCTGTTCAAGTCTTGTGCCCATTTTTTAATTGGGTTGTTTCTTTTCCTGGTTTAGTTTTCAGAGTTGTGTTTTTTTAAACATATTCTAGATACAAATCCTTTGTTGCGTATGTGATTTGCACATATTTTTCCTGGTCTGTACCTTATTTTTTCATTCTCTTAATTGTATCTTTCTCAGAGCAAGAATTTTTGAATTTAAAGACATATAATTTATCTTTTTTTTTTTTTTTTTCTTTTTAGTGGATTACGCTTTGGGGGTGATGTCTAAGAACTCTTTGCCTAACTCCAGGTCATAAAGATTTTCTTTTATGTTTTCTCCTAAAAATTTTATAGTTTTCCATTATACATTTAGATCTATATGATCTATTTTGAATTAATAGTTGTGTAAGGTCTGAGCTTTGGATCAAGTTTCCTTTTTTTGCATATGTATGTGTAATTATTCCAACACTGTTTGTTGAAAAGACTGTTTTTTCTCTGTTGAATTGCCTTTGCATCTTGGCCAAAAATCAGTTGGCTGTATTTTGTGAGTCCATTTCCCTGGTACTTCCTGTTTCTCTGAGGTTCCCTCTTTCAGTCCTCGAGACACAAAATGGGGCTTTAGAATAGGGCAGTGCACTTCCTGTGACTGCCTACCTTCTAGACCAAGAGGCAGGAAGACAGAGGGCAAAAGAGTAACAGATGTTTGCGCCTGCCTCTTGAGATCATAGCTCCTCTGATCAGAGGGGAAGCTTCCTTTCCCTCAGAGGTTTAAGTGATTGTGGTCCTCTCTGCCCACCACCACCTTGCAGTTGCCTTGTGCTGGGGAGGAAGAGAATAGAGAAAAAAAGGAGGAAACACGGGGACTTTCCCCCATTCTATCAAGGGTTAGGAATTCCCTTTCCTGCTTCTTAAACTAGAGCTCAAGAGGCTTTGCGGATTTGTTCCCTCTGTCTGCATCCTAGAGCTCATTTCCAGGTGTCTGACTACCTTGAGTCCAGGCTAAGGGATTTTGGAGGAAAAAATGAGGAAATTCATCCCTGGTTTGGTGGTACTTTGAGTTGTGCTCTTCTCCCCCAATCAGCTTGCTCTCATCATTTATGTTTCAGAGCCCTCAAATCCTGCTTCATGTATTCTATCCAGGTGTTATAGCTGTGTTCAGTGGAGAGACTGGGTGTAGTACACTTCCTTCATCTTAACTGGAGCCAGTACCCCTCTATATTGTTTTTAAGTACAAAATTTAGAGTAATATTTTGGCTGAGTTAAGTAAATCTGGAAACAATAGGTATTCTGTGGAAAATTGTTTCTCATAGACTTTTTAAAAGTCATTTTATCTTGGCTGAATTGATTTATTTACATTTTTAAATATAAGAACAAAGTGGAAACTTTCAGTTTTGTGGAAATCCCATGTTAAGATTTCAGTGGACTCTTTCTCTTGTTCCTCGTCACTATTAAAAAATTACCAATTTAGGGTAAGCATTTTAGTACAATATGCAGATTTACATTCAGTACCATTTGATTTTAGGTGCAGAAATGCACCTAGGAAGCCTATAGTCATTCACAATTCCGTTTACGTTGTAGTTCTTATCTTTCATTACATCAAGAATTGTCTAATTTTAATCCTTTAATATCCAGTTATTGAACTGCTTCTGAGATGTGAGTTGTTTCGTCTGCATTCTGAACCCATTGCATAAGCTTTAAGAGGAATTAGAGGACTTAGGGAAGTCCAAAAAAGAGGGGCTAATTATTAACATTTTCATTCTCTACTGACTTAAAAAAAATGTGGACTAAATATAATTATCCAGACAGCTGGTGAAAAACAAGTATAGCTCAGTAGATTCCTAGTGGAAACAACCACACGGCCTAGAAATTAGCTAATTTATTTTAAGTAATTATCAGTAGAAATCCATTAAAAATAGTGAGGGGGAATCAACTGTAGGTAATCTTAAATCTCTTGAAATCAACCTCAGGAGGCCATGTTAATGGGATCATGGCAGGATATAGGAGTAGACAGAAAGGCCAAGTTTAAGGTAATTGAGAATAACTCATTTGGCATTTAAATTATGGAAAGTGGCAGTAATATATAAAGATGGAAGACACTTGGATAATCCTATGATGTCCCTTTATAGATACATCACAATGGTTAATAGTGTTGGTGTTTTTATGATTTTAGCATCTGTTTTCCACAAAATGGTCAAGTCTTAAGGACTTGAATATTGTCTCCCCTAGTGCTTGCCATGCTTTGATTATTTAAGACTAATAACAATTGGGAATGTTTATAGAGCTCTGTGACAGACCTTGTGCTGAGTGAGCATGGATTATACCATGTCCTCGTCACAAGAACCTGGTGAGGCTGGTCCAGATTGGCAGGAGAGGAAATGGGCACAAGAGGGAATAAGTGCTTAGGATCAAATTCATGTGGTCTGACTCTAGAGCCTTTCTTTGTTCTTAACCTTCCAGTTATAAGATTACCCTGTTGAATGGGGAAAAATTCTTGGAAGGGATTGAGAAGACCAAATTAAATAATAAAAATGTTTATTGCATTATTTACAATAGCCAAGATATGGAAACAACCTAAGTGTCCATCAATGGATGAATAGATAAAGGAAATGTAACATGTATATATATATATATACACACACACACACACGTATACATACAAATGGAATATTATTGAGCCATAAAAAAGAAGGAGATCCTTCCATTTGCAGCAACATGAATGGACCTTGAGGATATTATGCTAATTGAAATAAGTCAGACAGAGAAGGATAAATACTGTATGCTCTCACTTCTATGTGGAATATAAAAAAACCAAAGCAAACAAAAAACCAAGCTCATAGATACAGAAAACAGATTGGTGATTGCCAGAGGTGGGCGGTGTGGAATGGATGAAATGGGTAAAGGGAGTCAAAAGGTATAAACTTTCAGTTATAAAATAAATAGGTAATGGGGATGTGATGTACAGTATGGTGACTATGTTAATAATATTGTATTGCCTATTTCAAAGTTGCTAAGAAAATAGATCTTAAAAGTTCTCATCACAAGAAAAAACCATTTTTTTGTAACTGTGTGTGGTGACAGACATTAACTAGACTTACTGTGTGGTCATTTTGCAATGTATACAAATATCAAATCATATTGTACACATGAGACTAATATATGTCAGTTATACCTCAACAAAAAAATTATCTATGCGTTTTATAAAAGTAAAGAGCATTTTAACTAGATGTGTGGAAGCCTCAACAATGGAATGCTGGGTTTCGTGATCACTCAATTTAAACCAGAGAAAGAAAGGGAACAATCTTGGTTTTATGATTCATTCTGTCGTCAGAACATTCCTTCTGTCAGTTTTCCATGTCAGCTTGGTGTCAGTAACCACGTTGTAGCATCACCTCCTTCCTGAGGACGTCTCACTCAGTAGGATTGTGCCGCAGTGAGCTTCCTTAATCCAGTGCCAGGGGAATGACTCCAAGGGAAGACTCAGACAGCTGAGGTTCAAGGAGATCAGAATTTGGTACTTTTTCCACGTGAATAGTTTAGGGTCTTGATGCACTTAATCTTTTTAAACTTCCCAAATGGTCTTATGGAGATGAGTCCTTATTCATGTTCAAGAGATGACTCGCTCTCTGTCCTCTCTTCCTCACTCGGATTAATTAACATGCTCTTAAACCAGTTGGTTGAATTTATACTTCTGAGAGAGAAGACGACCCTTAAGGGGTTGAGGAATGGTGTTAACATCCTGTCCAGATGGATATTTGTGCCTGGATGTTCGTGTTTATACATATTTTCCTTTGTGACTGTACAGGCAGCAGCCAACTCGAGTCAGCCAGACAACTTGTGTGGTATTCTTCCTTTTTACGAACAGTTTTGGCTGATAGCTAAGCACAGATAAGATCCTTTTTCTGTTCCCATGGAGCTGTTTTGCTCTCTTTTTGATAAGCGACTTCATATTACAGACCAAGGACACATTAAAGTTGTTGGTGGGGTGGAACTTAAAAGTGGTCAAAATTTGTGGGCTATCAGAATTTTATTCTTTACTTAAATCGAAAACACTTGTGTACCCACATTGCATAGACCAAGATAAATGTTTGAGATTCAGTTTTTATTTCTATTACTAACAGCTGATCATAAGTAGAGGCGTTTGGGTGTGAAACTGATAGTGGGGAAAGCGCTCTGTGGCGTTTTCTGTGAAGTTGCATGTTCCTCTTTATGAAAATGTCTCCAAATTCACCTTTCATTCACGTTGGCCCACACTTAGTGAGAACTTAAAACTAGCCCACTTGGTTCTTTCCTTTTGCAGCCATCAATACTGTTGGGAGATTACGTGTATAGAAAATCTCACCAGAAACCAAGGAAGACCCTGCTTAGTTGTAATTCCTTAGAAAATCTTGTCACAGCTTAGATGAGCTTAAAATGTGAATCCTCACTCTGTAGCCTCGTTCTTGCTTACCTGGCTCGTGGTTTACTTCCCAGTCTGTCCCTGCTCTCAGTTTTCGTTTTCCACGTTGCTGCCATAATTTCTGTATAAAAAGCATGTCTAAACCATGTCACTCTCCTGCTTAAAACATTTCCAAGGCTCCTCACAGCCTGTGGGAGAAAGCCGGGATTGTTCATGTGGCCTCCCAGCCCTCTGATGGGAACCCAGGCAGCCACATCTTCTGCTACTCTCTCCTTTGAACATGGTCCTTCTGAAACACCACGCTCTCACCTCAGGGTGCTTGTGTCCTTTCAGTGCTTCCCTTTCCATCTCCTTGTTCTGTAAGATTTTACGTCAGGGCTTCCTTTCTTCTGACACCGCTAGGTTGGGTGGCGTGCCCCAATGCCTGTCGCTGTAGTGTATTTGTCTGTTCATGTGAGGGAGCTGTGAATTCCTTGAGAGCAGGGGACCGTGTCTTAATTATCTGTTCCTTCAAGCCTGGTCCCGAAACTGACACATAGTTAATGCAGTGTTGCATGAATGATGGAATTGCCATTTGAGGTAGTGAATTCCCATTCCTAGAAATGTTTCAGGCAGGAGCTGAGGACTCTCTTACTCAGAAGTTACTCTCTCTCTGATTTTGTTTTTTATTTTATTTGATGCTTTTAGTTAGCTTTATTTTAAATTTTTCATCTTTTATTCTTTGACCATTAAATATATAAAAGCATTTTAGTAATTAGCATCATATTAATAGCTGCATGGTGCCTAATATATATATTAGCGCTAACTTCTCTGACAATGCAAGGCAGAGAGTAGTAGCGTTGTTTTCATTTTATATTTGTAGGGCACTGAGGCCAGAGTCTCAGTTACCAGAGATAAATTAGGCTGCCCAAGGTTTGACCTGCAGTTACTAATTATGAGAACCAGGACTCACATCTGGGTTTGAATCTAGACATTATGTACATTTCGCTATGCCATGTTGCCCATAAAGAAAACTGATGTTTGTGTAATTGCACTGATTTAATATACAGCAAGAATTCCATGGTTGTCAGGTAGTGGTGACTTGACAGCAGGCTTGTTGTTAGTTTGGCAAAAATATTTGAAATAGAAACGAGTATTCTTTTTTTAAAGAAGTGAACTGAGATAAAATGGAAATAGATTATTTTCGGTTTAGTTTCTCCATTTGGGTTTTGTTTCTGGCTTTAAACAAAACCTGTACATCGAGTTAAATTGGAGAAGGTGATCCTGACATTTCTTTTCTATAGTCAGTGAATTTCTGATTCTGCCCAAAGACAGGAGTCCGCCTCCCCAGCTGCATCCCAGCTCTGTGGAATCACTCAGTTTACGGTAGGCATAATCCACTGCGAGCATCCTTCAGCTGTTTGGATGGTAGGGGGTGGGGGAAGGGGTGCAATAGCATTTCCACAAAAATAAAATAATGAATCTCACCGACATCAGGCAGGTTGCTATAAAGCAGGTACGCCTTTTAAAAATAAAATGACGGTAGGTATCAAGTAGAATAAGAATGCTGTGACACTTAATCCCGGCATGATTCTGTGATAGCGGGCAGTAGCTGCCCAAACTGTTACCTAACAATTCGCCTGGCTCGTAAAACACAAAGAAGCTTTTTGTAAACAGTTTGTGTTGTGTTGTATCATTGATGTTTAGCTCTCTGCTTCCGCCTGCACGCTGCTCTCCGTGCCTGCTCTCCAGGGACTGCTCTTCGGTCCAGCTCACTCTCCCCGGTTCAGCTCCCAGAGCAGATCAGATGTTCCAAGAACCAGATGCCTTTGGTGCCCAAAGGAAAAATTAGAAAAGATTTATTTTGATTTAAAAGGATGTTTAATAAAGATGTGGATGTGTGATTTAGATGAAAAAAGATAGTGAATCATGAAATGATATGTTTTAATACTGTAAATTTATTTGAAACTGCTTCTTGCCAAATCTTACCATGTATACTTTAAATATTTTCTACCATCTGCAATGAAGTGGTGTTTGACTAGTAGGAGAAGGGATCTGATTAAACAGGGTTTGATTTTCTCACATAAAATGTCTGTAGGGAAACCATTAGGGGTGGTGCTTCTACCAAGTCATCAGGGAGGGACTCAGGCTCCTTCCAGCTTTCAGCGTCCTGAGCGCAAGGCCTCCATCCACAAAACCACAGGACACTGTTGGAACGCCAGCCAAGACGTCTGCGTGAGGAGAGGAAAGGAAAGGGGGCAAAGGGACTTTCTGGAATCCCCACCCATTGAATTCTACTTCAAACTCCTTGGCCACCTCTGTCTTCCAGGCAGGCTCAAGTGTGGTGTTTAAGTGGGTACGTTGCCAGCCCAAATAAAATCAGATTTCTATGACTTAAAGGGAAGGGGAGTGGAAATTAGATTTGAAAGAGTTGACTCTGCCACCAAATGCAGACTTTATTTTTTAGTCATTAATCTGCCTAACCATCTTTTCAGAGTTTAAAGGGAAGTATATTTTGTAGGTCTATTTTAAAGAAATATTTCAGTTTGGGGAATTTTTTTTCCAGGCCACTGCTGTGCTTTCTTAGAATTCCTAATGTCCTTTTGTTACTCTCCAATTAGTAATCTTTTAAAATTATGAGTATCAATCTGGGTTTAAAAATGGAACAGGGTTGATATTACCTACTTCAGAGTAAGAAATCCTTTTATGCCTTTCCTGAAGACACGATTTAGAAATATTTAGGAAAAGTCATCAGGTCTTTCTCACAGAGCACCTCCCTGGCTATGTCTCTTGCAAGCTCAATCCTTCAGGTGTTAAGAACTTCTGGCAGCTCTGCTCATGCTCTGGCGCCAGATTCTGCCACACTCTTCTGATGTGCTGTGGTCTTTCCTGCCTCTGGATTTTTTCCCCTGGTAAGTTCTCTGCCTGAAAGTTTCTGCCAGTACCTTTCAACCTGGGCACATCCTCTTGATTGTTCAGGTTTCGCTTCACTGCTCAGCCTTTCCTGTCCTGCATGCCGCCTTCCCTCTCTGCCGGTTGTCTTCTGACTGGTTTAGGTGCTGCTAGGTCTCTGCTGCCCTAATCTCAGAGAGGAAGTGCAGCAGTGACGGTGTGGAGTAAATGAGATAGTCCAGGTGAGCCACTCGGAACAGTGCCCAGCCTCCCCGTGGGAAGCAGGCATTGTGGATATCCATCATCTTTTCCCATTGCGTGGTATTGCTTCTGTGCTTTTATGGATGATAGATTTCTGGAGGACAGTTGTTGTGTTCTGTTATTCCTGACATCCCTGTACAGTGTGTGGTGCATAGGAAGTGCTCAGTAAACGTGTAAAGACTGAGCAAGTGGGAGTGGGTTAACCAGAAAAGGAGAAGGGAAGGCTGGAGCTCTCCAGTCCACTTTCACCCTGGAAACATGAGGTAGTGAGTGAGGTCTCTACATCCCAGAGGTAAAGAGCAGATCATCTTAGCTTGACAGGGAGCAACAGTTTTTCCACCGTGCTTTGTCTTATCGAGTGAGCTGGCCCTCATGCAGGTACCGTGGCGTGATTTCAAACTCTAGAATCATGTGTCATTGGAAGATTTAATTTAGGAGCTCTGTGTTCATTTGCTTCAAGTTGTGCATTTAACACTGCTGTGTGCTGGGTTCTAGAGTTGCAAAGTGAACCAGGGTAGGCGTCGTCTTTAAATTTTTCCGAGATAGTGGAGGACAGACAGGCAGACAGAGACACACACATGCGTGCACACACTGTCCTCAGTGTGTAAGTGATTAAATGAAAGCTTAAAGGTATGAACAGAGAAGTGACTCATGATTCTTACGTTTTATTTCTTCTTTAGGGACATTGTTCTCGTTGTGGAAGGTAAGTGTTGTTCCTTAAGCCCTGTTCTTTCAGAGCTTTCGTGAGCTTGTTTGTATTGCTATGTAGGAGATACCACACTGCTGGTAGCAAAAATGAGGCAAGAACAGCATCAGAGGTGATAGATATCCTCTGCAGTGCCAGTATCTTTGACCACTACTTCCCTGGACGTGGCAACACTAAAGAAAAACTGCTGAGACCTTCTCTTTGAGTTCTTGGCATTCATCCTTAAGGTGCTTGCATGGTATAAGATGGCTACTAGAAGCATCACATTTATATTCTAAAAGGTGGAAGGAGGGAGGGGAAAAGGTTGAAATTCTGAACACAGCCAGCTTCTTTTAAGCAACCTTTCTTTGCTTAATTTTCTCAAAACACATATGCTTGTTTCTCATTGGCCAGCACTTAGTCATGTGGACTCACCCAGCTGCAAGAAAGGCTGTGGAAGGCAGTCTTTAGTTAGATGCCTTGCTTCCTCTAGATGAGTTGCGGCTTCTGTTGGGAACAAGGGCAGCATGGATATTGGGTAGCAACAAGCAGCCTCAGCCACATTGCTCAGTAAATGTTCTGTGAATGAATGAATGAGGCATTAACAAATCAAGGCTTTTGGTGTCGAGACTATGCATTTGCTTTTCATGGTCTATAGGTTTTGGATCTTAAAATCAGATCGACCTTTCAGATGTCTAGAAAATGAAATATTTGGATTCGCTCTGCCCTCTGAATCAGTGTTAGTTTGTTAAGCATGGTGGACTGGGCCAGAACTGTAGGCTAATGAGAGGAGACAGGTTTGGGGTGTGACATATATGTATGGACATGTCTGGTATTTTACTTTCATTCTTGATTAGCAATAGTTTATTTAAATGGGTTTTACTGGATTACTGTTGTTTTGGTTTACAGAAATAGATACATAATTTATGTAGTTTTGTATTTATAGACCACCTCTGTTCTGGCAGTGATTACCTAGTGTGGACACTAAAATTGATGGGATGTAATTTCCTAAGTGATACAGTACTGCTAGTGCCAAGCTTAGACCACTGTAGTAGCCTTGAAATACAATTTTTTAAGAATTGTAAAAGTTCTAAGTGCTTGGAGGCTTCCTCAAAATTGAAGATAATTTCCAAAATTATCATCAATTGGTGCTGTAATTATTTAACTGATATTATTATAGGGTATTCATGGTTTTCTTTTATCTTCCAGTTTCTTAACATAAAAGTCAAAAGAAAACTCTCTCTTCATTGTCAGTGAGACTATTTTGGTCAGCACGGCCCTGTGAACTTGTACTTCTGAAGGAAGTGTACTATGAGGAACCTTAAAAATAGGTTCTGCGGGCTGTGTCTTTAGGACGACATTCATGCACTCCATTGAAAATATGCTCTGTGACTTCATTTTATTGTGCTGAGCAATCGGAAGTTGGTTTTCCCAAACCATCCGAATGTGAAGAATGGCCTGCTTTTATTCGTTCTGTGAAGAAGTGGATTCCAGGGACCCTCAGCTGCAGGATGGCCCTTCTTCACAGCTGCCGCCCTTCCTTTGTGGGGGACGCCGTTGCTAAGAGAAGGCTTTGTCTGTTGCGTATAAAATGGACTTTGTTTGGACCTCCCTCAAGCAACTTCAACTGTGTCAGAGTCCAGCTGGACATTCCTCACCAGATCATCATTTAAATGCAGGTCAAATTTAGAACCCAACTTATATGAGTTCAAAAATAGACACTGCCTTTAGAAAACTGACCTCTGGTACTCTTGTGGCTTGGGGATCTGATAGGCTATTTCTTGTCGTTCACACAGCTCTGTTTTAGACTCTGAAAGGTGGTGTGCATTAAGGCTAGATGAAACCAGTGTCCTTGTAACATGGGACCCCAGTCTTCATGCCATACATCGGTTTCTTCAGTCCACACTCGTTACTTCCAGCGCGTTTTTGGCAAGACGAGAGACCGTTTATCATAGAATAGAATCTGGTTTCTGTACATTAATTTTATGGAATGTTTTCCAGTTTCACTAGGAAAGCCTAGAGAACATAAAAAAAAAATCTAACAGGTTAATTTTAAGGTAATAAATCCCTTTTTGATATAATCTTCAGTTTTATCTAGATGAGTTGGAAATTTTCCCCAGGGGACAGGGTAAATGCTGGTAACCCTAAAGATGAGAAAGGTAAAACTACTGGTAGCTCTCACCTGAGGCTGGAAGTCAGTTTATCCAGTGATGTAACTTAACATTTATAATATGCAAGTGAATTATCAGTTACCAAAATATGGAGTAATTCTTTGCATCTCAGTTATCACACGCGAGTCTAAGGTTTACATAGAAGGTGTTCAGCAGAAAAGTTAATAGGGTAAGATTGGGGTTGGAGAGAAGTTCATTGCTAACTTTTTAATTATCAGAGAAGCAAACCTATATTGTCCTTGCATGGATATATTTGAATTATTGCCTAAAATTTTGTCCAAAATTGAAACAAAATGGTAAACTTAAAGTTTTAAATACTTGAATTATTTATGATTGGAGAGGTAAAATAAACATTTCTTTTTGTGCAGGGAGATCTACATTTTTGGAGACTGCTTTTCTTGTAGTCTTAATGGTAATCATCTTCATTAACACCTTTGTATAATAGTTTCTTTGAGGCTGATACACCTTTAAATAGTGTTTAACATTGAGTCTTTTGGGTATGTTTAGCGACACAAAATTATATATTATTTTGTGACCCACCTGTGTCAGTAATGGTGTTTTTTTATGTCAAAGCAAATATACTTTAAAAGAGAAAATAGGGATTTTTTGCTTCTTTTTGTTTATAAGAGGTCAGAGTATATTGTATGTACTATGTGTATGTGTGTGTGTGGTCCCTGTTACTGTAATAATTGCTGTGTTTCCGACAGAGGACCACTGAATAATTTTGCATTGCACAAGTAGTGTTGGGGCGTCTCCAAGATTGCTAAGATAGAAATGTCATACAGACATTGTTTGAAACATCTATGGAAGCATTTATTCTTTGTCGTATACCTATTTGGACAAAAGCAATCTACTTACTTGCCATAGTCATTTTCCATGATAACATAAAAGCTGAAACTATAGAAAGTAGAATTTCCTTCAAAAAGGCAAACTTAGGTGTTGAGTAGCTATCTACTGATGCCATATATATCATAGAGAACATTTTCAAAGTTAGCATTTTAATAGGAATGAAGATGCCTGTTCTAATACTGGGAAGTTTCTTGGTTTCATTTAACAGTGAAATTTGTAATATCTTAATTTTTTATAATTCTCCGTAGGTTGCCAAGTGCTTAAGTAATTAACACCCGTTTTGATCCTCAGAGTCATCCTTGCAAATAGACAGGATATCCACATTTACAAACAGAAAGAAACCAGATGCACATATTAGGTACCTTTGTAAATGATTGGAAAGAAGTGTCATCTACAAGTAGACTGTCAGCAGTCCTTAATCAGTCTGGAGTTTGTTTTCCTAGTAAAGCCTTCATTACAACAGAAAACTCAAGCAGAACTAGGTCTGGCTCTTGGAAACGCTGAGCTGTTTTGGGCACAGTTCTCTGAAGTTTAAATTACAGTTGTCCCCATTGATGGTGATCATCATTCATTCGTTTTTTTCCTTGAGTCCCTTCTACGTGTCAGGCATCATCCTAGGCTCTGGGGACATTGTTCTTTCCTGAACCTGACATTGTACTTGTCTTTGTGAAATTTAGGGCTTACTGGAACAGACATGAGCAAATAGTATGGTCACACCAGTAAATATGTGCATATAAACTGTAATAAGTGCTCTGGAAGCAATATCACCATGTCTTTCCAGTAGTATAAAGGAGCAGTTTGATTTTTTTTTTTCCCTCCCCAACACCCCAGTACATAGTTGTATTTTCTAGTTCTAGGTCCTTCTAGTTCTCCTATGTGAGCCACCACCACAGCACGGCTACTGCATAGATCAGTGGTGTGGTTCCATGACTAAGAACTGAACTTGGCCTGCTGCAGTAGAGCACGTAAACTTTAACCACTAGGCCATGAGGGCTGGCTCAACCTGCTGTTTTATTAACCCCGCCCCCCCCAACACACACACAAATGGGGGCCGGCCTGGTGGCGTAGTGGTTAAGTTTGCATGCTCTGCTTCGGTGGCCCAGGGTTCACCGGTTCAGATCCTGGACGCAGACCTATACACTGCTCATCAGACCATGCTGTGGCGGCATCCCATGTACAATATAGAGGAAGATTGGCACAGACGTCAGCTCAGGGCCAATCTTTCTCACCAAACACAGACACACACACACACACACACACACACACACACACACAAGGAGCAAGAGTTAGGCTTTGCAGGCTACATTTTCAGCAAATTGCACGTGAAAGCAAGTTATTTGGAAATATGAGAGAATGTACCTGATATCCTCATTTAGTTGAGGGTGTGTATGGGGTGAATGTGGTGGGTGGGGAACGGGAGAAAGAACCGCTGACAAAGACGAGTGGGAATCATCCACTTGGGACTCGGGAGGTGGGAAAATCTTTCAGACAGACTGCCGTCATGACAGGAGCGCTGAGTGTTTGACAAGCTGAAAGGCTGTGTGGCTGGAGCACAGTAATTGAGGAGATGGGTGCCTTCCAAGTTGGAAAGATTTGCTGGATTATCAGGCAGAGCCTTTTAGACCGAGTCAAGGATTTTAAATTTTATTCCCAGTGCCCTGAGCAGCCATCGAATGGTTTTAGGTGAGGGTGTATTGTGTGTTACCAAGGCGGCTGGGTTGCTGCCTTGAGATGTATCGGAAGGTAACAAGAGTAGAAGCAGGAAGGCTGTTGATGCAACTGTTTCCTGATGTGACTCTGGGGCAGAGAGGGGTTGACTACTGTTTTCTTTCATTCTCAAACGAGAGCTGGAGTTTTCAGCTTTTTCATTCTGGATGAGCTTTCCTACACGTCCCCAAGTAGAGCACGGTCTCCTTGGGGGCCCTGCGGTTTGGTCTTAGTCCCCGCAGTGTGCCCGTAACCTTGAGCAGAGTTTGACACAGAAGGTGTTCAGTAAACATTTCTGAACTGACCCACTGATGCCCGAGAGAAATGCGCTTCTGTGTTCTGCTCATCCCAGTCCGTCAGCACCTCGTCCTTTGCCACCTGGAGGTCTGACTGTATGTAAACCTGTCCAATGGTGGGGGACCATGGCAGCCGGGTCGGCACAGACCTGTCCTCGACAACAAGGCCTTTGTTTGGATATGTTGGGAAATATGGGCTACTGCCAGGGCTGAAGGGCAAAGAAGTGAGATATTCGCCTGATTTTTCCTGCTGGCAGCCTGACGGTAGAGCTACAGGAAGGGCTTGGCGGTGAGGAGCAGCGTGGATTGCTTGCTGTTTCGGGCGAGGTCGGGCGTGCCAGAAGAGAGGAACACGGTGTTGGTGTTAGGAGTTCAGAAGTCTTGAATTTCAGGATAATCGTATTTTGCCAACAGTATAGAGGACAACTTGATGTTTTATTAAGAAAAAAAGCAGCAGCAGCAAGAGTTGGGTTTTGGGGCTGCATCTTCAGTGTATCATTGAGGGTGCCTTTTATTTAGGAGAAATCCTTGACTTTGAAACAGCTTACAGATAAAGCGATTTAATAGTGAGAACATCAGTAGAGGCAGAGCAGTTTTGCTCTCGGGCGTAGATCCCGTTAATATAAACCCTGAGTATAAACGATTTCTGTCCTCTGGTTCAGACTTGCAGGCTGTGTGACAGGACCAGGCTGCTGCGTTCGCTCTTTCGTGGTCTCAGAGTTCATGGGGAAGCCAGCCTTCTGAGGGACCCGCTCGGCCTCTGCCCTGGTGCCCAGGCATTGCGGGTGAGGGCTGAGTGTGCTTTCCCTCTGCCTGTGCTCACTGAACTTCATCAAGACGGTTACTTGCTCCATACATGCGTCTGGAATTTGCTTGAATTGTACTTGTGAAGCTTGAGATAAGTGTCTTCATCTTCTCTCTGAGGGGAGTAGATGGCATTTTCATACATTCCGCTCCCTTTTTCTTGCCCTGGAAGGCAGGGTCTGGGATCCCTTTTACTTCTGTACTGCTCTCCAGTTTCCAACTGAATCGCCATCAGAGGAGCACATCTGGGACGCTTGCCCCACCCACCCTCCCTGCAAAAGTAGTCATTGAACAGCTACTTGGGCAAGTGCCGGCTATGTTCTAGTCCTATTTTGTGAACAATACAAAGTTATATTTTTTGTGTATGTGACTAGGGACTGATGAAATAGTTAAATTGATGGAGCAGGATGACATTGTCTCTCTCCAAGGACATAGTATTGACCAATAAAAAGGAGTATTTCATCATAAATGTCACTGTGAAAGTAGCCCTCCCCAGAACCTGTAACTCGAGTTCGTATTGGAAATTTGGACTGTTGCTTCCTGTCTGACACACAGCAGAACAAAGGTCATGCATATTATGTCAGGAGTGGAGCTGACATTGTAAAACCTATATAATTCTCTTCAAATGGGTTGAGATAAAATTAAAGTGTATGTATGCTTGGAAATTATGTCAGGTTTTTTTAAGACAGTAAATTTTAGTTCAGCAAATATTTTCTTCTCTTAGTCTTTAAATTGATATATTCAGCTTCTCGTTTGTGTTTGTTAATTCCATTGAAGAACCTTTGTGCTCCTGGTCACTGGTGATGTTAAAGGGCCAGCTGAGGGAAACTCATGGTTTAATATTTACCACACAAAAAGCACAGTCACTCTAGTTTTTAAACAGAAGTTGTCTAGATGGGTTGTGTGTGTGCGGGTATTGAAAATCTAGAAAATTGAGGCTTTGAAAGCTATCAGTTTTAAGTCTTCCTTTCTAATTTGGATATGTTTAATTTTTTTTTTTTTTTTTTTTTACCTTGTTGCACTTGCTAGAACCTCTAGTAGAACGTTGACTAGAAATGGTGAGAGTGGACATCCTTGTCTTGTTCCCAATGTTGGGGAGAAGCTTTCAGTCTTTCACTAAGTATGATGTTAGCTGTAGGCTTCATATAAATACCCTTTCTCAGCTTAAGGATGTTCCCTTCTGTTCCTGATTTGCTGAGGGTTTTTAATAAAAGTCGTGACTGGGTGTTGAATTTTGTCTGCATGTGTTGATATGATCATGTGGCTTTCTGTCCTTTACTCTATTAACATATTGTATTAAATTAATTAGTTTTCAGATGTATTATGTAAATTGATTTTCAGAAGTTAAGTGAAACTCTCATTCCTGGGATGAATCCTATTTGGTAACAGTTATCTAATCTTTTTTATATGCTGCTGGATTGGGTTTACTAATTGAGAATTTTGTGTGTATATGTTCATGAGGGATATTGATCTGTTGTTTTCTCTTTTGTGATGTCTTTGTCTGGCTTTGGTAGAGGATAGTATTGAATTCATAGAAGGAGTTGGGAAGTATTCTCTTTCCCTCCATTTTCTGGAAGAGTTTCTGAAGAAATGGCATTATTTAAGTATGTGATAGAATTCAGCAGTGAAGCCATCTGGGCCTGGAATTTTCTTTGTGGGAAGATTTTTAATTAGTAATTGAATTTTTCTTATAGGTCTATTCAGTTCTTCTGTTTTTTCTTGAATAAGGGTTTTTAGTTTTTTTCTTTGTAGGAATTTGCCTGTTTCATCAAAATTTACTAATTTGATGGCATATAGCTCTTTGTAATATTTTCTTATAAACTTTTACTGTAGGGTCAATAGTGATGCCCCCCACTTTCATTCCTTTGGTAATTGGTATCTTTTTCTCTTTTTCTTGGTCAGTCTAAGTAAAGGTTTGTCAATTTTATTGACCTTTTTAAATAACTAAGTTTGGTTTCATTGATTTTTTTTCTTTTCTTCTTCTTTTTTTTTTTGGTGAGGAAGATTGGCCCTAAGCTAATGTCTGTTGCCAATCTTCCTCTTTTTGCTTGAGGAAGATTGTCAGTGAGCTAACATCTGTGCCAGTCCTCCTCTATTGTGTACATGGGATGCTGCCACAGCATGGCTTGATGAGTAGTGTGTAGGTCTGCACCCAGGATCCGAACTCTGGAGCCCTGAGCTGCCAAAGTGGAGCTTGTGAACTTACCCACTATGCCACTGGTCCAGCCTCATGTTTTCATTGATTTTTTTCTTTTAAATTTCCTGGATTTTTGCTCTAAACTTTATTTAATTTCCTTCCTTTGACTTGCTTTGGGTTTAGTTTACTCTTCAGTTTCTTAAAGTGGAAATGAATCAAGATCTCTCTTATTTTCTCTAGGCTTAAGTTTAAAGCTATAAAATTCTTTCTAAAAACTGCTTTAGCTGCATTCTATAAATTTTAACAAGTTTTTCATTCAGTTCAAAATATTTCTTAAGTTTGCTTGTGATTTTTTTTTTCATTGACCCATGAGTTGTTGAGAAATTACTGTTTAATTTCCCAGTATTTGAAGATTTCCTAATTTTTTTCTGGTTGTTGATTTAATTCTTTGGAGTCTCCAACATATTTTGTGTTATTTCAGTCCTTTTAAATTTATTGGGATTTGTTTTGTGACATTGAGAAGAGTCTATGCTGAGCCTTGAAAAGAATGTGTAGCCTCCGGTTGTGAGATGGAGTGTTGTGTAGGTGTCCGTTAGGTCAGTATGGTTAATAGTGCTATTCAAGTGTTCATCTCCTTGCCGATTTTTCGTCTGATTGTTCTGTCATTTATTTAGAATGGGGTGTTGAAGTCTTTCGTTATTGTTGAATTGTCTCTCTCCTTTCAGTTCTGTCTATTTTCATTTCATTTCTTTTGGGGCTCTGTTAGATTGCCACATACAGTCATGCGTCATTAAATGACGAGGATACACGTTCTGAGGCGTGTAGTTAGGCAGTTTCGTTCTTGTACAAAGATCATAGAGTGTACTGAAGGGGAACAAAATTTTCTGTCCTAAAACGTGTCTCTTTAGCATGAGGGTTATTTTAGGCTGATTATTTTTGAGAAACAAAAGACTCAAAAAGTTTTTCTTGTTACCTCCCCCTTAACTGACTAAAAGAATTCAGATTAAAAAACCTGTCTCAGGAAGCAAGTCATCACCTTAGCATAACATGAGCTAGGTGATAGACAGAGGGAAAGCCTGTTTGTTGGGCTCCCCTCTGTGCTCTTCTGTTTCTGTGTGACCAAACACTTGTTTTCCCAATGTTTGCTCCTTTTCACCCACCTGTGAATTGCCCTCCTTCCCTTTGAAGTCTCTGACTGACTCTCCCTACCCTCTACATCTTTTTTCTTTTGGTGAGGAAGACTTGCCCTGAGCTATCATACATTGCCAATCTCCCTCTTTTTTTTTTTTGGCTTGCTTGAGAAAGATTAGTACTGAGCTAACATGTATGCCAATCTTCCTCTACTTTGTATGTGGGATGCCTTCACAGCATGGCTGATGAGTGGAATAGGTCCGCACCTGGGATCTGAACCTGCAAACCCGGGCCACCAAAGTGGAGCACACAGAACCCCAACCATTTGGTCACAAGGCTGACCCTGTCCTACATCTTCTTTTGTCTTTAGATGATGATGGTATTTAAGGTGAGGGCCTCGACCATTTTGTTGAGTTACTTGGTTTTCCTGGGTTTTTCCCATGTCTACATGTTATTAACCTTTTGTTTGTTTTTTTCCTCAATTTAATTCTTAGATCAGCCAGAAGACCCTAGAAGGGTAGAGGAAAATGTCTTCCTCCTCTACAATACTTATACAAACCTAGGTGGTATAGCCTGCTACAAAGCTAGGCTATAAGGTACTAATCTTATGGCACCATTGTTGTATATGTGGTCCATTGTTGACCGAAATGTCATTCTGTAGCACATGACTATACATTTATAATTACTATATCTCCCTGATTAGTTGACCATTGTATAATTTTAAACTATTTCTCTTTTTCTCCAGTTACCTTTTTTGTCTTAAAATCCACTTGCTCTAATAGTATAGCTGCTCCAGCTCTCTTATGGTTACTGTTTGTCTGTCAGAATCAGTCATGTTAGTAAGAGAATGTTACAATGTAATCCTTTGTATATTTTTTCAAATCTGCCACATTTTCAGAGCATTTTATTTATATCCATGATAATTAAAGTAAAAAGAGAAATAAAAATTATCACACCAGTCTTAAAACTATCATGCATGTATACAGTTCTGTGAATTTTAACACATATTTAGATTCCTATCACTTTCACCACAGTCAGGATTCAGAACAATTTCATAACCCCCAAAAACTCACTCGTGCTATCCTTTTATCATCACCTCTCCTCCCACCCATATCCCTGGCAACCTCTGATCTGTACTTCATTCCTATAATTTAGTCTTTTGAGAGTGTCATTTAACTTAATGATTCGGAATGTCATAGAAATAGTCATACAGTATTTAACCTTCGGAGACTGGCTTCCTTCACCTAGCATGTCTTTGAGATTCATCGGTGTTATTGTGTCTATCAATAGTTGGTTCCTTTGTATTGCTAAGTATTCCATTGTGTTGATGTACCAGATACCATTATGTGGATGTCCATTCACCCACTGAAGGACACTTGGGTTGTTTCCAGTTTAAGTGATTATGAATAGAGCTGCTATAAACATTTGTGTTCAGGTTTTTCTATTAATGGAAGCTTTCATTTCTCTTGGGTAGATACCCAGGTGTATGATTTCTGGGTCATTGGGTAAGTGTATGTTTAACTTTAAAAGAAACTGTCAAACCATTTTGAAGAGTGGTTGTATCATTTTGTGTCCCACCAGCTGTGTTTGAGAGCTCTACTTGCTTCCCATCCTTGTCACCACTTGGTGTTGCCAGTATTTTTTATTTTAGCGATTCTCATGGGTATGTAGCAATACCTCGTCACGGCTTTACTTTGCATTTCCCTAACGGTTAATGATTTTAAACATCTTTCTTGTATTTGCCATCCTTCTGTCCTTTTTGGTGAAATGTCTTCTTTAAGCTTTAACTTTTCTAAGTTAACCATTTCTGAGAAAAATTATTTGAACTCCGCTGAATGTAATGTCTTGGTAACAGAGGCCTTTAGTATGAGCGATAGTTATTCTGTGGGTTTGGAACTGCCAGGAGTCTTTCAAGGGCTGCTGAGGGTGTAAGGCTGCTCATCGCACTCTCAGGCTTTCCTTCACTGCTTGCTGTTGGTGCGCCTGATTCTGGCAGCAGTCCCACTTCCCATTCCCTTTCTGGTTTATTGCTTTTATGAAATGATCATGAATAAGCCTGGTGGATTGTGTTTGAAAAAGAATAGTGAAGTGCCTCTCAGTAGCTGCTGCAGGAGCTCTTCTCTAAGTAAAGTACATAAACTCTGGAACATCTGTTTTAGTGATTCTCAAGCTGGAACCATGAAATTGATACGAGGGTCCGTGAAAGTGAACCTGTCTATGCACTGAGTTGTGTATAGGCTGAATAAACAAGACTTGCAATATATTCTACTGTTTTTCAAAAGTAATGTGGATGCTGCTGAGCAATCCTGGGTTTATTATAATAGTTTTTTTTTTTTTTTTCAATATAATTTCTCTTACCAACTCTTTTTCTTCTTTCCTTTTTCTTGGTCATTATGGGGTGGGTAGAGGTTGTCAGATGGAGCCTTCCTGATAAGTTAGATATTGCTGTTCATGACTAGCCAGAACAGGATGAAATGTTTTTTACTTTGTGCTGCTTAACCATAGGTTGATGATTAACCAAATATTCTTTGCAAGGCTTATATCCATTTTTGGTTATGTAGTATGGCATATTTTTGTTGAAAGACCTGTTGCGAAAGTTAGGATATTATAAGCTCTTCGAATTCTTCACATGAGAGGGCCTATGTGAGTTAATATCACTAATCTAAAAGATGATATGAAGAAAGTATTCTTCAAGTCATTGTTGCATGAATGAAATGTTTAAATCCTGGGTTGCGGGGTTAATTCTTTCCTCATATTTATCATGTCATTTTGATGCATTTGTTATAAATAAAACTTGATGAGTGGCTTGGTGGTTTAATACAAAGATTATAAAAATAGAAAGGAACCTCTGCCTCTGTATGCAGTTTCTGTAAGTGCCATGTCTGCTTGTGTATTCTCGATCAGATTCTTAAGTCTCTAACGTACTTGACTGCTTTGCACACCTCGTACTATCAAGCAAGTTCTCGTTCAAAGAATACGTAATTATATCCTAATATGATAATTTCTTATGCAGCTATCACATCTTAAATTATCGGTCTACAGCTTTATTTTCCTCAGTTATTTTTGGTTCTCATTTCAGGATGTGAAGTAAGATAGTACGTAATTCCTTCTATGTTAATAGAAATTATGTAAACGAAAGTACAAAAAAAAGTTGATGTACTAAATTATTAGCACTCTAATTTTCATTATGATGTATTCAGGGATGTAATTTATTTTGGGGGCCCTTTTTATTGTATTTGCTTAGATTCCCAAATTTTTTCGTGATATGCAAACAAAACCTGTCTTTAAAAACTGTTGTTCAGGGAGCTGGCCCGGTGGCTGAGTGGTTAAGTTCACCCGCACCACTTGGCAGCCCAAGGTTTCGCTGGTTTGGATCCTGAGCACAGCCCTAGCACCACTCATCAGGCCATGTTGAGGGAGCATCCCATATACCAGAGCCAGAAGGACCTACAACTAGAATATACAACTACGTACTGGGGGGCTTTGGGGAGAAGAAGGAAAAAAAAGATTGGCAACAGATGTTAGCTCAAGGCCAATCTTTAAAAAACAGTTGTTTGAATGAGAGTAGAACTTTAAGATGAACTGGCTGGGATAGAAGTTATTAATATGAGATGTGCCCCACCAGAAACCAGGGATCCAGTTCCTAATCATTTCATACTAAAATGACCCCAACTTCTTTTCTTATTGAACAATTATCTACATTGTTTGTTAGAAATTAAAATCTTTGTATAAACTTGTTTAAAGTGATTTTCTGTTATGAACATACCAATATATTAATTGAAAAAAATCTAAGTGTTCCTATTTTTACATTTGGGGAGTAATATTTGAATTCTGTTGAGTTTAAACATAAAGGAAAAAATTGATGAATTGAACTGTAGCCATGTGCTGCATAGTGACATTTTGGTCAGTGACAGACCGCATGTATGATGATGGTCCCATAATATTAGTATCATATAGCTTAGATGTGTAGTAGGCTATACCATCTAGGTTTATGTAGATAGCTCTATGATATTCGCACAATGACAAAATCGCCTAACGATGGATTTCTCAGAACATATCCCTGTCAAGTGACACGACTATACATTAAAATTAAGAATTTCTCTGCTTCAAAAAAACATTTTTAAGGGGCCGGCCCCGTGGCCGAGTGGTTAAGTTCGCGTGCTCCGCTGCAGGCGGCCCAGTGTTTCGTTGGTTCGAATCCTGGGCGCGAACATGGCACTGCTCAGCAAACCACGCTGAGGCGGCGTCCCACATGCCATAACTAGAAGGACCCACAACGAAGAATATACAACTATGTACCGGGGGGCTTTGGGGAGAAAAAGGAAAAAATAAAATCTTAAAAAAAAAAAAAAATTTTAAGAGAGTGAAAAGGCAAGCCACACAATAAGAGGAGATATTTGCAATATATATATCCAACATAGTACTTGTATCCAGAATATATAAAGAACTACAAACCAATAAAAGCCAGACACTCCATTCCCTCTTATTCTTTTTCTCCCTTTAGTCAAAGACATAAGACTTAAACAGGCAGTTCACAAAAGAAGATAACTCACTTGGCCAGTAAGCTTTTTAAAAGGTTCTGAAGCCATTTCTTATAAGGGAAATGCAAATTAAAACCATAATGATATGCTATTATATTCTTACCAGGATGACAAACGGAAAAGACGGATAATTCTAAGTGTAGAGCAACTGGAACTCATATACACTGCTCATGGGAGTATAAATTGGGGTAGCCTTTGATCTAGCAGTTCCACTTCCACATGTGTACAGACCCAACAGAAACACATGCATATGTGACCCAAAGAATATGTCCAAAAATATTCATAGCAGCATTATTTGTACATTGTATACAATACATTGTAGCATGTTCATATAATAATACTAATTTTTCCTCTTAGAAGATAGATGAGGTTCACAGGGTTGAGTGAAAGAAGACATCATACTCTATGACCTCATTTAAATAAATTGCTTTCCAGCCTTATACTTTTCTTGTGCTGTAAAATGACCGGTTCAAAAACAGGCAGAATCAGTCAATGGTGCCAGAAGTCATAATGGTCACTGGCTTGGGAATTTACTGAGGGCCTGTGAGGGTGGCCTCTGAGGCATCAGTAATTCTCTTTCTTTCTTTTTTTTTTTTTAAAGAATTTTATATTTTTATTATTATTTTTTTTTGCTGGGAAAGATTTGCTGTGAGCTAACGTCTGTTGCCAGTCTTCCTCTTTGTTTTTTTTTTTCCCTCCCTGAAGCCCCAGTACATAATTGTATGTTCTAGTTGAAAGTCGTTCTGGTTCTTCTATATGAGCCACTGCCACAGCATGGCTACTGACGGACGAATGGTGTGGTTCTGCACCTGGGCACCGAACCTGGGAGACTGAAGTGGAGCACACTGGACTTTAATCACTAGGCCATCAGGCTTGGCTTGGTAATGTTCTTTCTTGATTGAGTATTAGTTACATAGGTGGGTTCACACTGTGAAAATTCTTAAAGGTATACACTTAGAATTTGCATACTTATACGTATATTTTAATTTATTATAAAAGTTTACTTTAAAAAAATCCTGTGAACCCACCTTTTTTTTCCTTCTGCATATTGCATCCTGAAATACAACCAAGTAATTAGAATTCTTTAGAGTTAGACATAATTGTTGTTAAAACCCTTTTTCCCTTCAAAGACGGATGCTTTTATTTGGCTATTTTGATTTTACTGTTATAAGGGCCTTTGTGAGGTCTGAAAATTTTAAAGGGATAGAAAGAAAATTTCTTGGCTGATGGGTTAGGAAGACACTATATTGTGTTTATTAAATATGGAAACCTATCAATGTTTTAAAAGTGTTACAGAGAACTAAAATAGGATGATGATAAGGTCTTATTCCCAGTGATCCTGTTAGTCCAAAGAGAGTATTATTCACTTGTAGTAATACAAATCTAATTATGGTCTAATATACTTCTTAGTAACATGACTTCGTCATCCTCGTGTTTTCATAGAACCCCTCTAGCACTTATCATATTTTGCCACATGTTAAAGTTCTTTATCTTTCTTTCCCCTATATACTATAATTTTCACAAGGACAGGAACTTTATTTCTCCAAACGTAATGCATTGCTTATAGTAAATAATCAAAAAATGTTGATTGTTTTCACATTTTACAGAAGAGTGATAAAATCTCAGAAGTTTTGAATTCTACTGCATATTCCCCATTTCCCTTATATGGACAAAATTAGTTGCAATTTCTTGCATGATAATGATGTAAAATCTATCCTAGTTACTGGTTTTGAAATTTTGTACCCATCATACTTCTGACCTCCATTGAAAAAATGTGCTTATGTCAGCATGATGAACTTTGCCTAAGTTTAGCCTCAAACAGTGTAGATAATATTATTTAAAAACAAGAAGATCTGGAGTTACTACGTTTAATAGGGTAGCTCATTTTATCCTAGGAACAATGTGTGTGAAAGTGCTTTGTAAATAAAAGTTACACAACTTAGAAAGTCATGCAGGAATTTTCCAGCATGGTACCTGTTTTGGCTTTTTTTCTTTACTTTTCTTTCCGTTTTTTTGAGGAGGATTAGCCCTGAGCTAATTACTGCCAATCCTCCTCTTTTTGCTGAGAAAGACTGGCCCTGAGCTAACATCCGTGCCCATCTTCCTCTACTTTGTACGTGGGATGCCTACCACAGCATGGCTTTTGCCAAACGGTGCCACGTCCAAACCTGGAATCCGAACCAGCGAACCCCAGGCTGCCAAGAAGTGGAACGTGCGAACTTAACCTCTGTGCCACCAGGCTGGGTCCCCCTATTTTGGCTTTGATGCTAAACCCATGTTTATAGTCAGAATCACTTTAAAATGTTGTATGAGTGAAACACTGGCCCATCGTAAGTTGATTATGCTGAAGAAACATTTTAAGATGCTGATTTCATTGATTTGAATATCTTGTGCATTTCCAATAGTATAGGCAGGGGTATAATAAATTTATTGGCTGGCAAATTTGGTTTCTTTATTTGCAAGACATTAAAAAAATTTGTAATGCATGCCAATTTGGAGTGGCTAATTTGGAATAATTTTAGATTTACAGAAAACTTGCAGAGATGTGAATATGTATTTTAAATTCCCCTAGAGGATAGTTCCTTAATTGGGATTTCTTTTCAAAGTTTAATATTTTTAATAAAAATGCTCTTGTGTCTGATTTTTGTTCATAGAAAAGTCTTTTGTTTTAAAGTATATTATGTTTAAGTGAAAGTCTGCTGGTTTAGTTGTCCTTTTTCCTTAAATGTCACTTTCCTGTGCTGTAAAATGACCATCAGTTACATGAAGAGCTGTGAAACCTGAGTGTGTAGATGTGTGTTTTATGCTTTACATTTATGAGCATGAATAAACTTTATTGAATCAGGACCATGGGGATCATTTAATTATAGAATCAGAAATCTGCCTGATGAAATGTTCGCAATTTTATATTTTTCTAAAGTAAAATAAAAAGTAGTTTAAAATTGCATATGCCAACTTTCTCTTCCCCGTCCTGTTTTCTGTTGTAGTTACATAGTAACATGAGAGTGGTTTGTAAGGACGGAGAGAGACCACATTTTATGAACTTAAGATGCTTTTAATTGTAAGACGTATTATTATTTTATGTATTACTAAGGAAAAAGCCACAGCCTTTTTAAACTATGATACAGTGCTGAGATGTCACCCATTCTAAGATGCATCCTGGTTTCAGTGATATTAAAATGAAGAAAAATGGGAATTTTAGATCTGTGCAATACAGCCCCCACTCTGACACAATTATTTTATTTGGGGTTTAATTTAGAATCTCTAGCTTTTTTAGAAGTCAGTGTGAGAATCATTTATTTGAATTGTGTTGCTTGCTTTTTTGCTCAAATACTGTTGGAGATGTGTTCTAATCAATGTCTCTTATTTTAAGAAGTTAGGAAAATTTTCATTGAAGCCTCATTTGTGTGGATAAATTTGAGCGCTCCTCAGGGGCAGACGATGAAAAGCCAGCTTCCGCCCTGAATAACTTGAGTCCCTGGGCTCTGTGGCCCTGAGAGCTATTTTATTGTGTTCCTTCTCTTCTGAATTTTCAATTTTTCTCTTTGCTGACTCTTCACTCTCCTAAGTTGTAACCTAAAAAAAACTTTTCTCAACAGATTCTTCCCCAAACTACTATTGCTTTTCTTTTTTCCCCTCAGATTACCACCCATTTCTTCTTTCCCAGCATTACCTCAGTCAGTCACAGACACTTCCTCACCTCGGTTATTTATTAATCAATTCTCTGCAGAAGATTTATGTCTCTACCATTTTGCTGAAACTGCTCTCTCTGAGGTCCCCAGTAGCTTTCTAATTTTCTAAAGCTGGTAACCTCTTTTTAGTTCATTTGTTGAGACTTGTCTTTACTGCTTTCTTATGCGTGGCTCCCCCAGTCTCTCTGTCCTCTCTCCTTCGCACCAAAGCTACAGTTTTATAATCCCATGATGCCAGATTTGGCTCCTGTTTCATCTGCTGTATTATTAAAAGCATATTCAAACATGAAAAAAATGCTCCATAAATCAGTCCAGTATATTGTTAATTATTTCCATTTTTTTGAGTATTTCCTTACTGGGCTTGACCCCATGCAAACATGTTTTTCTTGTTTTTGCCAAGCTGCAATCTTGGTAGGCATATTGTTTTATTTTGTCCCTTTACACGATATCAATTATTTTTCCAGGTTTTCATATGGTCTTTGTTATTGTCCCATTACAGGACAATGAATTATGGATTATAGCGCTGATGCATTGTAATTTTCTATGTAGTATTTCTGTTGTTGGACAATTGACTTTTTTCCAGATTCTTTATCTGTTTTGTTTAAAAAACACTGTAGTAGAGAATATTAGCGTTCATATAACCTTTTGCTTCTGTTGTATTATTTACATAATATCCATTTCTAGGAGTGCCATTGATTTCAAGGGTTATGAATATTTTGCTAAAGCTTTCCTACTTTTAAAGGTGCTATCCCAATTTACAGGACCACTTACTAATATCAAATGTACAAAATATTACTTTGCTAATTTATAGTTTTAAAATGATGGCTCTTTCAGTTTTGATTTAATATTTATTTCTTGATTGTTAATGAGGGTGAGCATTTCCATAGATGTTTAATATTTAATTTATATTTCCTTATGAGTTCTATCCATGTTCTATAACCCATTTATCTGTCTGGTAATTTAGTGCAAAAGCCATGACAGAGAAACTTATTTTAAATTTCAGGTTGTCTAGATTATCTTTTTTTTAAACCAAATGTGCAGAGATATTTCTGCTTATTCACAGTCTATGGCTTTTGCCTGTGTGATGTTTTAAGTTCTCGTAAATCTTCTAATGTTAAAGGGACTTTTTTCCTTTCTTTATTACACAGAAATCTGGAAGAAAACCTGGTCACTTTTTCCCTTTGTTAACTGACCAGTTTTGTTGTTATGATAGTACAAGCTATTCTCTTACAACAATTTGAGGAACATTTTGATTTTGAATTGTGCCTACTATTTTTTTCTGCCTTTGTTTTTTATTTGAAAATGCTTTTAAGATGTAAGGTAAAACTCTAGTTATTTAGACATCATATGATAATTCTGGTCAATGAAAAATGGCTTTCAAGAACTTGGTGTAACATGCTGACCGTAATTAGGAGACACATCTTTCTGTCTTAACCTTATTAATCAATTGATATATAGTACAGTTTCATGGGTCGTTTAGACTGATTGTTGTCATTGTTGAATAAATTAGCGGACTCTCATTTCTTTCTACAGTGCTAGTCTCACAAATGAATGAATTTTTGCTGTAATCAGTGCACCATCAACTTAAGTCATTTCGAAATCTTTCTTGAACTTCCCGCTTCTTGAACTTACCTTTCACTTAGTATTTCGTCCTGTTAACCTTTCCTTTATTGACTTGAATTATGGATATTTCCTAAAGTTCCACCCATAGTTGCCATCTCCTTTTATACATTCTTTTTTGTGAGCTTAACCTTATTCCGTTTTAACCTATTTCAAACCCACCTTAGACCACAATTGGGGCCCTGGCTTCTCTTACCACCCAGAGACCCATATTTTCAGTTCTTTTCTTGACTCTGTTCTACAGCAGATTCACAAGCTTGAGTGCCTGGCCTAACAATATAAATGAGTAAAAACAGGCCCTCGGGGAAGAAAAACATTTTTCTATACTGAGAAAAACAACGGGGTAAGTGGAGTGATAAATGGCCATTGGCATGGGCTCAGGGTCAGGAAGGCTGCAGAGGGGACGAGGAGGGTGGGAGTGTTGGCCCCAGGCAGGCTGTTTGGCTCAGGTCCTTGTTGCTGTTTGGGAATGTGAGCCCAAAGTCACCAGATCTCCCAGTTTTTCAAGAGAAGCTGTAAATCAGGGTTTGCCTGTTAAATACTCTGAATTTTAAAGGATGGGTCGAATTTTTGTAAAATACTGTATGGGCCAAACAAAATATGCCCATGGATCAAGTTCGATATATAGGCTCTTAGTTTCTAACCTTTTCCCGTAAAGGCATGTTAATCTTGTAGGTTCTCATCAGGTGCCACCCTCCCCCCATCCCCCATCTCCCCTTCCTCCCTTTTGTTTCTTTGTTCATCTATTGGAGGAAGCATCCACTTAGTTATTTAAGCTGGGAACTTCCAAATCATCACTGACGCCTTCTTATCACTTCTTTATTTTGGAGAGGGATCTGGGTCAAGGGAAAAGCTTTTTATGAATGAAGGGAGATTTGAACATGTTTATAGGCAGAAGAAAAGAAGTTAAAGGGAGAGGCTAATGGACAGGGCCTGGCATGTCCGCTGGGGATGGTATGTGGGCTGTAGAATCCAGCTGCAGACCTCCAGGATCTGATGCTGATCCACCCTTCATTCTTTTATTTCCCAATAATCTTGTTTTAACCACAAATACTTATTTTCTCTTTTCTTTTTTGTGGATGTCCTATTCCCTTGAATTTCTTGAGGAAATTTATTATGCTTTTAGAAACATGTTCTTTGTTTTCTCGTATTAACTCTTTTTTTCTTAGGACTTCTTGAATTTGATGCTTTTTTCCATGTTGCTGATTTTCCTAGAATGGATAGTGATTGTGTAGGGGAAGTAAAACTTTTCTTCTGTGCTGTTAGGGTCTCTGGCTGGGCCTGAGAATCACGCTGACATAAGGCAGATTAACAGGAGAAAAGCAGACACAGTTTTTTTACATGTACATGCGAACTTTCACAGGAAAACGAAAACCCTAAAGAACCAGTTAGGCCTAAGTGTTTATATATTAGGTTGAACAAAGAGTAGTGATTGTGAAAAAGTAACTAAAATACCGGGAGAGGCTGGAGGAAGATAACAGGGTTCTTTTAAGAAGGTTTGTTTGTATAGATTCTTCTCAGCCTTGACTCCCTGTCTCTGGTGATAAGAATGTTCTTTTCCTCCAGGTGCAGGGAAGGCGTCTCTCACATGGGAGTTTTTATCTCCTGTTTTTAGGAAGAAAAGGGGAGGTCAGAGTGCCTTTCTTGCGCCTGTTGTTTTTAAGTGCCTTTAGCTCAAAATAGTCTGCCAAATTGGTGTGTTTTGGGGTGGCATATTCTAAACCTAAACCCCTTCAGCTGTTGATCATGGCTTTATTTGTAGTACCTGATAGGACCGAAAGGGTGAACTCAGAGTTGCTGTAGAAACTCTGTTCACGCCGTAGCGCCCACGGGCTCTGGTTTACAGAAGTCCTGGCAGGTGGGCAAGCCATACTGGGTAGTGTGGGATTTCCCATGAGGTGTGTGGGTTCCTTACCACCTGAGTGCAGGTGGACTGTAAGTTACAGGTTATCTGGAGCATTGTCTGGCTTCTCTAGTCCCAAGGATCACTGTGGGTGTTCCTCATGGTATTGACCTGGGGGCTAATGCCACCCATGACCTCTCAGAGAAAAGGGACTGAGGCAGGTCTCATGTTCTTCAGTTACCTGGCCCACCATCCAAGCCGTGCAAGAATTCTCCTCCCAGATTCAAGAATTGTGCTCCTGACACAGATTTTTAGTTTTTCCTAGATTCTGCTATGGGAATTAATTATTTGGAGGTCCTTCCTCTTGCTTTAAGGGGTTACTGGTCTCTCAGCTCTCTTGAATTTTGTCTTCATTCTGTTTCTCTCGACTTGCCATTTCTCAGAATTTCTCACTGCTTGGTCTGCTGATGTCATCTCTACTGGGAATTCCTCTACTTCCGTGAATTTATTTGTATTTTTATATGTCTTATTAAATTTTTTTGAGCTAGGAGGAGGAGAAAGGTAAATTTCTGCGTGGTTAGCAGTTTCAAACCAGAAATATTTTCTTTTTATATGGTTTTGTTTTTTCCATTTCTGCACATGCTGTTCTCCCTTAATCCCTTCTCCGTATGTCCAGATCGCAGATAGAATGTACCGTTTACTTTTGATATGTCTCTGACATTGCTCATAAGCTTCTCTGGTGTGGAATGTTTTTGCCCTGTTGTTCTGCCTGGGAAACACTATTAAGGAAACATGTAGCTCAAATCAAGGCCTAAGTTCAAAACTGGGATCCAGTACCACTTAGTAGCTGTGTCACCTTGTAGAATTATGTCTTTAACTCCCCCGTCCCTCCTGAGAAGTATGGATAACAGTATCTGCTACTTAATAGTGTTGTGAACAATCAGATGTGATAGTCCAGGTGGAACCCCTGGGACATAGTAAGTCCTGGAACATCGTGAGCTTAAACAGGCTGGATGAGTAAGTTCTCACCTTGACACTGCTCCGCTCTGATGTGGCATTCTCTGTTTTGCCCAATTTCCTTTCACCCCTCCCCCACCTTCCCCAAACTCCAAGTTAGAAGTAATGTTCTCCTGTTCCGCCTGCAGCATTTTTCCCATACTGCTACTGTATGCACAGTCTGCTTTCATTTTAGTTAGTTGTGGGGGGCCAGGTATCTCAGTGATTAGGTGTGGTCTTGGGTAGGCTACTGATGCCTTTGTTTCCCCAGGTGAATTGAATTAAATCAAGGCATTTTTTTCCTTGTATGACTTTAAATTTAAAAACCTTTAAAACTCATAGTAGGATGCCCATTTTGCTTAGTGTATCAGTCAAGATTCTCTAGAGAGTCAGAACCAATAGGAACACATACATAGATACATCTGGCAAATCTGAAATCTGTAGGGCAAACTGGCAGGCCGGAAACACAGGCAGAAGTTGATGCTGATGGCTCGAGGCAGAATTCCTTCTTTAGGAAACTTCAGTCCTTGTGGTTAAGACCTTCAACTGATTGGATGAGGCCCACCCACATTGTTGAGGGTCCTCTTCTCTGCTTAAAGTCAACTAATTGTAGCTGTTAATCATATCTACAAAATACATTCACAGCAATCCCTAAATTAGTGTTTGATTAAGTAAGTGAGTACTATAGTCTAGCCAAGTTACCAAATAAAGCTAACCATCACACCTACTGTAGGCTTAACCAGTATAAAAAGACACTATGTGACTGGTTTAGTATTATATCAATAGATTTTAGACCATAGATGCATCAGATATCCAGTTTAACAGTCAAGCTTCAAGTTCTTAACAACATTTCTGTTTTTAGTGAGAGATGAGCGTGTATGGTGATGGTGAGGTCTGTGTGTGTTTATCCAACTTGTCTGAGAAGGCTGTTTTCCCCCATTTTGAGTAGTTAAATATGACAGTTATGATTTGAGCCTGTTTCCTTCATGCTTATTTTTAGTGAAAAGATCTGTATATTGGCTGAATTTCAAGAATTTCATAAAGAACCTGGTTATCTGGAATTCAGGCCAAGTGCACAGTTGTTATTGTAGAGAGGAAAGCAAACATCGCCTTCTGATGATTCAGGGGGCTCTGAAGGGAGGATGGAGGACTCGTGTAGCAAAATTGTGGCCTAATGGATTCAGTGACTGTTAGACTGATAGGCTTAGCACATACCCTTGAGAATGAAAACTAATGGTTCTCTAACCTGTCTCTAGTGTATTCCATTGCAGTTCATTTCTTCTGTTAACCTGTATAATTGCTTCTTACATAAGTAAAGATTGTCACTTCTGCTTAAAATAGAAATCTCTTCTATGGGCTACGGAATTGCTCTTTTTAAAATGATGCTGTTAGAAGGCAAACAAAATGAATTAGAGCTGAATCAGCTAGGATTGTCACTTGATGTCTCTATGTAATTTACCATCTGTTTTAAAGATTCTGTACATACTCCCACCCGTATAAAGTTTGGACCATAATATTCTGTATTCTGAACATGATTATATAACATTAGAGTTTAAAAAATAGATTTTGTCTTTGATGCCAGATTTAAATACTACATAGCTTATGATTTTTCCAAATTGTTAAAATTTGTTAACCTTATGTTGTAAAGAACTTTTTGCTTCAGCTGTGGGTACTGGGATTACACCTCACTCTGACCTCGGCCAGGTCAGCTCAGCAAATGATGACACCAGTGCTGATCGCTGTCAGAGGATGATGGACACAACTCTGAACAGTTCCGCTCAGATGAGTGTTTCTTTTGTTGTTGTTATTGTTGTTTGATTTTTGTTTTTTGCTGAGCTACCATCTGTTGCCAATCTTCCTCTTTTTGCTTGAGGAAGATTAGCCCTGAGCTAACATCTGTGTCAATCTTCCCCTATTTTGTATGTGGGACGCCTGCCACAGCATGGCTGCCAATGAATGGTATGTAGGTCCTCACCCAGGAACTGAACCTGCGAACCCTGGGCCACTGAAGCAGAGTACACAAACTTAACCGCTGTGCTACCAGGCCGGCCCATAATATATATTTTTTAATGAATCTATAGTCTAATTGGTGTGAGCCTAAGAGAATCAATCTCATCTGTCCTGATAGCCAATTAATAAAATAGCAGATTTTTTTAATCTTTTCTTTAAATATTTTTTCTTTCCTTTGAAAAGCTACAATGTGGATGATGCCTTCTCAAGTGTTTTAATTGGACTTTGGGAATTTAAGTACTCTCTTCTTTAAATAACAAACTAGAAGTATAGTTTTTTGTTAATCTGGTGTTTTCCCTGGGCTCAATATTGTGTTCGAAGCTAGAGGGAATTGTATTATTATCTTTGGAGGGCTTACTTGTCTATAGCTTGGAAACATCCGCAATACCGAGCACAAAGCTGTGGGAAGCTTTTAATGACTATTAAGTAGTATTGACCCAGCCTTCAGTAAGCTTGTAAGCTAAATTTTGTTTGTAACTAATTTCTTTCTGAAAAAGAATTTGGGGATGTTGTCCTCTTGAATTTTTCCACACTGATGCATTTAGCATCAGAGTTCACTGATTTTGCTGCAAACAAAACCGCATTGTATTTTCCTGTTCTACTGTTGGAATTTGGGTTGTTTGCAGTTTTCTGTGGTTCTGAACAATTGTGTTTGTCTCTGGGTAACAGTTCTCCTGATGACCATAAACTTAGGAGTGGAATTACTCCCACCAGAGTCTGAACGTTTCCACTGCTCCATATCTTTGTCACACACTTGACATTGTTGACCTTTTAGATTTGGTCAAGCCAGGTAGGCATGTAAAGATGCTTTTTTTGGTATTTCCCTAGTTTTGTGTATTTAAGAATATTTTGTATTTCCTTTTGTTTTATAACTTTTGTCCATTTTTCTCTTAGATTGTCTTTTTAAAAAATTTATAAGAGATGTATTCTAGATACTTATTGGTTACATTTTTTCTAATTTGTGGTTTATCCTTTTATTTTCTTTATGGCGTCTTTTAATAAACAGAATTTCTTTATTTTAATGCAGAATGAATTTATTATTTTTCTTTATGGGTTTTCTCTTTTATGTTGTTAACCTCCTCTAAGGCCATAAAATTTATTTTTGTTGTCTACTAAAGGTTTTATAATCTTGCCTTTTACATGCAAGTCTTCAGTTAAATTGAAATTGATTTTTATATACAGAGTGGAATAGAGATTCAATTTAATTTTTCCCGTACGTGGAGAAACACATGTGCAAGTACTATTATGAACTAATTCAACCTTTCTACATTAATCTACAATTCCTGCTGTATTGTAATTGATAGTTGATGGGGCAAGTCCCTCACTACTGTCGTCTTGTTATGGATTATCTTGATTCTCCTTGGGCCTTTGACTTTTCATGAAAACTTTATATGTAATCACCTTGTTGAGTTCCTTGAAAAATCCTATGGATGTCAGTGTAAATACATGTGTGTATGTATATATGTTTAAGCACGTACACATGTATCTTTCCTAGCTCGTATACGGAGGGTGCCTGAGAGTAACCCCAATAGCAATGAACACATCTAGCACCTGGATATTGATTTCTGTTACCATTCTCTAATAAAGGAACCCGGGAGAAAGGGCTGACTCCAGGGTAAGAAAGTGCCAAATGAGACTGAAACATCTATTTTCAGAAAGTAAGGAAATGCTCAAAGAATGATGGGATCATGTCAAAATGACCTAGAAGCCTTCTTAAAGGGGTTTCCACTGGCCAAATCTTGGACACTTGGGCTACAAAATAAATAATGGTAGTAATCTATTATAAGAAACAGTAATAGTGTTGTAGTATAACCTGCTGAATAAATGAGCAAATAATGTAAAGATAAGTATTGAATGGATTAATTAATTGAAAGCTCGATGAAGAACAAGATGTTTACATAGCTTCAAAGTATCTCCCTACAAAATACTTATTAATTACAAAGGGGAAAAGAGTAAGTAGCCCTATGGTAGAGAAGCTGGGCAGACATCACCATGACCATCATCGGTTATAATACAAATTAAAATTGTGTGCCACCTGATGGGGTGTGATGAGAAGAACACAACATCCTTTTCTGTGATATTCCTGCCAGTATCTTTGCTCATCATTCATTCTGTTTTTAAATAAATTTGTGCTGCAGTATGACATACATACAGAAATATTCACAGATTGTAAGTGGACAGGTCAGTAGATTTCAAAATTGAACTCATGTATGTAACCAGTGCCCAGATCAGGAAATGGAGCAGTCTGTCACTCTAGAAGCCCCTGTTCTGACTTTTCCTCATTATATCATTAGTGAGTAATTTTGGCTGGTTTTGAACTTTATGTAAATGGAATCATGTGGTATGTATTTTTGTATATGGCTTCTTTCTCTCAGCATTATATTTAGGGCATTAATTCATATTGTTGCAGGTAGCAATATTTGGGTTTTTTTTATCACTACAGTATTCCATTGTATGAAATTCATCAGTTATTTTTCTTTCTGTTATGGTTACACACTGGGATTACTTCCAGTTTTGGGCTATTCTGAATTGCACTGCTATGAACATCCTTGTTCATGTCTTTTGCCACACACATGTGTCCATTTATGTTGGCTGTATACCTAGGAGTTGAATTGCTGAGTTATAACACATACATATGTTCAACTTCAGTAGATACTGCCAAACAATTTTTCAAAGGGGCTGTACCAGTTAACACTCCCACCAAAGATATAAAGGAGTCTGTGTGCTCCACATCCTTGCTGATGTGGTTTTTAATTTTAGCCATTCCAGTGGGTATGTAGTGGTGCCACACTGTGATTTTAATTTGTGTATCTCTGATGACTAAGGAAGTTGAGCATGTTTCATCTACTTGTTAGCCATTTATTTGGCTGTTGTCTTTTGTGAGGTATCATCATTCGTTCTTGTCTTTCACGTCTTCTGTCTGGTGTCATTTTCCTTCTGTACAAAGGTCATCTGCTTATAATTTAGTGTGTTGGTTGATGGTAAGCTCTTAGTTTTGTTTTCCTGAAAATGTCTATTGTTCTAGAGGGAATTGTTTCTAGCTGTAGACGGCCAGGTTGATTGTTTTCTCTCTCAGTTCGTTGAAGGTAATAATCCTCTCTCTTCTGACTTCCGTTGTTGCTGTTGAGAAATTAGCCATCACCTTAATTGGTGATCATCTGTAGGTGATTCTCTTTTCTCTCTGCGGCTTTTCCGATTGCGTTGTATTTAGTGTTCTACACTTTCCCTATGATATCCTGGAGTATTGATTTTTTCTCTGGATTAGTGATTGGTGTCATTTACACTATTGATTCTCTTCATTATCTTCTGCTAGTACTCCTAAGTGGGTGTGAGATCTATTCACTCTACCATTCATGTCTCTTAATCTCTCTTTCATGGTTATATCTCTTTATCTGTTGAAAAGCATTCTGAATACTTTTTTTTATGTCTCTCTTCCACTTCATTGATCCACTCTTCATCTGTGTCCAATCTGTAATTTATCCACCTAATGAATTTTTAACTTCAGTTATTATATTTTTAGTTTTTAAAATATAATATTTTATTTTTAAAACATTTTATTTTTCTCTTCAGTTCTTTTTCAGTTCTTTTTGGTTATTTACAGTCTCCTATTCATTATTTTCAAGCTTCTCATTTACACATATATGTATATGTAAACCTTTTTTTCATATCAAACTGTATCAGCTTTAATATTTGGCATGGAGAGATAAAGGTCTGAAGCCAGGTTTTGGTTGAGAAGATTGATTCACAATCTCTATCTATTCCTTCCTTTCTCTCTTTTTTATTATTCTTCATTTTGAAATAATGTCAGATTTTTTTTTAAGTTGCAAAAATAGGTCAATTTCCACATACCGTTCACCTACCTTCCCCAAATGCTAATGTCTTATATAGCTGTAGTAAAATTACCAAAATCAGGAAATTAACATTGATACAGTAATATTAACTAATCTACAGACCTTATTCCAGTTTTGTCAACCGCCCCAGTAATGTTTATATCTGGTCCGTGATCCCGTCTAGGATCCAACATCACATTTAGTTGCTACATCTCCTTTGTCTTCCTTAATCTGTGGTGTTTCCTAAATAGTAGTTTTTCTATTTCCATCATTCTTTCTATGTTTGTTAATTGGAATTCTCATGTAAAAAGGAGCTTGACCTTCTTTTGCACTCATTTAAGTGCTCAGGTATTTATTTTTATCAATATGGACTCATGGATATTTGTTTTATCCTATGGTTTATAATGTTAATATAATTTTTTGCTTTATTGCTCGAATTGTCCCACATTTGTCTCCTTCAGGTTGGTTCCAGTGTCCTTTGGATAAGCCTCCTGGTTTTTTGAGCACTCGCTTACTTTCTCACACCCCAAGACGTTCCAGGTTCATCTGGTACTTTCCCTACTCCCGCTTTGCAGCCAGACATCTTTTCTAAGTAGTTTTGGTTCTTTTGATTAGAGGATGGTGTTTAGGAACCAATCTCTGGGTGCTAGATGTGCTCATTGTTACTGGGATATCATTGCCCCAGGCTCTTTCAAAGGACAGAGCCAGGAAATCCATATACGTATACACATATCTACATCCATATCTATCTATCATCTATTGAAATATGGATTAAAAACCATAATATCTCTGAGCTGAGTTCAACATGATAGCGTTCATTCTGGCCTTTCCTCTTTGTTTGTTTGTTGTGTCTCTAGCCTCAAAGTATCTAGTCAAGACACTGGTTTCTAAAGTGGTTAGGTTAGGCCTTTTCCTCTGCACTCCCTTAAGTGTGGTTGTGATGTACATTTGTAATGCAGCACATTGGTTACTGATTGTGTTTCATTTTGAGTTACCCCCACATACTGGTTGATTTTAATTATTTACTTTTTTTATTTTGTGAAATGTAAACATTACCGTGGTTCTAAATGTCAAAACTGCAAACAACGATAAATTTGGAGACCTGTCAATCCCCCTCTATTCCTTGTATTCCATTCTTGTTACCCCAGTTCCCACCCCAATGGCTTCATGGTGCCTGTAGGATAAACTTCGAACTTAGGGTAATTGATAAGTACCTCCATCATCTCACTTTTAGCTTGTCCTTCTACACCATGTTCTGGCTGCTTCAGATTTCTTCTTATTCCTCAGACGTGACTGGTTATTCATGCCTCTGTGCCTTTGCACATTCTCTCCCTCTGCCTAGAATGATGCTCTATTCCCTCCTCTTACCTTGCCCATCTTTATCTTTCAAAACCCATTTTAACTCTTCCCTATTATATGAAGACTTCATTTCCATCTCCTCCTCTTCCCTTACTTGTGTTTCACTCCTCGTACATTTAATAATTCTCTCTTGTTAATTTATAGCTCCATAGCACTTGTGACTGTTGTGTATGTTTTGTGATATTTAAATTATTGATGCATAGACTTGTCAGCTTCTTTATAACTGTGAGCTCCTTAAAGACAGGAACTTTATCTTTGCATTTCCAGCATCTGGTTCAATTTCTTGCACATATCAATTATGCAGTAAATGCAGTATAGTGAATGGATCTCACTATTTTTTCTTTACTCCTTCAGTCTTTATTTCGCTCATGATATAAGTCCATACTAATAGAATGTGAATCCTTATAATGTGATGCCCATGGTTTTGTTGTCCTTGGCATTTTCATATTGTCTGTCTCTCCTAATATATTTGAGCACAACTCTGGTAATTTAACGGCTTCCTGTGCTCCCTGGGAAGTTACAGTATCTAATTAAATTTTAGACACGGTGCAGAGGGATAAGATGAAATCAAGGTACAGAAATTGCTTAAAATATGCTGGCCTAGAAAGTCAAGACTGTTTTATCTGTCAGGTGTACTTCCTCGATGGAAAAACTAAAACTGCTGCTCACTTAATCTGTTAGATTGGAAAAAATTGTAGTGGAAACAAATCCCTCCAAGAATCTTTTAAGATCCTTAGTCAGCTTTTAAAATGTCATTATTTTTGTCTGTAAGGCAAGTTCAGTGACCTTCCAGATTATGTTTCTAAGCTGCTTACGTTACTTTCTCTTCTGTATAGATTATTCAGCAGATTATGTGAAAATGTGGGGGCCTCTTCATCCACCATCTGTTACTTTCCTCTCTCCCTTTGTCTTGCTTTCTCCTCCTGCCACTCCTGTGCATTCTGTCTAATCACAGCTCATTTCCCAAAGCCTACCTGGAACTCAGAACAGAGGTTTGGTTGCACTGCAGACATCACACTGACTAAGGGGACCGTGTTTTGTGAGGACACAAGGCTTGCTGCTGTGACAGGGTTTTTGGTGTCCAGGGAGAGTGAGCTATGAGAAAGCACATGCTTTTGTTGTTGGCCTGGAGTCTTTATTTATAGAAAAATGACAGTATTTTACTTTGGTTTCTTTTTTTGAGGAAGATCGGCCCTGAGCTAACTGCTGCCAATCCTCCTCTTTTTGCTGAGGAAGACTGGCCCTGAGCTAACATCTGTGCCCATCTTCCTCTACTTTATATGTGGGACACCTACCACAGCATGGCTTGCCAAGTGGTGCCATGTCCACACCCGGGATCTGAACCGGTGAACCCCGGGCCACCAAAGCAGAACATGCGAAGGTAACCACTGTGCCACCGGGCTGGCCCCAGTATTTTACTTTTTTATTCAAGTGTAACACATATGAAGACAAAGTGAATCATAAGGGAACACTTTGATGAATTTTCCCAAATTGAACATAATCATGAAACCACCACCCAAATCAAGGAATCCACTATTATTAACCTCCCCCTTTAACCCACTCCTGGTCTCTTCTATCCCCCCCACAGTCAACAGTAACTACTGTCTTGACTTAATAGTTTTAGCTATTTTTGAATTTTATAAAATGGAGTCATACGGTAATGTATTCTTTCACATGTCTGGCTTCTCTGTCTCAACATTCTATTTGTGAGATTCGTTTGTGTTGTTGCATTAGTTATGCTTCATTTATATTCATTACTGTATAGCAGGCAAACTAGAGCCTGTGGGCTGGCTGCCTGTTTTCGTAAATAAATTTTTATTGGAACACAGCCACACCCATTCATTTACATATCGTCTGTGGCTGCTCTCGCATTCCAAAGGCAGAATTGAGTAGTTTCGACAGGGCGCAGAGACCATATGGCTTGCAAAGCCAAAATTATTTACTATCTGGCCCTTTGCAGAAAAAGCTGAGTGACCCCTGCTGTATAGTATTCCACTGTATGAATATTTCACAGTTTATTTCGTACTGAGTTTTGGCTATACACTTAGTGCTTCTTTGAATATTATTGCATGTGTCTTTGGGGCCTATGTGTGTGCGTTCCTGGTAGACATTTCCCCAGGAGTGGAATTGCTAGGCCAAAGCATACGTTTATCTTCTGCTTTATTAGATGTTAGTGAACAGTTTTTCAGTTCATTCTCCCACCAGCAGTGTATGAGAGCTGAATTGCTCCACATCTAAGACTTGGTGTTGTCAGATTTTTCAGTTTTTACCATTTTGATCAGTGTGTAATTTTATCTCATTGTGGTTTTAATTTGTATTTCCATGATAATAAATGGGGTTGAGCACCTTTTCATATACTTGATTGACCATTTGGATATCCTGTTTCGGTGGCCTGTTTTTTTTCTTATTGTTTTGTTGGAGTTCTTCATATGTTCTGAATGAGTCCTTTGGTAGATATATGTATATTGCAAGTATATTCTTCCATTGGGAGACTTGCACCTTTATTATTTTAATAGTGTTTTTGTTTTTATGAAACAAAAGGGATCAGGATATGCCACTGCAAAATATGCCACTTTGGCATAAGGATTATTTTGAGCTGAAGAAAATTGAGACATTGCAGATGCAGGAAGAGCTCTTTGCCCTCCCCCTTTCTGCCTGTAAGCAGGGCATAAATTTCCATTTGTGAAGGTGCGCCCTATCTCCCATACTAGAAAGAGGAGAGCGATTCCTACCACTGGAGAAACTTGAGTCTTCATAACAAATCTTACTAAATAATCCTTATCTGCAATACATTTCTTGGTCATCTTTCTATAGTTTATTGCCCTTAGGAGCCTAAACTCCCTTTTCCTTTGTCTAGTCACTTCTCCACAATTTATTGCCCTTTGTTGAAATGATATATAAGCCTCTGGGTCTAGCTGCCTTTTTGGACTTTCATTTCTTTTCTGTGACATCCCCATGTATGTAAAAATCTTCAATCAATAAAGAAACATGCCTTTTCTCCTATTAATTTGTCTTTGTCAGTTTAATTTGCAGGCCCTCATTTCATGAACCTGAGAGGGTAGAGGAAATGTTTTTTCCTCCCCTGCAAACCGTAACTAATGCCAACAGGGGTAAATCTCATATACACTGTGGAAAATGAAATTAGACATGGTGTTTGTAGATACTTGGACAATAGCTATCCTTAGCCTTGTCAAGGCACACCATCCCCAGGAATACCACAGCATCGATAGATTTTTGTGTTTTTAAGTCCTTCTTAATTAAAAGTGTGATTTGCTATCTTGCTATTTGTTGTAGGGTCTGAATAGAGACAGAGTTCTTATCTTTCACTTTTGAGTATTAAAAGCCATTCCGGGGTCTTAGAGTCACCAGTTCTGTGGGCGTGTTTCTTTAGCATTCATGGTATGCTGAATATTCAGTTTATTAAGATGCAGTGTCAAATATTTGAATCCGATATGTGTATTTTTTCGGAGAACTATTTCTTTAGCTCCCCGAGTTGAGAAATTTAGAAATGGAAGCTGTTTTATCTAACTTAAGATGCGTTGAGTTGAGTGAGGTAGATGTGTATTGTAGAGGATAGGTTACATGACTTTTGAGGTCCCCTAAATAATTCTGTTTTTGTTTCAGTTTTATAAATAGCGGTCCAGGGCATTATTACTTGATTAACATGTATTTTGTTGTTGGTTTTGTTTTTGTGGTGGTCAGATCTACAATAGATGGAGATGATTTGAACTTGAAAATATCGAGATACTTTAATACTACAGATGTTTTCTCTAATTTCTTATTTAAATACAGCTGCTTACTTTAAAAAGGCTGGTTTGTCTCTTTCAGAAAAAAGGGGAAAACTTTTGTTATGTAACTATTTTAGTGAAATTTCTTTTGAACGTAGCCATTGTTTCTATTTTTTAACTGTTTTATTTTTAACTATTTTTTTCAGGTTGTACATTGTTCATGTGGATGCTATTGGCTAAATTTCTATAGCAATGGCACGAGAATATAGTAAGTACTATACCATGCTTCTTATGACCTGCTTACTTTAAAATACGTTGACTTTCTGTCTTTAAATTTCTCATTGGATCAGTGGGAATAGAGAAACAAAGAGTTTTAAAATCTACTTTTTTCCAAGGCATCAATTCGTTTGGTCATCTGCTTTTTGAGTCAATAGCTTTATATACAAATATACCATGATAGTGATTAATTTCATCTTCTGATAAACATAGTATTGCTCAGTCTGTTCCCTGTAAAGACCAGAAGAGTGGACATTAGGGTTCGATCTGTGTCGTGCATCCCCTCCATCCCCAATTTTACCGAGTTGAGGAACTGACTGCAGCCTCCAGATGGGCCCTGATTAGGGGCAGTCCCATCCCTACTTTGTCCGTGATTGACTCATCATGGACAAGCCATCAGCCAGTGTTGGGTGTTACCTGGCCAGAGGGATGGTTTCAGGAACAGGCCAGTAATCCTGTTTTAGCCGGGAACTTCTGGCAGAGGTCCTTACGTATTTAAAACAGAGCTACAGGAAGAGTTTGCCTCTCTTTCTCTTGTTCTGGACATCATTATGTGCTGGTGTAAGGTCTGCTGTGGCTGCAGCCTGAGCAAGAAGCCACCCAGGGCAGAGGACAGAGAAACCAGTGCTGCAGCCTGTTCTTTCCTCCAGAAGTCCCAGCTTTTGAGCCAATACATTCCCTTTTTGTTTGAGCCAGTTTTTGTTGGGAGCCAAAACATCCTAAGTGATTCACTGAATCTCCGTTTTATTTTTAGTAATCCATTAGTTTCTCCCTGGGGAATGTGAGAGTAATTGCAAAGTGAGGCAAAATAATACCGTAAAACTGACAGGGTGTGTTGGTGTTGACTGGCAGCCTCTTCAGTCTTAAGAGTTAACAGGTAGCGATTTAATGTTCAAAAACAGGGGAATAAAATACATCGCTTGCGGATTCTCTTTTCCCCTGGAAGGTTTTCCCTTTTAATCAACCCACTTGGGCTGTGGACGCTGAAAAGGGCCCTGGACTCCTGGCCTGGAAACACCCCATGTGCAGGTGTGTTTTGGCAGTGTGGGCCTGTTCTCCATGTTTTCTTAGAATAGGCTATGTGCCCAAGCCCGTAATTCCTTGTTTGCTTTTGTTCTTCAGAAGTTAATATGAATATTCCAAATACGAAAACTATATAAGGAATAATATAACAAATATCCATAGGTACCCTCCCACAGCACGCTAGAGAAAGGCATGTTTACCAGTTCTGTGGAACAGTCAAACCCCAGGTCCTCGTCCCTGAGAGCAGTGCCCTCTGTCCGCCCCCGAGGAACCGCTGTCCTGGTTTTGGTCTTTATTCTAACCCTGCATTTTTGGTACTTTCACCGCAAATGTGTAGTATGATTTTTGTATGCTTCTACAACTTCACCTAAGTGTAGATACTTATGTGTATTTGTTGTTTAAAATCACAAAGGAATTTAGAATAAATTCAGGATCACGGAAAGAGGCAATAAATTTGTTCTCAAACACTTGTCAAAAGATCTGTTCCCAGGCCTCCCAGGGATCTGTAATGAAACGTGTTAGGCTTTAAATGGTCGATGAGTTTAATCAGCATGCCGACAGCCTTTGATCTTGTCTTCTGGGACCGGGTGCTTGGTCTGCTGCTGAGTTCACTTTCTGCGCCCGCTTCGGCACTCCTGTGCAGGGCTGTGTTAGACCCACTGTGCCATGAGGGAGCTTTTCAGAGTGTGTGGGTAGCTTCTTTCATTTAAGTTGCTCTCCTCATCCTGTGGCCAGAATGCATGCTTTTGGCAAACTTAGGCAAATCCATGCATTTTTCTGTGCTCTGACAGTTAGCCGTCACCCCTATAAAGTAAGTTTACTTCCGAGCTTTCTAAATGTGTGAGTTTGTCGGCTTGTTCCTTGTCCTGGCGGCAGCAGTTGCAGAACGGGCGTCCACCCCTATGAACAGACTGTGGAGCATGACCCCTCAGTCACTTGGGAGGCCGGGAAATCAGTGCTGTATCGTTATTCTCCTTTGTGCCCCAACATGAGCCTTGGAGGTAATTTTGTATCATTCTTGTCTGAAATGTATCTTAGGTTATTTCACTTCTACATTCAAAACACTCATTCTTTTGCTATCAGAAGATTCCAGTTACCCTGTCTTCTTGTTTGGAAGGTTGCCTGCACGGAACTGAATAGTCGTTGCCATTCCGAAATTATTAATCCGTTCAATTTAGGAACATAATTACTGATACAGTGTCAGAGAAAGATTTATGACAATCAAAAGAGGATTTCTATTTTTTTTCAAGGTATTATCTTGCTTACATGTTTAACATGTGAAAAAAGAGTAAACTCAAAAGATTCCCCCCCCTTAATTCATATATATTGTATCCATGTTCCAGGAAGGAAAACAATTACATCTTTTGTTGAAGTCGAATTTTAGGTTTTTGTGCTTTGTGCATGCGTTTTTTGTTGTTAAAAGAATGGATCCTTCTTTTAATTTTATTTAACTGTAACTATCTTTAGCGTTTTTTTCTCCATTGTGGACCCAGGATCTTAAAATGTTGCCAATGTTAGAAGATGATAGCCACCAAATGGAAGCACCAATCAATGAAGTTCCTTTGAAAAGAGCTAATAAATCTCTCCCTTTGGGAGATGACCAGTGTTGAGATGGTGTGCCATCTTGTACATCAGGCTAAATATAGACAGAAGAAATGCAGGTTATTTAAGCTATAATCCTGATATATATATATGTATCTCATATATATGATACATATATCAATCTGATAATCCTGACATATATATGTGTGTGTGTATATATATATATATATATATTTTTTTTTTTTTTTTTTTGGTGAGAAAGATTGGCCCTGAGCTAACATCCATTGCCAATCTTCTCCTTTTTTCTTGAGGAAGATTGTTGCTGAGCTAACATCTGTGCCACTCTTCCTCTATTTTGTATATGGGATGCTGCCACAGCATGGTTTGATGAGCAGTGGGTAGGTCCATGCACAGGTCTGAACCTGTGAATCCTGGGCCACTGAAGCAGAGCACTCAGACTTAACCACTATGCCACTGGGCCAGCCCCAATACTGTAATATATTTTATATCCATTTTCTTGTTTTAAAAGCTTTAGTGTTATAGTTGCTTTTTTAACAGAAAAAGCCTATTGAAATTTTTCTTTGAAAAATCAATTCAGTGAACTGATCTTTTTGTTTCTTGTGGAATGACATCGTCTTGTTTATTTTTTATGTAAAGGGATCTGTCGACTTGGCTTGTTCTTATACCTCAAAATGAGATGGTGCGTTTGTGGGGGCTGGTCCACCGGGCTGAGGGAACTTCTAGACAGTGACTCAGGGCTGTAATTAGGTCTTGCTCTCCGCACCCTTGTTGACTTGAAAGCACTGTCCGTAGACCATTTAGTCTGGGAAAGCAATCCATGAATCATCTAAATTGGCACAAATTATCTGGAATGCCACTAAACGTTTTCTGCTCTTTATCCTGATTGAGGGAATTAGAAAGGGAGACTTTTCTTTGCGTTTGAGAGTATTCTAGAGGATAAACATACACTTGTGAAGCAAATTTCTTCCCTAGATGGAATGAAAAGGAGTAGAATATTTGACGTTTGTAAGCAGTTCTGGTTTCATGGGTTTGTTGTACAGCGTTCCTCCGAGCTTTAGATGCTTTGCTTTGTGAAGAGGGGGGTACCTGTTGCCTTGCATCCAGCTCCAGTTCCGCCTCCTACCACGTCTTGCAGGAAGGGGCCTCCAGGGGCTGCTTGCTGCCTGGGGCTGCAGCTCAACCCCCACAGCACAGCTGAGGTTAGAGGGAAATCCCAGGAGCCTACATTGGCTCCATTTTGCTTCCTAACTTGTCCCACTCATCAATCTCTCTCCTATTTAGGAGGCAATTTTGATATCCTTTTCTTCCCTTTCTCAAAATGATGGGTCAACAGATTTATTGAGACCCACTAGGTACCTGGCAATGAATTCAGTGAAAGTCATTTTTTTGTCTTCACTAAATAATAAGTTGACTTTGTTTCAATTTATTTTATATCAAAACTTTAAAATAATCATATTCATTCGAAAGTGGAGGACATTTACAAGTCGTTTAGGGATAAAGATAAAATGAAGACTTTCCTTAGACAGAAAGTAAGCCTTTTAATTCATTGTTTTTCTTTAGGTTTTCTCTGATGGTGCATTCAGGGCCTGCCCAGCACTTAATCATCTTACTGTGTCTGCTCTAAAGAGATGAGCAGATTTATCCAATCCATAGCAAAAAGACCAGATTTCCAACTTGTGATATGAGTTGAGTTTTTAATACGAGGATAAATCTTTATTTTCATTTTGGAATGGGTGTGAGTGGGCATCTCAGAGGAATGTGTCTTTTGACGGGAAGTGGAGGAAGCCGTAGCTCGCCATGTCATTCTGTGTTTTGCAGACGTAGCTGCTGTTCTGTGTCTGTGGGTGTGCGTGCATGCGCGTGAGCGGGGTTGTCTGTGTCCATCTAGGGGATTGCTGTTTGTTAAACATTGTCACATTCATTTTGGAGTTGTTGAAAATCAGGTGTTCAAGTTATAAATTATTGTTAGCACATCTGCTGAGTGAAGTTGAAAGCCTGTAGAGTGAGTTTCTGAGAAACTGATTGGTAAAGTGTTTCCACGAATCCCCTTGATAAAATTCCTTATTACATGGTTAGTTAAGCTCTTTTCCCTGAAATAAATCACAAGGACCTTCATGTTAGCGATTTAGGCTGTGTTTATAAAGAGTGCTGTTCTCTGAGAACTGTGATCCTGTTTGTCATAAGGACTTGTTTAGTACCTAATTAACCTTTCACTTAATCTTTTTTTGCAATTAGGAGCCAAGAGAGCATGCTTTAGTACCAAATAAAAGTCACCCATCCATATTACCCTTAATTTGCATTTTGTGTAAATAATTGGGTCATTAGCCAACACCTACACAGAGGGGCGTGAATGGTTTACTCTGTTGGGAATTTAACATCACTTTATAGCTTTTAGATTTCTTTGTGTAAATTATTTCTTCCGTGACAGTCGATACCTATTGTTAATGGGTACAGTGATTGTAAGACCTCAGGCAAGAATTCCAGAGTTCTTAATGAGCGTATAAATATCTAAAGGACGGGCCGGCCCCGTGGCATGGTGGTTAAGTTCAGCATGCTCTGCTTTGGCGGCCTGGGTTCACGGGTTTAGATCCCAGGCGTGGACCTACACTACTTGTCATCCATGCTATGCTGGCAACCCACATACAAAATAGAGGAAGATTGGCACAGATGTTAGCTCAGGACTGATCTTCCTCAAGCAAAAAAAAAGAGGAAGTTTGGCAACAGATGTTAGCTCAGGGCAAATCTTCCTCAGGAAAAAAAATATATATACTAAAGGAGTTTTATATTTAAGTGTACCTCATCCCCTCAGTAGCAGATGCTATTTAACTTTCTGGAAATGAAATCTCAATTTTCGGACTGAATGCTAATCCTTGTTGAAAGCTTCCTACCCTCTTTCTATTTTTTTTTTTAATTTTCTTCTCAAACCAATTAAGTAGAATTAATCTGGTCTGTAGGGTTAGGTGCTCCTTCTGTAATCTGGAAAGCTCTGCTAAACAGTGTGTGAAGATAGGCCAGCTGTCTCTATTTCTGTCTGAATATTTGGCCCCATCCCTAAAATTTGGTGATACTCCCATTGTAGTACTACATAGTGGCCTCATTTAAAGATGGAGATAGCAGTGGCTGTCAGTCCACTCTGCAAGTATAGCTTGTTGGTTGTAAAGATTGAGGCCAAGGGCCAGTATTCATTGCTGCTATATTTTCATCTTTTAATTATATTTTGATGATCATTTGGGATCCATTCAGTTGTATTTGTTCAAAACATCAAGAAAATCTCACAACACTTTGTTCCCCAGCAAATTTTAAAAGTAGATTTTATAAAAATAATACATACTTGTGAAAATGTAGAAAAGGCAGATAAACGTAAAGTTGAAAATGAAAACCATCTGTAATCTTACCATCCAAAAGTAGCTGTTATTGACATTCGCTAATAACATGTTCTCAGAGCACACCATTAAAAATGGAAAAAACCCCATGCCAATTATTAATAAGGACTGACTGAAGGTGGTGGCACCCAGAAACTCTTAAATACTTATATATGGTATGTGTTAGAGTTAATATCATCTAAACTGCTAGTATTTATTTCCGCAGGTCGTCTCCATTTCATCATAGGATAAGGAGAGAGCCTCTTTAAGGAGAAGCTGTAAACTTTTGTTCCCAATGATTTTTAGGGAGAGATTTTCTTGTGTAGGGCATGTTTCTCTATGTAGGTATGAGGTGTTTCTGTTTTAGTTTTTAAGGGAAGGAGCCCTGTGAAATAAACTGCTATATAGAAAGAGTAGAAGAATGATACACTTTTAAAAGAAATGCCCTCTGCTCCTCTGATAGAAAGATGAGAGAGGAGAGTCCAGTGACCAGAGGCTGCATGTGGTCATTTCCCAGGGATAATTGAGTGTCAGAGTCCTCCTGGATTTTTTTTTCCGTTACGGTCTGTCTGTCCCCTGCCACCTTCTATCTGGTGTGACTCTTTTCTCTGCTCCCTCCCCTGTCTTGTAACAGCCTCAGGTAACTTCACAATGCCGCATTGCAAACCTCACTGGAATTCTGCACTGACGCAGATCTCTATCCCGCTTGGTGCTTCAGTTTACAATGACTTGGGTTATTGTCTGGTTTTCATATCATCACACCACAAAGACTCAAGTAAGCAACACACGTCTTCCTGATTCTGAAAGAATTTGTCCTTTGTGGTGTTTTGTTGGTTTCTGAGCATTTGTTTGCTGGCCTCCTTCTCGAGGCTCAAAATAACCTGGTATGCCACAGCCCTCTTAGCTGCCAGTGGGCTTCTTTTAAGTGCCTGTCCTTAACAGAGGCATTCTCCATGAGCAATCAGGCACTTCAGCCAGTTGGCCAGTAATGACCCCCACAGTTTCTTGTCCTGAAGCCATTGTGGTGTAAACAGAGCAGTGATGAGAGCTTTGTCCTTTGTCCTCTCTTCCGAGAAAAGAGTGTGAAAGTCATTTTAAAGGAAGTCTGCACTTTGTGGTATCACTCACTTTTGGCGCTGTGTCCGTTTAGATTTTAGCCTGGAATTCTTTGGGAAACTCCACCCCTGGAAGAAAATGAGGATTTTTAAAAGAATGTGTTTCAGCAGCTGTTAATGTTAGTAAGTACCTCACACTGTCTTTGGAGATCCTTCGGTCATACAGCAGCACTTGCTGGAGTTCACTTTTGCGATTGCAGTCCCTTCCTTTGAGACACTGATTTGAATTTTATTAGGCAAATATTGCCAAGTTTTAGATTATTTTATAAGTTTGTATTGTTAGAAAACACTCAAACTTTGGTACATTTGTGTCATAATGTGTTTCTAGTTTTAAGCATCAAATTGAGATCTTAGTATCTAAATCATTAAAGAAAGCAAATTTTAATTTGTTTTCAAAATACTGTCATTAATAAATCGTAATCTTATCTTTCCTACCTGTTTTACTTATGAATGACATCGTGGGGCATTGAAATTTTGTGTGATCATGTTCGGTGGTTCTGAACTGTTGTCTGTTTTTTGTGTGTGTGTGTGAGGAAGATTGGCCTTGAGTTAACATCTGTGCCAGTCTTCCCCTATTTTAATGTGGGATGTCACCACAGTGTGGCTTGACGAGTGGCACTAGGTCCACGCCCCTGGGATCCAAACCTGTGAACCCTGGGCCACCGACCAGGAGCGCGTGAACTTAACCACTACGCCACCTGGCCGGCCGCCTGTTGTCTTTTTATCCACATGTTGGAATTGTGTGTCAGTTGGTTTTCTTGCATGGCACGCATCAGATTTATTTCAGTTAACTGTTCTCAGCCCCAGTGTTAATGCCATAAATGAAGAACCCTCCCTATTTGTTTATTTGCTTCTTGGACTCTTAACAAGTTACACACTGTCAGTGGGTTACTGATTCTTGGTTTACTTCTCTGACACAAGGCAGCTTGAGAGGTTTTTTGTTTTAGATAAGATTCCAGTGTGATCTCTTTTTCAAAAGAATTTGGATAAATCGTTTTCAGTTGGTCTCCCAATCCTCATTCTCATTCCTTTTCAAAGCGGGCTATCTTTTTCCTTCTCCATCTCCATTTTCTTCTTTTTTTATGAGAGAGAGAGAGAAAGAGAGAGAGAGGTTGATAGGTAGGTTTGACTTTGTTCTGTTCTAAGTGGAGGCTGGGAATAAAACCAAGTTCAAGTAAAGAATGAAGTGATGGACCACCAATCTGGGAAGAATATTAGAGAAAAGAGTTCAAGTGAAGAACTTGTAGTCTAAAAAAGTCAAACACCAAAGAGAAGTTGCTAACTCTACCATTGCTCTTTTAACTTTTTCTGTTGACGTGAATGGCACCAGGTAGCTATCATTTTCTGACCAAGGTCTGAGGACAGATTTTGAGCAATAGCTAACTTGTCAGTGTTTTCCTCATAGTAGATGCTCAGTTAATAGAAAGTCTGACTGATTTGCTGACTTAACTGCAGGAAAAAAATAGGCTGTTAGCCCCTTCAAATAGCCATTCTAATTCCTACCAGACGAATTCCTCCTTATTAATTCTGTGAGGAAGCTATGAAATAAGTGGAACTTGTTTTTTTTTTTAAGAAAAATTGAATCCTCTTCCTTACTATTATACTCTAGGATCTCTCATTTTCTTTGGAAGAATGAGAAGTGTGAGAAGTTATTTTCTCTTTAAGTTTCAAAATAAGAATGTGCACTATTGTCTAGTTCCCAGAGATGCCGTTTCTCACCATTCTTACGTTCACTTTTTGTGGTACATCAGCCCTCCACAAATGAGTTGAATTAAAATTTTGTTCTGAAATTTTGTTGTATTCTTTGAGATTCTTGGAGTCTCGTAGAGGTGGTGTGAAACCCCTGGTTGGAATCACTGCCTTGGGGAATCCTTTCACTGGTACGGAGGGATATCATCCTTGGCAAGGAAGGCGGTTAATCTGGTGTGTTTGATAGAAGGGGTCTGAATGCTGGAGGATTTCTCTTCTCCCTTCTCCAGTTGCTGCCTCAGATCTCTCTGTCCCTATTATCTATCAAGTCTCTAAACTACCTTGTCAAGGGCACTTTCTTCCTAGTGTTATAAAACAGAGGCAGAATCATGGAGCTTTTTGGAGTTTTCTGGTATTTCTGGATACAGAAAGGCAAAGTAGGCCCATTGTTATAAGTTTCAATGCTTGAAAAACACCAAAAAATGAAAGAAAGAAAGAGAGAGAGGAGAGAGAAAAGAAAAGTCTGATTTCCTAAGTAGTTACCGTCTTCCTTTCTTTCTTTTCCAGACCCGCTCTTTTTGGTTGTGTTTGTTGAATCTGGCCCAGCACTACCTGCAGGCATGGCGTGTTGCCTTCGAATCTGGGAGAATGTGTGGGTCTACAAGATAGCGTCTTGGTTACTGTTTCTCAAATGTTTTTCAGCACAAGTGAAGAGGCAGTTACTTTGATTTTGTTAGTGTTTTTCCTCCAGGGGCAGAGGACCACATTGTTTCTCCTGTGACCTTCAGAAGGCTCTGTTTGGTGCTGCAATGCTCCCTGTAGTCCTGTGTGGACTTGGCCCATTTTCCCAAACGAGATAATGAGTACAAAAATGCTCTCTGGTAAACTTTAAAGCATTGTAAATGGGAGAGGGTATTGTCATTACTATTATTCTCTGCTTGAGTGACTGACTATAAACATTGTCTGTTTAGTTCATGACCTCCATCCGAGAACCGGCTGCTTTTGACAATCTTGTTTCCAGGGAATAGCTGTTTCTTGCTTAGTCCAGCTTTTACCTGCTTGGACCTTTTGCAAAAGAAAATGATTTGCACATTAAACAAATATAGCATATATTGCATTAAAATGAGTTATTGGTATTACATGATATTTACAAATAGAGGAATCGCTGCTCTTTATCTATGGCAGTAAGTTTCCATTGGCAATGACCTTGAGGCTCCTGGCTGTACGAAAAATAACTGGCTTTTGTAATTACTATTTCAGAGAGACTTAATCTCTCTTCTTATTCAGTGAGAGGACTGTTTCTCTGACAGATGGACTTGGAGCCTTTGTGGGACTTTTATACAGAACAACTGCTTTTTTGTGTGTGATTTAGCTCTTTGCCATCAGGCTTTTCAGTTTGTGTTTATCGACGTGAGACACTGTTCTCCCGAGAGTTGTGACCTGGACTACAGCAAGTATAACTCGCAAGGAGAATTAAGAGGGAGAAAAAGATGTTTCCATCCCCTCTCTCCTGGAGTAACTAGAAAGCAGAACTGTTTGTTTGAAGTCCCCAATCCCCTATGGTGAAGAGATGCTGGTCCTGCTGCAGACATTATCTGAACGGGCACCTTGTTCCATGAGACGATGCCATGTCACATTTGGAAGCAGGCCTAAAACTGCTTCTGCATTGGCAGCAGCCACCTCATCAGAAATGCTTTCTTGCATTTCATCGTAAACCTGTGCTGACTCTAAAGGGAAGCTCTGAAACTACTGTATCATGGAGATTTGACGTTCCTTGTAGCTGGCCGATAGTTTACATTGACAAGCCTCCTGAACTTGTTTCAGAACGCTAATGGCTCTCTGTCAGTGGCTTGTTCCGCTGAGGGGAAGCGATGGGGTGCTTACTGTGTGTTGTAAAGACTGCGTGATCAGAGGGACGTTTCTGAGCTCATGTTGTCTCTTGTTTACTTTCCAGTATATGTTGAAATCAAATTCTGTTAAAGGCTGAGATAAAGTTGATTCATAGACTTTGTTTTTAGGAATTTTGGATTTAGCTACTAACAAAGAAGTTATCAGTTATCTTGGAAGTGATGTCTTTGCTGAATAAGAAAAAGAGGGATACAGTAGTAGTGGCAACACTTGATTCACCCTGATGAAAACATTTCAACTCTTGTTAGGATAGAATTCTCCTCCTTCGAAAGAGAGATGATGTTTAAACTTAACGGTTATTTAGACATTTTAAATTGTTTGTAATTAGGGTAAAATCATGTAGTTTTCAAAAAGAGAGCTCAAATGTATTGAGAAAAGAAAGTCGAAGTTGTAGCTTTAACAGCAACCAGACTTGTGCTACGTGGAAGGCAGTTTCTTATCCCACCTCTAGTGAGTATTAGTCTCTGTGCCCTGTGAGGTGAATTAGCTCCTTTATTGGACCATTTATTGAATGTTACTTTTCACCTGTGGGTGAGGAAATTAACCTAGAGAGCATGTTCCATATTTAGAATGTTTGGCTAATCTAAGGATTCTAATGTTTATTAGTCTGTGACATCTCTAGTTTAAGGATAGGTAAATAACAGCCCAGATGCATAATTATTTGTTAAAATTAGCAAAATAAGTCATTTAAAGAGCAGGAAACAGGCGGGCCTTTGCATACTTTCTATAAAAGTTAGTCCATGTTGACACAATGCATACATCATTCAAAAGAAAGATTCTAGTCTTTTGCCAGATATTCTCTCATTATGTTGGGCAAGTATTATAGCCGTTACACAGTCATAACTTGAGATTCTCCTTTCAATGCAGTTTCCGTTGAGTGGCACAAAGGAATTGAAAAACACCCAAGGGTCAGTAGTAATTGATTGACTCTTGGGTTAAGAGAGAGGAAGGAGTCAAAGACAGCTCCATGGCAAGCCCGTGGAACCACCCTGTGGGAGACTGAACCTACTTCCCAAAATGCCAGCTCCTTATTTCCTCTGTTGTCTGTTCTTCACTCCATGCTTTATGACCTCCTGCTCCTTTCCGCAGTTCACCTCTTTATCCTGTCTGTCCTGTGGTCCTCTCGCCTTCTCTAGATGTCAATCCTCTAGTCATGTCATTCCATTCTCTCCTCCGCCTCATCTCTTCATGCTTTTTCTTTGCCTGTAAACATCCTTCAGCACTCTTTCTCTTTCCAGCACAAATCTCCCCATGCCCCTCAGGTTTCTCTCAAGCTCTCTTTCCTGTTTCCAGTGGGGGAGGGGAAAGATTGCTCCATCACTTTTTAATACCTTTATTCTTTCTTCTTAAAATTGTTTTGTTTTATTTTGTTAGCTATAATCTATATGCAATAAAATGAGTAAATCTTAAGTGTTTTTAAGATTTGGGTTGTTTCTAGTTATTGACTTTTATGAATAAGGCTGCTATAAGCATTCTTGTGAAGTCATTTTGTGGACATGTGTTTTCATTTCTCTTGGGTAAATGCATAGGAAAAGAGTTGTTGGCTCATAGAGTAGATGTATGTTTTACTATATAAGAAACTTCCAAACTGTTTTCCAAAGTGGTTGTGCCATTTATCCTTGCACCAGCAATTTATGAAGTTCTAGTTGCTCCATGTTCTTACTAGCATTTGGTATTGTCAGTTTTTTTTCCTTCCTTTTTAAAAATTTCAGCCATTCTGGTAGGGTGAATGTGAAAAGGTATCTCATTGTGATTTTAATTTGCATTTTCCTGATGACTAATGATTTTGGGCATCTTTTCATGTGCTTATTGGCCATTCATATATCTGTTTTTGCGGAGTGTCTTTTTCAAGTCTTTGCTATTTTTCTAAATTATTATTGAATTATCTTTTTATTGTCGATTTGTAAGATTTTAAATGTATATTAAAATATATACTATATATTTTGGTAATAAATACATGTACTCTTAATGGTGTCTCTTGAGCAGAAAGTTTAATTTTAAGTCTATTTTATCATTTTTCATGGTTACTGCTTTACTGTGTGTTATCTAAGAAATCCTTGCTTATCAAATGTTGGGAAAATATTTTCCTATATTTACTTAAAGATGCTTTAGGGTTTTATCTTTTACATTTAGGTTGATAACCTATCTTTAATTTTTTTGTATATGAAATAAGGTAACTGTTGAGGGTTTTTTTTTTTCCTCATATGTATATCTAATATCATTGATTAAGAAGACTTCCTATTGAATTGAGTTGGTGCCTTGGTTGAAACTCAATTGACCATATATGTGTGAGTCTATTCCTGGACTCTTTCCATTCCACTGGTCTGTTTGTCTGTTCTTATGCCAATTATACACTGTCTTGAGTACTGTATTGTGGGAGAGGAAGAAATTTTCCTCTACCCTTCTAGGTTCTTCTGGCTGGTTTAAGAATTAAATTGACATGAGATGGATTAATAGGAGAAAATCAAATTTAATTGCGTATGGATGGGAACCCTACGTACATAAGAGGGTCAGAGACCCCCACATACATGAAAGGTTGCAAGACAAAAAAGGTAAAACGAGATATACATGCCATCTTGGCTAGTGAATGGGATGGGGGCCTGAGGCTTAGGGAGGAGGAAGATAATTCACAGGATGATAAGAAGAGCAGATGTTCAGTAATTAGAGGTTTATCCTGCCATACAGATAGATAATAAAAGTTAGTTTCTGTTAATAATACTTCTTATGGGCAAGGCCCCCAATTTAAATTCTTTAAGGGAGAGATAAAAGTTTCTCTTAAGTCCGCAGGGTCTTGATCGCCTTTAGCTCAAAATATTCCACATGCCAAAGTGGTATATCTTGGGGAGGCCTGTTCTGAACCCTTTCAGTCCTGCCTTTGAAGCTTCATGAGAAGTTTCGAATTTCAGGAGTTGAGTTGATAGATTGTTCCTTTATCCCTTATTGTTCCCCCCATCTCAGTGAACCAGACTCTCAGTTTAGAGAATAGGTCAGTCCAATTAAGTAATAGCTGTCCAGCTTCAGGAGGCAGTGATGCAGGTGGGCTCCCAAATGGTGCAAGCAATCAGGTATTTAATAAGAGGCATTTCTAGGAAACAAAAGAAAAACAATGGTTAATGACTGAAGCAGACTATAATCCAAATTTCTGAGTTCTATGGCAGCCAGTCAAAGAGATTTCTAGATATCTGTCAGGCATTTTCAGATGGAGTGAGGGCAGGCAGTGGCCGTCTGACAGATTTTTCTTGTTTGCAGTTTAAATGTCTCTGATGATCTTTCCAAGTGTTCCATACAGCAATTGGCATAAAAATTGTCCATACATAAACCATTGTGATGATTTATCTGAAATCCATATCGAGTTGTTCAGCTTCAGTTTGCAGGGCTTCAAGAAAAAGGGCAGTTTTAGTTCTCAATGATGCCAAGTCAAAAGTTGGGAGAAGATTGGATACGTCATTTTGGAGGGTTGTAGCCTGATATTGGAGGAACCTGGAAGAATTCTGGACCCAGTCCAGTTTATAGGTAATAAACAAAACCTTAACAGACAGTGAATAGCACTAATATCTAATATCCACAAAGGCGTATTATAGTTTCTTTTGAAACCTAATTTTTCTCTCTAAAATCACCTCCATTTTTATCAAAGATAATCACAGTAAGGGTAATTTGTTTCTAAAATAAGTCTAGTTTCAAGAAACTTGGACTATTATTTTCATAAGTGAAGCAATAATAGTGATTGATCATATAGGCTCTTTTAAATCTGCATTGCTGGAACTTTTCATAAGTAATCTCCAGATGGAACTTTTAAAAGCCTCTCCAAGCCGGGAAGCCAAGCCAAGGACTTGCCATCAGACTTACCATGATATCTATAGATTTGGATGACTTCCTCTCTTCTCAAGGTTCCCAAAATATCCTGAGGTCCTGCACCTGCAAAGAAATGACTTTCCTTACTCACCTGGTAAGGCTGATGGGAAACCTATAAGCTAGGTACCAGGCCAGTATTTCCAAGGGGCTTTATTGGCTCCATAAAGTCAATCTTGGTTCCTTAAAGCTGTCTGGTCATAGCTGAGTCTATGTACATTCTCTCTTAAATATGACATTCCAAGCCTTAGTAATATAACCAGTTTCCAATTGTGTCCTGCTATAAGGAGAACAGATTCTTATTGAACATATGCAAATAACTATATAGCAATGAAAAGAAGAATACTTACTAAATTTCTGAATTCTGAAGAGATCAGATAGGGAGAAAAAGGTAAATGTTTTAATTCTGCTTACAAAAGTATAATTTACCAATTGCTGTCATCATATTTAGATTAAGAGGAAAATAATTTCATTATATCTGGAAAACAAAGGATTAAAAAAACAGTAATATTTCAGACAAAAAGTCATAAAAATTATGAGCATATTTTGCAGTTCATTTGGTCCTTTGTAATTAATCCTCGTTCTGCTTGAATCCAGTTTTTCTGTTAGTTTCTTGACTTTGTCTGATGTTGAGGGTGATAGGAACCATGATAATACCAAGAAGTTTGCAGGTTTTTTGTTAAGGCTCATATGATTTGCCCAGTGAAGTGGGTATCTTGATCACTGGAGATTGTGGAAGGTATATCCCAAGGGAGAAACACATTTTCTAACGGTTTTCTTTGCCATTGTGAGGGCATCAGCTTTGCGGCAAGGGAAGCCTTCACCCATCTGGAAAACATACATACAATAACAAGAAGGTATTGATAACACATAGTAAGTGGCAGTTGAATGAAGTCCAGCTGCAGATGCTCAAAGGACCAGAGGGAGGAGTTCTGAGACCTTTGGGGATGGAAATAGTTTTTCATATTGTGAGTGAAAGAATGTAAAAACTGAAAAATGATGTTTGCCAAGGAGCTGGGAAGAACCAAGTGGCCATCTTGGATTTGCCATAGCCCAGAGTGTTTGTTTAATTTATAGCCATGTTTACCCACCTTAATTTCTCTGATTCAGGAGCAGATTGTTGTCATGTTACAAGGATATCAGGATGGCAAAAGTCTGGCAATAAGGGGTCATTTTTCTTTTTGTTTTTTTTGCACTAAAGCAGAATGGACTTTATCCACATGTATCGTAGCCTTTATAGATTCTGCTGTTGCTGATTTTACATGAAAGTCATCTAAGATGCTCTCCTGATTTTAGGTTCAGTCTTTTTTAGTGTGAGCCTCAATTTTGATGACAGATAACATTTTATACCAGGACATACTAGACTTCCAGAAATTTCACAGAATTTCTGGAACTCTTATAATATACACAGATGGCAACATAAAAGAAGGCTTAGTGTTATTTGTTATTAGACAATGCTTCCCATGTAATTTAACATGTCAAATAAGCCTGATTGGTTTATCCACTTTTCTAAGGAGAGAGAATAAATCTTTTGAGGTGTTTCAGGGATCCTCTGAAAAATCCCAAAGGTAGCTAGAGGTCAAAAAAGACTTCATTTAGAATTTGATTTTGGGAAGTTCATCAAAAATATCAAAGAGGTTTTAAAACAGTTAAATGGGATCACAGATCGTTATGGAACTTATTACTTAATAAATTAAACAAAGGGACAAAAAGATTTCAAAGACAAATGTAGAAGGTTATGTAGCCATAAAACCTTAGCTCCTTTAATAGAAGAGATTCAACTTTTAACATAAAGCACAAGAAATAGTTCTGATAAAACACAAAAAGATAAGGAAAAACCTTTTATAATCTCTTATCAGGAGCAGACCAATATTCCAAGAATACTTTATTTTTTTAAGAGATGAAAAGAAAATTGTTCCAGTTTTATATAAATACATTATTGATATTAAAGCTTTTTTTTTTTAAGATTGGCACCTGAGCTAACATCTATTGCCAATCTTCTTTTTCTTTTCTTCTTCTTTTTCTCTCCACATCCCCCCGGTACATAGTTGCATATTATTTAGTTGTAGGTCCTTCTAGTTGTGGCATGTGGGATGCCGCCTCAGCATGGCCTGATGAGCGGTGCCATGTCTGAGCCCAGGACCTAAACTGGTGAAAACGTGGGCTGCTGAAGCAGAGCATGCAAACTTAACCACTCGGCCACGGGGCTGGCCCCTAAAGCTTATTTTTATTTATTTATTTATTTTTTTTTGAGGAAGATTAGCCCTCAGCTAACTACTGCCAATCCTCCTCTTTTTGCTGAGGAAGACTGGTCCTGAGCTAACGTCCATGCCCATCTTCCTCTACTTTATACGTGGGCTGCCTGCCACAGCATGGTGTTTGCCAAGTGGTGCCATGTCCACACCTGGGATCCGAACTGGCAAACCCCAGGCAGCTGAGAAGCAGAACCTGTGAACTTAACCGCTGTGCCACTGGGCCGGCCCCAAAAGCTTGTTTTCATAAATTCTTAAAAGAACAATTTAGTTTTAGCTAACTTAACCACACAGGTAAGGTTTTTTTTTGTTGTTGAAGATACTCATTTTATACTAAAATGTTTCCCTTATTATTTTACTAGTTTTGATTATGTACATTAGTTAGAACTTTTAACCTTCAGAAACCTTAATTTCCATTAAAAACTAAGAAGTAAGCAACTGTCTGCCATACCAGCATTCTTTAGACCAGCAAATTTGATTCCTTTCATAGTTTCTACATACGTGCTTCTTCATAGTACAATCTTTAAATAAAGCACGACATGTTTACTAACAGACTCAAATTTATCTTTTAGTTTCTTTGTCGTAAGAGGTCAAAAGTAGGTAAACTTAGACTTGTTTAGCAATTAATGTTTCAGTATTTTATCTTATTTGGAAATGAACTAGACATTCAATGAATTTTCATGATTTTACTTAACTTAGCAAAACTCTAAAGTTTCAAGTTACCAAAAAGATTTTGGAAGCTATTTTTAAGTACACATACTGTACAATATAATTACTGCACCTAAAGATTCTTATTACGTTAACATCTAGTTAATTCGTTTGTGGTTAAGTCATACGTAGATTATTCATGAAAATTTCATAAGACGTAAAAGCAGTTAGCTGTCATCTTAAGTTATTATTGTTGTGGCTTTTTTTGCTGACAAATTTAGTAGCAGAGATAACATGAGCTTATTTGACTAATAACCCAGGTAGAATAAAAATTGCATGTCTACGTTATATCCAATGCTGATAACTCTGAAGACCTGCCTATTTTAATTAAACCAACAAACTTCAACAAGCTTTTATTTACCAAAGATTATTTTATATCATATTAACTTGAAAAACATTTGGGTCAGCTTCTATTATATTTTTGAGAGTATACTCAATTTATTACAGCATTTGTTTGTTTTTAAGCCAATTAATAGAGTTCTCTAGAAATTAATTTTGATAATACCATTCAGAGGTAGAAAAAGATCCCACGTTTGAAACACACACATATATATACACAAATGCATAGAAACCCCATAGCTATTGTTTTAAAATTATTGCCATGATCAGGTACAGTTAAACAAAGCTTACTAGTTATGAAAGAATAGTTGGATCCAAATTGTGTTTCTGGCAGATAGAATAAATTAATGGCTTAGATGGCTAAAGCTTTTTTTTCCTACTGATATTTGAGGAGAAGACACTTAAGATGCTAGATTTTGGACAGGGGGCTTCTATAGCCATTTGCCTCTTTTTTTCCTTCAGTCTTAGGAATTGGGGATAGTTTAGATGAGAGTTCCCAGAGAGGTTACAAGCGTTTTGAGATAAATGGGGTGGTGGTGGGCGGGGGGGTTAATGAAAGGAAATAGTTGGAATCTGAACTGCCTCTAGAGCTGCATTTCCAGTTTTCCAAAGGTTTGTAGGATGAACACAGTTGCTCTCAGTTCCTCAGAACCTGGATTGTAACTTAAATGACATTATTGATTGATCTTCCTGTTAACAATGTCATCCCTATTTGCTTCTTTTCCTCGGCACATAGTTTTATTTTAACTTAGGGAAGAAGGCCTATAAAAAAAATCCTGTCAGACTCTGAATATCAGCTTCCAATTTGGCCAATTTTTGACCATAGAGCTACTAAACAAAATCCTTCTAGGGGCCAGCCCCGTGGCCGAGTGGTTAAGTTCATGCACTCGGCTTCGGTGGTCCAGGGTTTCGCCAGTTTGGATTCTGGGCGCGGACCTAGCATCACTCATCAAGACATGCTGAGGTGGCATCCCACATGGCACAACTAGAAGGACCTACGACTAGAATATACAACTATGTACTGGGGGGCTTTGGGGAGTAGAAGTAAAAAAAAAAATATTGGCAACAGATGTTAGCTCAGAGCCAATCTTAGAAAAAGAAAAATCGTTCTAAATATCTTGCCAGTTTTCAGCGGGGACAAACAGAGTGAATATTTCTGGTTGTATTAAACAACTCCATGGACCCAAGAGGCACCCTCAAAGGTTACTACCTTCCCAAGATCAAGAGTCACTCCCAAGGATAGCCAAAAGAAAGAACCGACAGCCTGTATGTCCCAGGCAGGCAGAAAGCCAAGCCAAGCCTTTGGGACACAAAATAAGAGTAGCAAGAAGGCAATGGCTATCTCTGGGACAGAAAGGGTGAGTAACCAGTGAGTCTGAATTTGGAAAGGCAAAGACATGAAATTTTGTTCTCCTCTCTGACTGGACACTACAGAATGGCCACTGGTCTTTCTAGTTTTTTTCTGCATTTGGTAGGATCTTCTGAAAGTGGAGGTAAAAGGTTTTCTAATTCAAAAGATCTGCTGTTGTCCCAAGGACACAAATTCCTCGTGTGGTCATCTAGGATACATCCAGTGAAGATATTGCATAGAAAGGCCTGCAGCTGGCAGAGCCTGATGACAGAGGCCAGCAAAGTGAGCCGTACTGCCTGTCCGGGGTGCTCCTGCTAAATTCACTTTCTGGCTTTCAGTACTTCCATGAGTAACCTGTGTGCTCTCAGAGATTAGGCTGGAGAACTTTCTGTAAATCTTGCAGGAAAAAAAAGGAAGTTAAAATAGGCAGATGGGGCCAGATTTTCAGAACAGGGTTTCACATTGGATTTTTAAGTCTAATTTTCTATTCTTTTGTCTTGTAAGGGAGTCCCTAAGTCTGGCTGTTATATATATTTTTTCCTTTTCTTCTTAAGTACCAGACAATTGTACTTCCAATGTCCTGATTTCTATAATATCTGCAGTGTCTGAAAGCAAATAGGAAGAGGTCTGAGTGAACTTTGATTTTTGTTCTAATTTCTGTGCTTCCATCTTATTAAGGGAGTCTTAATGGCTGGCATTATACCAATATGAGAACTGTCTACAAATTTTTTCCGGTTCAAAGGATCCATTGTCTGGCCATTGATGAGTAGGATTTTAATAGTGATTCAAATCAATAAGCCTTTTTATGGCTTAACCATGGACACAAGAGGCGTCCCCAAAGGAGAATGCAAATGATGCAGGCCTCCAAAAATCCAAAAAGTTTGCTCCAGAGTTAGCCTAAGAAAGTAAAGGCAGTAATTATGGGGGGCCCTGTTTTTAAACAGCCATTCCAAAACACAGTGAATCCCGTGTCTCCCTCCCTTCCTCCTTCATTTTTAACAGAATAGAGTAACTTGCCGAGCCAAAAGTTCACCCAATTTTTTTTCAGATTCCCTAAGCCTGCTTGGCTGCCTGCCAGATGCATGTGCATCCTCTAGCTGCTGGAAACAAAACAAAATAATGACCATCTCTGGAAGAGATGAGGTAATAAAAAAACAAGAGTACTCATTCCGTATCTTTAGCAGAATTGCTTTGTGCCCAAGAATCTAATTTTACAAATATTTTCCCCTGCTAATCTAAATTAGAAAAGAGAAAAAAAGACTCTTAGCATCCTCGCTTCCTGTAGACCCTGTAGCAGGCGGAGAGCCGGGAGACGGACAGGGCAAGAACTCTTGCCTTCCGCTGGTGTTTGTCAGATGTCCCATGATGTCAGCTGCAGCAGTCTCAGAGGTCAGCCTGAAAAGTTTACCTGGTGACTACGCCCACGGTGAGGAGATAGAAATTTTCCTCTGTGCTTCTGGGTTCTTCTGGCTGGCCTAAGAATTAAATTTGCATGAGACAGATTAATAGGAGAAAATCAGAGTTGATTCTGTTCATATGGGAACCTCACATACATGAGAGGGTCAGAGACTGCACATACATAAGAGGTTCCAAGATAAAAAAGATAAGATCAGGTATATTTGCCATCTTGAGCTAAGGAATGGGATAGGGCCTGAGGCTTTAGAGGGGAGGAGGTAAGTCACACAATGATAAGAAGAGCAGATGTTCAATAAATTAGAGGTTTGCCTTGCCATACAGATAGGTCATAAAAATGTATTTCTGGTAGCAACTGTGATTATGGGCAAGCCCCCCGATTTAAATTCTTTATGGGAGAGGTAAAAGTCTCTCTTGAGCTCGCAGGGTCTTGATTACCTTTAACACAAAACATTCTACATGCCAAAGTGGCACATCTTGGGGAGGCCTGTTCTCAACCCCTTCATAAAGTAGCTTTACAGTAAGTGTTGAAATCAGATAATTAAGTCCTGCAGCTTGGTTCCTGTTTTTCCTATTTTGATCATGATGGATCTTTTGCATTTTCATACAAATTTTAGGATCAACTTACCTTTTTTTTTCATAAATGCCTGCTAGATTTTGACTGGAATTTCATCGAACCTATTTTCGAGTTGTGGAGAATAGACGTTTTGATCGTACTGAGTCTTCTCATCTGCAAACTTCTCTACTTAATTTCTCTCAGCAGCATTTTGTACTTTTCAATATAGAAGTTGTTCGTGTCTTTAATTAGATATATTAGATTTTTTAATGCTCCTGTAAATGGTAATGTTTTAAAATTTAATTTCCACTTGTTCACTTGCTAGTATAGAGTCATACAATTGCTGTGTGTATATTGACCTGCAAAACTCCTAAATTCACTCACTGGTTCTAACATTGTGTACTTGTGTTTTAGGGTTATTGACATACAGACTTTAGAGCAATGTTTGTGAATAATGACAGTTTACTTCTTCTTTTTCCTGTCTTTATACTTTTTAAAATTGCTTTTCCAGGCCTTCCTGAACTGGCTGGAACTTTCAGTGTAAGCCTAACCAGAAGTGGTGAGAATGGAATCCTTGCCTTATTCCTAATCTTAGGAAAGAAGTATTCAGTGTTTCTCTATTAAGTTTATACCTGATTTTTTTTACGTTGTGGCTTCTGCTCCAAAAGCCCCGTAATTCTGTGATCTCCTGATTTCCAAGACACAATTCCCGATCTTCGATCTTCGTCTTCCTGGCCTTTCCTTTGCTTGTGACATTCCTGCATTGCCCTCATTGTTTTCTTTGTCTTCTGCCTCATTTCTCAAGGAGTGACTTTTTTTCCCCTCGTCTTCTTGGTTCTCCTACCTCTGGGAAAACAGCTCCTTCCCTTTTAGTGACTTCTCTCCTTCTGATTCCTTTATTCTGAAATCAAATATTTATTGAGCAGGTGCTGTATGACTGACCGTGCTGGTGTCTGAGGCTCTCCAGGGTCATGAGGCCTGGTCTCTGCCCCATTAGAGCTCGCCGTAGAGCATGGAAAGTGCTTCGAAAGAATGGAAGAAGGGATGGGCGTCTCCCCTCTGGTGGTCAGAGAGAAGGCCTGTAGGGGAGATGGTGGCACTGCCTCTCCTTCTTCGTTATGTGCAGTCCCCCAAGATTACAGATGGGCGCTCCTTTTTTCCCTCTGCATGTGACCATGTCTGTTCTCACTTGTTTCCATACCGTCTCTCTGGGCACGGTTTCCGAATCCAGCCAGAAGCATAGTTGTCGGAATTATACTGTAGGGCTTATTGCTTTGTGCCCTGTGTGGTTTGTGTAAAGAGCTCCTGTAATAGCTCTTTAGTGCTCCATGGTGGTAACTTGTCTTTCGTCTTTAGAGACTTGGTAGAATCTTGTACGTGTGAGAAACGCGAAAAATGTTTTTGAATAAATGGACTTATTGAAAACTTTTGTTTTTTATTCATTTGTATCTTACATTTTATTGCTGGATAGACTTTTTTATTAACTTAATTATGAAAATAATTTTGGAGTGTATCAATTTTCCGGGATCTCTTTTGTTGAAATACTCCTTGGAGGGCTCCCTTCCCTCTGAGCTGCTGGCCGGTACGGTGGTTCTCTGGCTGGTCAATGTAGGCAGAGGACACTCTGGCTTTGCTCAGATAGCAAATGCCCCTGAGTTAACACTTCTTCAAGATTCCTGGGCTTTTCTTCTGTTTCTTCACCCAAACCATGTCTGTTTCTCTCTCTTTGTTGTCAGAATGGTTCTCTTATCAAAAAGCTCTGTTTATTCTTATAAAGCCATAATGACACTACAGAACACATTTTTTAAGTAGGTACGAACTGAGGATTAATGTATTTTCAGATCATTAAATTATAAAGCTATGAACAGTGTCTTATTGCTAATGAAATAGATGTATGAAGTATTTTTAGTGATTTCACTGGAATGAAGTGTGAAGCAATTAAATGCATTTAAAAAATAAACAAATTGAATTATATATTTCTTGTTTCAGGCAAATGTGTGCTACTTAGTTTCCATTAAACATGTCTGTTTAGCATTGCTGTGCTTAAGCATAATGTCAGGAGTCGTAAACCCAATTATCTAATGAAAAGTCTGCTGTCACTATTTTATGCACTGAATTTCTATCATTTACAAAATTTAAATTACTTTGAAAAATAAAGAAATTTTATTACCAGTGGATTTTGGTATGTGCTGATCACAGGAGGTATTTATATGTCAGATAAAATCAATGTATATGAGTATGTTTTATGATGATTTTTTTAAGTGCCCTAAAAATGCAATTATCAACATTCAATCAACAGGAGAATTGGTGTTTTAAGTGTAATTTACATCAGGATGTTCACACTTCTAATATTCTTTTTTTTCTTGAGGAAGATTAGCCCTGAGCTAACATCTGCTGCCAATCCTCCACTTTTTGCTGAGGAAGACTGGCCCTGAGCTAACATCTCTGCCCATCTTCCTCTACCTTATATGTGGGATGCCTACCACAGCATGGCTTGACAAGCAGTGCCATGTCCGCAGCCGGGATCCAAACTGGTGAACCCCCGGCCACCGAAGTGGAATATGAGCACTTAATGGCTGTGCCACCGGGCTGGCCCCTCTTAATATTCTTAATTGAAAAGAAAATAAATTTGATATTCAGTATAAAAGTGAAATGAAAAGGCACGATTATATAATGAGACATTGCTTAAACTGTTTGACCATTTGAGCCTTAGTCCTCAGAGGTTATTATTATTGATTTTACTATTGAACTCGTCTGCTTTTTTGTTTTTTTTCTTTACATATGATTAAAAATGCTTCACCTTTCTTAAACTTAATAAGAATTCAAAGTGATTCAGCAGGTGAGTGTTTTTAAGTGCTGGAGAAAGACTTGGGAAGTCCTTTTGAAGGGTGACTACAGTGGCTCCCTTGGCCTAATAGAGGCGCCACGATGGAGGGTCCATTTCTCAAAGTCCCAGAGTAGATTGGGACTTACTAGGTATAATTTTTTTCCCATTAATTGCTTCTCTCTGAAATTCTACCTTTTTGATTATCTTATCATCTTTTAGGCAGAGTCTTTTTGAGTGAGAGATCCCCTTTTCTTTACGCCCTGCATCTTGTTCTCCCTAGCCAGGTTACCAGCCCTCACAGAGAAGGAGCTGTCTCACAGGGGAGCCCAGTAATTCTGCTATGGCCACTCCAAGCCCTACGACCTCTTTTGAGTATTTCTGATGTTTTATTTATTCTCTTGTTCTCTCTGACCAGATTGGCCAGATAGAGTTGGATTTGAAAAGGTCAGCTGCAAGCATCTGATATTTTCGATCACAAGTTGGCTAATTGGGAGGTTTCTATTTAGTTACTTGAGCTAGGTCACCAGACACATTGTATTAATCCCATAGTTTAAATGGGCCATCTGTTGAATCACTCTGATAATTGTTCCTTTTTTGAATACCAGTGTCCCCAAGTTAAGTTGCAGCCAAGGGTGTTAGGAGTCTTTTCAAAGAGACTAACGCACTGAACCGTGGGCCCCTCTCAACTGAAACCCACCCTGGAGGAGTTTTTATTGTGTCCTCCTTTCCTTCTGTGTTCCTTTCCCTCAATTGTGAGAGGTTGGTTTTTTGATTGTGGAAGCTCAGGGTCACGCTTGTCGAACATGATGGGAAAAGAGGGAAACAGGATTGGGAGTAGGAAAAAAGGGGCCAAACATTTTTCAGTAGCAAAAGTGGGATTGCTTTGCAGTGAAGCTTTGGGAAAGAGAAGGGGAAGGATGGACGATACCCCTGTTCTGGACATTTGAGCTCTTCTGTGACTCTTAGGAGAGGAGCTCAGAAGGGTGTGATATGGGGTAGTGAGAGCTGAGATGTTAAGCAAAGTCGTTTAAATAAGTCACCTAAAACATCTGAAATGTGCATGTTTCCTTGCATTTCTCATTTTCTGGGGAAAACTGGAAAGTAAGAGTCAAAAACATGGAGTCTTAAGTCTGAAAGGCAATTGCTGTGCAGATGGAGAAGCAGACTGAGGAAGACATCTTCAAATATATTATCTGTGAAAAAGACAAACACCGGCTCTGTTCTGGGGCTCCTCTCTTCTCTCTTGAGGTGATGTCATCTAGTTCCGTGACTTTCAATGCCATATGTATGTCTGTGTGACTCCCAATTGTGTATCTCCAGCTCAGTCTTGCTTCAGATTTATATTTCTGACTGCCTTCCTGATAGCTCCACACAGATGTCCAATAGACACGGTTAATATAGAATTCTTACATCTAGGGTGATCAGCTCATCCTGATGTCCCAGGACTTTCTCAGGTTTACACTGGAAGTCCCACATTGTAGGAAACATCTCAGTTCAGCAAACCAGGATGGTTGGTCATCCTATTTTAGTTCTTTAACCTGCTTTTCTCCCTGAATTCCTTAGGAGAGTCATCTACCCAGTTGCTTAAGCTAGACATTCAAGAGTTATCCTTGATTCATCTCTTTCTAAATCCATCAGTATGTCATGTTTCTTAGCCACATCTAATCTATCAGCATGTGTTGTTGTCTCTCCCTCCAAAAATGCCCACCTCTGTCCACTTCTCTCCATCTCCACTGATCCTACTGTAATTCACACCATTTGCATCTTGTGCAAGGTTGTGTATGAAACTAGGCCATGGAACCCTGCAGCCACTTCGCGTTGCTCTTACCAAGGCCTCCAAGCTTCCTTACAGTCTGATGCCCATTGTCTCCCCTACCTGGAGGCATCCCATTTGCCCCCTCCAGCCACGCTGGCTCTCTTTACCTTGGACATGCTAAGTTTCTTCACATTTTAGGATCTTTCTACTTCCTCTTCCTTCTGTCTGGAATGCCCTTCCTTTGTGTGGCTGATTGCTTCTTGACGTTAGGTCTTCTTATCTTAAGTGACTTCTTCACAGAGAGGCCTTCCTTGACCAATCAGTTGATGAGAGTAGCCAACCGGCCATCTTGACCACGTTACCATATTTTAGTTTTCTGGATGGCCCTTTTCACTCCCTGACCTTTACGTTGTTTGTGGATTTGCTTGTTCTTGCTCTCCCCTCCTAGAATGTCAGCTCTTCGAGAGTGAGGGCTGTGACTGCACCCTGTCCTCAAGCTGTAGGACAGTTCACAGAGCAGGTGTTCAGGAGATACTCACTGAAGTAAAGAATAAATTTAATTACCTCAACCATCTAATTAAAGCTCTGAGGGAAAGAAGATTTTTGAGCAAGCAAGGATCAGTAAGTGGAAATTAATTGTATGGTTATCTGTTATTACTACTACAATGTGTATAGCATACCATTCATATTATCTATAATGAGTTGTTGTCCTTATTGTACATTAGCTAAAATTTTTTAAAAACGTTTTTAGGTTTATTTTCAAATGTGTTTTCTCATATCCTGTATTTCTTTTCAGGTCATAAGTTATTCAACAGTAAGTTCTCCTTCTGTAGCCATTTTTGGGACTGTCCCCTGAATGTGAAAGCAGCACCATTGTATGCATCAGTGGGGAGTGCAGAGAGCCTGGGAGCCTTTCTTACTTGCTTTGACCTAAGGGACTGTGTTTTGGAACTTGGGTGAATTTAAGTCTTTTCATTTCAGTGTTAAAGATAATTTTCTTGGAGTGGATATTTTTCTTTATTGACTTTTTAAAATAATAGTTGATACATAAAATAGTACATATAACACCCATGAGTTATAAAACATTCTAATACAAGAAACGCCTTTGAACCCACCATCAATCTAAGACTACAACAGAAAGTCACCAATAGCTTGTATCTACTTACACTAGCCGTTCTCTGAGCTGGTTGCACATTGAATGCACCTGGGAAGTTAGACAACCACTGATACCCTCAGAGAGCCTGATGGGATTTGTCTGCAGTTTGGTCTGGGCATCTGAATTTTTTTCTTTTTTAATTGAAGTTTCAGTTTTACTTAATTATTTGTCGGTCACCATATATATGTGCCCCTTTGCCCCTCATGCCTAACCCCTAACCCCCTTCCCCTCTGATAACCACTAACCTGTTTTCTTTGTCTGTGTGTTTCTTGTATCTTCCACATGAGTGAAATCATACGGTGTTTGTCTTTCTCTGTCTGGCTTATTTCACTTAACATAAAACCCTCAAGTACCATCCATGTTGTTGCAAATGAGATAATTTGGTCTTTTGTTATGGCTGAGTAGCAGTCCATTGTGTATATATATATATATATATATATAACCAACATCTTATTTATCCATTCATGATCAGTCAGTGGGCACTTGGGTTGCTTCTACGTCCTGGGTCCTGGCTATTCTGAATAATGCTGCAATTATTCACAAAGAGATGTGCATACATCTCTTTGAATTGTTGATTTCAAGTTCTTTGGATAAATACCCAGTAGTGGGATAGCTGGTTCATATGGTATTTCTCATTTTAATTTTTTGAGATATCTCCATACTGTTTTCTATAGTAGCTACACCAGTTTGCATTCCAACCAGCAGTGTATGAGGGTTCTCTTTTCTCCATATCCTTTCCAATATTTGTTGCTTTTTGTCTTGTAATTATAGCGATCCTAATAGGTGTAAAATGGTATCTCATTGCAGTTTTGATTTGCATTTCCCTGAGGATTAGTGATGTTGAACATCTTTTCATGTGCGTGTTGTCTATCTGTATACCTTCTTTGGAAAAATGTCTGTTCATATCCTCTGTCCATTTGTTGATTGGGTTGTTTCTTTCTTTGTTGTTGAATTGTATGTGTTCTTTATATATTTTGGAGATTAACCCCTTGTCAGATATATGATTTGCAAATATCTTCTCCCATTTGGTGGGTTCTCTTTTCATTTTGTTCATGATTTCCTTTGCCTTGCAGAAGCTCTTTAGTCTGATGAAATTGCATTTGTTTGTTTTTTCTTTTGTTTCCCTTACCCAAGTAGACATAGTATTCGAATAGATGTTTCTAAGGCCAATGTCAGAGAGTGTACTGCCTATATTTTCTTCTAGGAATTTTATGGTTTCACATCTTACCTTTAAGTATTTAATCTATTTTGAGTTAATTTTTGTGTACAGTGAAAGATAATGGTCTACTTTCATTCTTTTACATGTGACTGTCCAGTTTTCCCAACACTGGTTATTGAAGAGACTTTCCTTTCTCTGTTGTATGTTCTCAGCTCCTTTGTCAAAGATTAGCTGTCCATAGATGTGTGGTTTTATCTCTGGCCTTTCAATTCTGTTCCATTGATCTGTGTGCCTGTTTTTGTGCCAGTACCATGCTGTTTTGATTACTGTAGCTTTGTAGTATATTTTGAAGTCAGGCATTGTGATGCCTCCAGCTTTGTTCTTTTTTCTCAGGATTGCTTTAGCTATTTGAGTTCTTTTGTTGCCCCATATGAATTTTAGGGTTCTTTGTTTTATTTCTATGAAGAATGTCATTGGGATTCTGATTGGGATTGCATTGAATCTGTAGATTGCTTTAGGTAGTATGGACATTTTAACTATGTTTATTGTTCTAATCGATGTGCGTGGAATAGCTTTCCATCTTTTTTACATCATCATCAATTTCTTTCAATAATGTCTTACAGTTTTCATTATATAGGTCTTTCACCTCCTTGGTTAAATTTATTCCTAGATGTTTTTTTCTTTTTGTTGCGATTGTAAATGGGATTGTATTCTTGAGTTCTCTTTCTTTTCGTTGATTGTTAAAGTATAGAAGTGCTGCTGATTTTTGTAAGTTGATTTTGTACCCTGCAATTTGGCTGTAGTTGTTGATTACTTTTAATAGATTTCCAACGGATCTTTAGGGTTTTCTATGTATAAAATCATGTCATCTGCAAACAGTGAGAGTTTCACTTCTTCCTTGTCAATTTGGATACCTTTTATTTCTTTTTCTTGCCTAATTACTCTGGCCAAAACCTCCGGTACTATGTTGAATAAGAGTGACGAGAGTGGGCACCCTTGTCTTGTTCCTGTTCTCAGAGGGTTGGCTTTCAGTTTTTCTCTGTTGAATATGATATTGGCTGTGGGTTTGTCATCTGTGACCTTTATTATGTTGAGATACTTTCCTTGTATACCCATTTTATTAAGAAGTTTTATCATAAATGGATGTTGGATCTTGTCAAATGCTTTCCCTGTGTGTATTGAGATGATCATGTGGTTTTTATTCCTCATTTTGTTAACGTGGTGTCTCACCTTGATTGATTTGAGGCTGTTGAACCATCCCTGCATCCCTGGTATAAATCTCACTTGGTCATGGTGTGTGATCCTTTTAATGTATTGCTGTATTTGGTTTGCCAGTAGTTTGTTGAGGATTTTTGCATCTATGTTCATCAGCAATATTGGCCTGTAATATTCTTTATTTTTGTTGTCCTTGTCTGGCTTTGGGATCAGGGTGATGTTGACCCTGTAGAATGGGTTAGGAAGTGTTCCATCTTCTTCAGTTTTTTGGAATCTTTTTTGAATGTTTGGCAAGATTCTCCAGAGAAGCCATCTGGTCCTGGACTTTTACTTTTTGGGAGGTTTTTGATTACTGCTTCAATCTCTTTACTTGTGATTGGTATATTCAGATACTCTATCTCTTCTTGATTCAGTTTTGTTAGGTTGTTTGAGTCTAAGAATGTATCCATTTCTTCTAGATTGTCCAATTTGTTGGCATATAGTTTTCATAGTATTCTCTTATAATCCTTTGTATTTCCCTGATATCCATTGTAATTTCTTCTCTTTCATTCTAATTTTGTTTATTTGGGCCTTCTCTCCGTCTTTTAGTGAGTCTGGCTCAGGGTTTGTGAATTTTGTTTATCTTCTCAGAGAACGAGCACTTAGTTTCATTGATCCTTTCTACATTTTTTTGGTGTCTGTTTCATTTATTTCTGCTCTAATTTTTATTATTTCCCTTCTTCTGCTGACTTTCAGCTTCTTTTGTTCTTTTTCTAGTTCTGTTAGGGTTTGAGACCTTTCTTGTTTGTTAAGGTGGGCCTGTATGGCTATGAATTTCCCTCTTAGGACTGCTTTTGCTGCGTCCCATATTAGTTGGTATGGTGTATTTTCATTTTTGTTTGTCTCCAAAGTTTTTTTATTTCTTCTTTAATTTCTTCAGTGATCCATTGATCGTTCAGTAGCATGTTGTTTAGTCTCCACATGTTTGTGACTTTCCCAGCTTTTTTCTTATAGTTGATTTCTAGTTTTATAGCATTATGGTCAGAAAAGATGCTTGATATGATTTAAATCTTCTTAAGTTTATTGAGGCTTGCCTTGTTTCCCAACATATGGTCTATCCTTGAGAATGTTCCATGTGCACTTGAGAATGTGTATTCTGCTGTTTTGGGGTGGAGTGTTCTCTATTTATGTATTAAGTGCATGTGGTCTAGTTTTTCATTTAATTCCACTCTTTCCTTGTTGACTTCCTGTCTGGATGACCTATCCATTGATGTAAGTGGGGTGTTAAGGTCCCCTACTACTATTGTGTTACTGTTCATAACTCCTTTTAGGTCAATTAATAGCTGCCTCACATATTATGCTGCTCCTGTGTTAGATGCATATAAAGTGTTATGTCCTCTTGCTGGAATGTCCCTTTTTTCATTAGGTACTACCCATCTTTGTCTCTCATTGTCTTTTTTACCTTGACATCTACTTTGTCTGATATAAGTATGACAACACCTGCTTTCTTTTGTTTGCCATTAGCTTGGAGTATCATCTTCCATCTCCTTACTGTAAGTCTGTGTTCATCTTTAGAGCTGAGATGTGTTTCCTGGAGGCACTGTATTCTTGGGTCTTGTTTTCTAATCCATCCAGCCTTTCTGTGTCTTTTGATTTTAAAATTAAATCCACTTACATTTAGAGTGATTATTGATATATGAGGGCTTAATCCATCCATTTTATCACTTGTTTTCAGGTTGTTCTGTATTTCCCATGTTTCTTGTCCTATGTATTTCCTACTGCCAATTCAGTTTGATGGCTCTCTATAATGGTTTTGTCAGTTTTCTCTTTATTTATCACTGTATCTCGTCTGATTTTTTGTTTAGTGGGTTATGTTAAGGTTTATATAAAAGATTTTGCAGATGAGGTAGTCCATTTTCTGATAGCCTCTTATTTCCTTATTCTAAGCAGCTTCCATCCCCAGCCTCTTCCCCATCTAAGTTGTTGTCACAACTTATTCCATTTTGTGTTGTGAGTTTGTAGTTAAAATGAAGTGATTATATTTTTTCTTGATGTTTTCCTTCCCTTTATCTTTAATGTTATAATTAAATGTTTCCTAACTATTCTGATAGAGAGCTTCAGTTTTCTGATTTTGTGTGCCTATTTATCTCCTTGTGTAAGGCTTTGTAAACCCTTTTTTTTTTTTCAAGTATGAGGGCTTTCTTGATCATTTCTTGAAGGACGGGTCTTGTGGTGATGAACTCCCTCAGCTTTTGTTTATCTGGGAACATTTTTATTTCTCCATCATATCTGAAGGATAGTTTCTCTGGATTGAGCATTCTTGGCTCAAACTTTTTGTCTTTCAGAATTTTGAATATATCATTCCACTGTCTCCTAGCATGTAAGGTTTCTGCTGAGAAATCTGCTGAAAGCCTGGTAGGCGTTCCTTTGTAGGTTATTTTCTTCTGCCTTACTGACCGTAATATTTTTTCTTTGTCACTTCTTTTTGCCAGTTTTACTAACACATGCCTTGGAGAAGGTCTTTTTACTTTGATGTAATTAGAAGTTTGGGAAGTTCTCAGCTGTAATTTCTTTGAACAAGCTCTCTATTCCTTTCTCCCTCTCTTTCTCCTCTAATCTTTAATGTTGCATTTTGTACTGGGGTCAGATGTTTCTCAGAGAATTTGTTCATTTCTTTTTAGTTCTAGTTCTCTTTCCTCCTCCATCTGAAGCATTTCTATATTTCCGTCCTCTAAAATGGTCATTCTGTTCTCCATAGTATCAGCTGTGTTATTTAAGGATTCCAGATTTTTCTTTATCTCATTCATTGTCTTTTCCATCTCCAACATTTCTGATTGGTTTTTGTTTATACTTTCAGCCTCTTTTCTGAAGAATTCCCTCTTTTCATTAATTTTATTCCTGATTTCATTGAAGTGTCTTTCTGAGTTTTCTTGTAAGTTGAGTTTTTTATGATCTCTGTTTTGAATTCTCTGCCATTTACTTTGTAAATTTCTGTGTCTTAGGATTGATTTCTGGGTTTTTATCTTTTTCCTTCTGGTCTAGAGTATTAATATACCTCTTCTTATTTTATGAGGTGGATTTGTGCCTTCGCATAGTGATAGTGTCTGATCGCAGACTCCACCTTTCACCATGGTGGATGGCGGGGGCAGGAGCTGTGTATTCTGAGCCCTCCTTGATCACTGTCAGCTCTGCCTGTCCGAGCCTGGGCCCCTCCTTGGGACCACAGCTGCCCTTTTGGCTTCCCCACCGAATGGGAAAGCGATCACATGGGTGCTCACGGCTGCACTGCCTGCTTCCACTGTCCTGCCACTATGTGCTGCCACATTCAGGGCCACAGGGGTACTATAGGCATTCACAGTACCTGGGAAGTTGTTCACTCAGGCCCATAGATCTTTTACTGTCTCCTCCCAGTTTGCACCAGCTGTTGTGCTTGGTGGTCCTCCCCACTGGTCCAAGCCTGGGCCACTCCCTGGGGATTGCAGTGGCACTGTGGTCTCTTCCACCAGATGGGAAAGCGATCACATGGGGGCTCAGGGCTGCCATCACCTGTTCCTGCTGTCATACTGAGGAGTGCTCCCACACTCGGGGATGCAGCAGTGCTATGGGTGCTCCAGCTGGGAGAGCAGTCGCACACATACAGAGGACTTCCAGGGGCCCATAGAGTGCTCACCTGTCTCCACCATCTCCCCAGGGGTAGTCCATCTACCTGCAGATGGATAGCTGCGCAGGTCTCTCAGGTATCCTGATGTACTCTGTGGGGATCCTCCACTGATCAATGAATGTGCATTTAGTTGTAGTTCAAAGTGGGAGAGACAAAGGGAACCGCTCACTCTGCCATGTTGCTACCATCACTGTCTCTAAATATACTTTTAAACCAGAGTCTCGACCTCGGAACTCTAGCATTGAAGGCCAGCTAATTCTTTGTTGTGGATGCTGTCTCATTGTAGGATGGTTAGCAGTATCCCTGACCTCCACTCACCAGATGCCATTAGCAACCCCTGCCCCACAAGTTGTGACAACCACAGATGTCCCCACGTAGTGCCAAATGTCCCATTGGGGGGCAACATTGAAACTCATGTTTCTAAACAATTATTATGTTTCCTTCTATATTCTTTCCATTGGGAGATTACTAATTAAAAAAATCAAGTAGAGGCTGTATTTTGAGGGGGGAGAGAATGTAGCAGGTTCTGAAGAAACTGTTATGAAGAAAGATTGTTCATCTTACATCATTACTAAGTTATAAGAATCTGTTTTCAACTTGCATGCCTCTGTAATTCCAGGGTAAGCTCTGCGTTAGAAACCCTAAAATATTCTGAGGGAATTTGTTCTTTCAGTGTTTCTATATTTTTCGCCTGCTCCTATCACCATGGAGCTAAACACTTTGAGAGACATTTTTGGTTAAAAACAGTAATGACAGAAGAGGAAAAAATGGTTTTCTTCTGGTTCTTTTTTTCTTCAGTTCTTCCTCACCCCTCAGTCAATTGAATGGGCTGTTTAATTTGAATGTTTTTAAATTGGGCATCAAGGTAGGAAAGGCATATTTTCCAGAGCTTGTTGTTTTTTTTTTTTTTACCCCTTGGAAAATGCTAACATGAAAATTTAAGCAGACCCGTGAATTGATATTCTTAGATAAGGGAGAATGTACCAGATCTGTGGAGGAAGGGAACCTTTTTCTTTGGCCTGCACCCATTTTATACATGCATCAGGGGTCACACTGTATTGCTTAGAACTCCTCTATGTCACATAAAATTTTTTTTTTCTTATGGAAAGCAAACATCAACATATGTGTATGGTAGTTTTTACTGTAGAACTGATTGATTCTTTGAATAAATGCAATTCTTACCAACTTTCTTAAACTGAGACCTTAGCATAGTATTATGGATGAAGTACTAAGTAATCCAGGGTAGTCTATTAATTGAAGAATTTGAGTTTCTAATCTCCTTAATTAGTTGTGGAAATGTTGGAAACTGATGGATGTAGCCTGCTTGAACCAATCACTTAATATGTTTAAGAAATGCAGAAGATGGCTCTGGTTGTTCTTTATATTTTCGATTGAGGTTTTATTTCAAATTCGTAGCCTTATCCAGTTATTGACTTTGAGCCTCGGCCTATCTGAATGGAACGTTCTACTCAGAACTTTCAGCTGTACTAAGTCTGAATATCAAATTGGGGAAATACTTATGAATGGTGGCATCTTCTCTTAGTTTGTAGGAACACGTAGTGCATTATTTCTGTTCAGCAAAGGTGGTTTGGAGAGTTTCTGTTTATAATACGGCATTTTTTCTTAAATTAATGTCTTGGTATTTATTATAAGTCTAGTCATGGTTTCATTGTGTTGAAATTTTCAAACATTAATTTCTGACAGTTTAGGTGCCTCCTTTCTTTTTAAACAGTATTACTGCTTCCTTTTGCATGAATGAAGACATGATATTGAATTTAAAATTGGATGACCTTAAAGTAAACTATGAAATTTAACATCATAGACTTAAAAATAACTACAAAGATTAAAGAACAGAGAGTTTAAAACCTTATTTCTGCTTTTGTGATATGAGCTAGAGAGAAAAGGTGGTCTTCTTCTATTGTGTTAAATCTTTACCTCCGTATCAGTTTCTCCAGTATGAAACACAAGGAGACGTTCTTTGCATTCTTGAGTAAAACTCCCCACTGGTGACCTTCTGTATAAAGAGCAGTGAGTGCCTTTCTTTGTTCATTTGTATTTGGATAAGAATAAAGATAAGAGTTCACAAATTACAACATTCTTTGACTTTATTCTTATGAAAAAAAATTTTTTTTTTTTAAATTTTTTTATGTTTTCGTTTTTCTCCCCAAAGCCCCCGGTACATAGTTGTGTATTCTTCGTTGTGGGTTCTTCTAGTTGTGGCATGTGGGACGCCGCCTCAGCGTGGTCTGACGAGCAGTGCCATGTCCGCGCCCAGGATTCGAACTAACGAAACAGTGGGCCGCCTGCAGCGGAGCGCACGAACTTAACCACTCGGCCACGGGGCCAGCCCCATAAAAAAATTTTTTTGGCAAGTTTTTGGATGTTTTCTTCCTTGTTTCTTTACCTGCTGTACCCAGAATACCCTGCTCTTTACAACATTATGAGTATAAACATAGATGCAGAAAAGCTGGTCCCTCCCTCTTTAATTTTTAATATTGCTACTCTGTTTGGATATGTATACACATATATACACATTCACATTCATACATATATATTTACATGTGTATGTATATGTATGTGTGTTTATTAATTTTTCTATAAAGTGTTATATTTTTCCTTTGACTTTTAATTTAGTCCACAGATATGTCTAAGTACCTGCTGTGTGCCAGGCACAGTGCTGGAGCATAGTGATGAGCTGATAGAGACCCTGTCTTCTTAGAGCCTGTGGAAAACCTGGAATGTACAGTAGAGTGCAGAGGGAAAGACAACAATCACTATTCACTTTACCAACCCTAAAATACTGCTTGCTGGTGGTATTCTCCCATCTGCAGGTGTGCTTTTGTTATTAGGTTTTTCCTTTTTACGTTGTTCAGATCATATTACATGCATATTTTTTTAAATTCGAAGTTAACATTATGTTGTATTCTCTCATGTAGTTAAAAACACTTTGAACATAATTTTAATGAGCATATAATATTGCATTTGTGGTCACTCCATAACTTACATTGTTTGGGTGCATTTAGGTTGTAAATATTGCTGTGATGAACATCTTCTGCATAAAATTTTGTCTTTGGGATGATTTCCTTAAGAAATTTTCAGGAATAAAATAACTGGGTAAACCTAGGCAAACGTTTTACTGCTCTTGATACATATTCCTGAAAATTCTTTTTATTTTTTCAACTAGTTTTCACTCCTCCTAGTAGCCAATGAGCACATTTTATAAAAAAACAAAGACAAGAAACTTTTCATTGGTATTTATTTTTTGAATAGAAACATTTTTCAAATGTTTAGCCAATTATTTGTTGTTTTCCTTTGTGAATTGCCTAGGCACACTTCTTTTTCCACTTTTCTTTTGGAGTCTTAATATTTTATTTGAGTTTTGGTGACTCTTTGTAAATATTCAGCATTTTTTTTAAAACCTGTGTTGTATGCGTTGCAGTTTTCTTACTAGGTTTTGGTTTGCCTTTTAATATACAGATATTTTAAAGTTTCACGTAACCAAATCTGTCAATCTTTTCTTTTGTGATTTCTTTCGTTACTTTTACACGTAGAAAATCTTCCTCCATTCATAGATCCAATTTTTCCCCTGACATCGTATTATATTTTTTGGCAAGTCCTTTGCATTCATTAATTCCATCAGAAAGGAGATCTACTGTTTGTGAACCAGGAGAACTTTGCTGCTAAAGATGGCTACTGCGGGTTGTATTTTTGTACTTCTCTGCACAGAGGGTCTACTTTTGCTATTTATTACCTTCTGACTTTGCTCTGACAGTCAATCATGGAGGCTGTTTTCATATGACTATGGTTCTGTTAAACTTGGGTCCTTGTGAGAGTGCTTTATTGAGTATAAAGGACAAAAATGAGCAAAGGAGAGTAAAATTAAACCAAAGTCCTGATTGACTCCTACTTGAGTTCGTACTTTAAGGAGCCCAGAAATGAAAGTTGACTCCTTCAGGTGTAACTGATATGAAGAAACCTACCTTACCTTTCCATAAGAGGAACATTATAGATTGTAATATTATGCTCGACTTGACTTCCAAATAGAATGTACAATATTATTTCTGGCTTACTTTATGATGGTAACTACTAATTTTCTAATTTGTAAAAGTTGAGGGGTTTTCTTCTCTTTTTGGTGAGGAAGATTGGCCCTGACTGACATCTCTTGCCAAGAGGAAGACTGTTGTTGAGCTAACATCTTTGGCAGTCTTCCCCTGTTTTGTATGTGGGATGCTGCCACAGTGTGACTTGACAAGCAGGGCATATGTCCGTGCCCCGGATCTGAATCTGTGAATGCTGGGCTAGCGAAGTGGAGCGTGTGAACTTAACCACTATGCCACAGGGCCAGCCCCATGAAAATTCGTCTTTTAAAAAATATGTAACTCACTTGACATGAAAATGCTTCTAACTTGCTGGAAAGTGGATACTGCTAAACCATATCATAGGTAATTAATCATTAAAAGTATTGGTTTGTGATATGTAAAGAAGTTATCTTTTATCGTCTCCTTGATTTAAAATTAACATTCTTGGTGATATTGTGGGTGGGGTAGGTCAAAAAATATTTTATTGAATTCAAAGCCTGAGTACTGTATGTTGCTGTTACATCATATTTATTTGTTCATTGTCTCTCTCACTAAATGTAAACATTTTGATGGCAGTCACTTCGGCACATAGAACAGTGCCTCCGATATTTGTTGAATATTAGGTATTTGTTGAGTGAATATCAGGGCATCGACTGGAAAATAGCGGGGAAAGCAGTATTTTTGCTTGAGTGCCCAGAGTGTACCGCACATTGCACTAAACTCTCACGGTTCTTAGGACTATACATAGAGGCTTACTTTGCTAAAGGTGAACCTGGCTTTTGCCTTTTCTGTGAATTTTCTGGGTATGTTTTAAGCAGTAGATTTTTAGGAGATGGTAGGAAACTGGCCACATGGAGAGATCCAGCAGGTTGGAAGGTAGATTTCTGTTCTGAGAGAAGGTGCGTCAAGAGCCTCAGTGGACCCACTCCCTGTGCTTTCATTTAACCAGCTGTAATCGGAAACGACGAGGTGGGCCGGTGAAAGCTGTGGATGCTATGGAACTGGTGCACGCGTGCACACGCGCACACACACACACACACGTGGGTGATTTGCTTGTGAGGTTTAGTTGGTGAATCTAAATCATCTAAGTGATCGCTCTTTAATTTTCTGAAGCATTCCGAATGCGTGGAGATGCGCTGCAGATGTCCACATTTTCATTTTCTGCTCCATCTTAACCGCAGCTTCACTTTTTGTAGAGAAAGGCATAGCAAGACAAAAGAGTTTTTAAACTTTTTCTTAATAATGTACACTGTTTATAGATTTTTTCCAGTGGCGTCAGACTCCCCTCAGAAAATTTTTATTCCAAGATTGTGTCAAAAGATATGAAAGATTCATAGTTTTATCACTTAGGGCATTGATGATCTTATAGAGATATCCATGGGAAATGTGACCTTTTTATTTACCTGACAAGTAAGTATAGAGTAATAAAGTGAACGTTTTTGTTTTTAAACCAAAGAATTTGGACCTGGTTACTGATTCACCACTAGAATACTTTGAACCTGATTCATTATTACAAACAGAGTTAAAAATTTTCTGCATTTTTCCCTACCAAATGTAAAATTTAATTTTTGAAATTTCCAAAAGCCAGGTTTTCTAACTGTTGAAAAACTAATAAGCTGTTCTCCCAGGAGAATTATGTATGTTTATTTTTTCTATGAATATTCACTTCATTTTCCTGAGCCAGATTTGATGCAGAGTACTTTTTTCTTGGGTAATCATTAAAATATAGGCTGAGGGGCTGGCCTGGTGGCACAGTGGTTAAGTTCCCACACTCTGCTTCGGAGGCCTGGGGTTTGCTGTTGCAGTTTAGTTCCCACACTCCGCTTCGGAGGCCTGGGGTTTGCTGGTTTGGATCCCAGTTGTAGACCTAGGCACTGCTGCTCAAGCCATGCTGTGGTAGGCGTCCCACATAGAAAGTAGAGGAAGATGGGCACAGATGTTAGCTCAGGGCCAGTCTTCCTCAGCAAAAAGAAGAGGATTGGCAGTGCATGTTAGCTCAAGGCCAATCTTCCTCCAAATAAGTAATTAAAATAAAATAAAATACAGGCTGAGAGAAGGAGACTTCTTCATTAACACCCAGAATTTAGACTTCATTTGTAAGATTTTTATATATTTTTTTAGTGGACTGATTTCTGTAGGAACTAAATTTAGAGATAGATCTTAAAGATCCTACTGTAATCTACCATTTATGTATTCATTTGTTTTTTCATTCCTTTATTCTGCCTACAACCTCTTGGTAAAAATTACGTGGCAAGTATTCGTGAATAAAAATCACATTTACTTTGTCAGATATATTTGCTGTATCAGTTAGGAATGCGATCAGCCACAAGCATTAGAAAACCACTCTAGTAACTTACATAAATGGAAATTTGTTTTCTCATGTGAGAAGCAGCCCCAGAAATCAACACTCCAGGGCTGGCTCACGTGCTCAGAGATGTCAGGGAGGCCCCTGGATGTTTGTCCTTCATACCCTTGGTGTCTTTCCTCAGGCTGGTCTTATCAATGTCAGGTGCCTATTGCTTGTCCAGGCTTCCTGTACTCCAGGAGGAAGAAGGAGGAGGCAGAAGGTATCAGGCAAAAGGCTTGGTAACTGAGTCTGTTACTTATTATCAGGAAAGCTAAAGTTTGCCAGGAGGTTGCATGCTGCAGACATCTACTTAGTTCTCATTGTTAGAACTAGATTAGGTAGTTACTCTTAACCAATCACTACCCAAGGGGCATGAGAATCCATGACTGATTTAGAGGATTCCTGATTTGTCTCTTTGGGCTAGGAGAGAGAATGCCTGCCAGGGTGCTCCAGGCTTCTTGAACAAGAGAATCTATTGTTGGGGAAGAAGTGGGAGGGATAGACAAGGGGTAGGTAACAGACAGTGTCTGCCACACCTCTGGAAGGAGTTCAGTATGTACTAGATAAGTTTAGTCCTGTGCATTTTCAGTTCCCTCAACTCCTCAATTTCCTGGAATAAATTACAGATTTTTTTCAAAATTTTATTTCAGATATTCCTATCTAGTCATAGCCCACCATTTTTGTTGGTGACTCATATATTAGAACAGCAAAGGCTGTGTTTTAGAATCTTCCTTAATATTATGATGAAAAGATGGGACTTTAGTCATAATACTCTAAAATTGGATTTCTTTGAAACCTATTTGAAGAATTTGTCCTTTTAAAAAGGAGTTCTTTTTAGTAGCTGTATAGAAGATTAGTTTTATTTTATTTGTGATTAAAATGCCTTAATCATAAATTTTCATGATTAATTTTCAAAATGGATGAACAGTGATCATCGTATAAATGCAAATTCAAATTCTACTTTTTAAGCTTAACGTTGCATCATAAAATGTTTCCCATGTAGTATTATTCCATTTTAAAAATTGCTTTGGTGTCATAATTTGCGTAACCATTTTCCAGTTATACATTTAGTTTACTACCATTTTGTGCTGTTATTAATAATGCTGTAATTTAATCTTTATTTATGTAGATTAATTTTTGACTTTGTGGATTATTTTCTTTAGCCTCCCCACATTTTAACGGCTTTTGAAGCATTCAGCTGATTGCACTCCGATAGCATTGTACTAAAGGATTAGTGTGAAGCTTTTTTTGATAGTAAGGTGAAACATCTTTCATGTTTTCTTTCTCTTGTGAGTCCACTCTTCCTGTTCTTTTTCAATTTGTTACTTTTCTAAATAACGAAATACATTTTTTTACATTATAAAATCGTGCCTTCTCAGCATAGAACATCTGGAAGCCAAAGTTGTCATCTCACAAAGAACAACTATTAATTAACTATTAGCAGCTATTAATATTTTTTTCTGAATAATTTCTGTAAGCTTTTTATGTAGGTAATTATATATTTTATTTTTAATATATATACTATTCATTTTTCTCAGTCTGTGTGCCTGATAATGTATTAGACCCTGGGAGTACCATGGTCAATATAATAGTTGTTGTGTTCTTGATATCAGAAAAATAATGGTACTTTTGTCTTCTTTTTTTCGAATATTTGTGTCATTTTGTTTTAGGTCATAGTGAATTATCCAACCTTTAATAATAACAATTAATAGGATTATTTTGTTTAAAATTAGTACCTTTATCCCAAATAGAATCCATTCTTATAGAAATTTCTATAGAATTTTACTAAATGCCCACTTTGTGTCTATTAGGTGATCTTTTACCTTTGTTCTTGTTTTAGTGATTTGTGTGGACAGATAGCAGATTTACTAGTATTGCCTAAAATTTCATTTGTGCATGTCAATGATGTATGTAAAGTTATTATTACAGTGCTTAGCAAATAGTAATTTCTCAATACATAAAATATAATCATTTTCTTTTGTCTAACATCTTGAGTATTGAGATGGAACCTGTTTAACTTAGAATTGATTGGATAGCCTGCTAGTTTTTATTTTACTTCATATTTTATGTGCATTTTTTTCCTATGTATGTGGAACATATAATATGTGATTTCTTGGTTAAATTAAGAAATTAAAATTTCTTCAAGTTGGAAAGAATTATCAGCAATTTCTGTATCTCCTATTTGGGGGGTATTTCTTTGACAATTTTATGTGTCTTTAGTTTTATTCTGGTATTCTGCTTGTGCTATTGTGATTTTAATGGGAAATTATCTATGTCCTTATTCATTTTCAGATATTTTAAAATATTCACTGGTTTATGTATCTTTTCTAATCTCCAGTTTGCTTCTCTCATTTCTACTCATGTAATTTCTAGATTTTATTGTTTTTATCAAATAATCATGTTTTAGATTATTTATTCTTTGTAGTTTATTAAGTTTTACTTTTTTCTTTATTTTCATTTCCTATAATTTTCTAAGGTTTTAAGTTGAATTCTCAGTTTATCATTTATATTAAAAAGTTAATTTATCTCAATGTATGAATTTGGCTTAATCCAATAGGTTAGAAATTTTGCTTTTCATTTTTCAGAAACTTTGAAAAGTCTCTTATTGGGTTTCACTTTGCTCTTAGATGTCGTTGTTATTTTGTATTTATTGAACACTCCTAAAAATTGAACTTTGATCCAAGTATATAGACTAAGTTCTAAAACATTACTAAATTTTAGGTTTTTAAAAATACTTACTGTTTGCTAAGTTTTTATATTAGTTACCATAGATAGTTAATTGAGTAGAAAGTTGATCCCATCTTTAGGGCATAGAGGTCAAGATAACTTTCTTTCAACAGGCTCATCCTTTGTCGTCTTCTGTTGTGACTGCGCCCTGGGTCTGTGTGACGCTGTGACTGTCTGGCCCTCTCTCCTCTCTTTGCTCCTGGCAGAAATGTCCACCTCTCCGTGTTTGTGTCCCCTGACCACTTTTAGAACTGCGGTTCCCGGCACTCACTCTTCCCTTTCCTGCTTTGTTATTCTTTATGGCATTTTGCAGCACATCCAGAGAATTTATTCATTTCTTGTCTGTCTTCCTCCCTGGACTGTAACTTCAAGGAGGCAGGGAATCGTGTGGCTTTCATTCAGAGCTTGGGTGCCAAGAATCATACCTGGCGTAGACACACAGTAAATGTTTGTCCGATGAATAACTGAATGTGATTATTTTCAGTTGATTTCTCCTTTTATGTCTCAGTGTTTGCCTTGATTTCATTTGTTACCACTTGACATAAAATGTCATATTTTATTACAAATATTTCTTTTATCATAACACCTAGCTTGGTATTTTTCTTTTAATCTTGACACCCAGTAATATTGCTTCCTCAGCTTTTTTTTTAAATACGGTTTTATTAAATACTTCCTTTAAGATTTTCTCTGTTTCATTTGGGTTTATACATCTTGAGAACAATATGTTTTGGTTTTTGTTTTATTACAAACCAAGGTACTTTCAATAAGTTGAAGTAATTTGCTTTTGTTTTCATACTTACCTTACTAAATTTTTTGTTTTTGTTTTTTTTAAATCTGAGAGCCTGTATGATGGTTTTAAAGCTATGAATCCTGAAGAATTAAGATCAGTTCCTTCTGCTGTATTGACCGTGATTGGTTTCCTTCTATATCCTCCTATGATTTGGAGCAGAATCTCTGGACTAAACCATTTCTCATGACCTGTTTACATATTGCATCCACGTTCTTGATCCTGTTATTTTGTATACCTCAGGCTGCGATGTGTTTTGATTCATTCCTCTCTGCTACAGCACGTGCTCCTTTTTTACTGAACTGCTCTCTCCAAGCTCTGCATCCTAGCTCCATCCTGGTTTATGTTCAAGACTCAGCTCAACTCTTTTCTCTGTGAAGCCTCCCCTAACTCTCTAGGTACCTGCCCTGTGTATTCCTACGGCACTGTGTGTATGTTTCTAGTCATTTTCTTCTTTTTTTTAAAGACTTTACTTTTTCCTTTTTCTCCCCAAAGACCCCCAGTAAATAGTTGTATATTCTTCGTTGTGGGTCCTTCTAGTTGTGGCATCGGGACGCTGCCTCAGCGTGGTTTGATGAGCAGCGCCATGTCCGCGCCCAGGATTCGAACCAACGAAACACTGGGCTGCCTGCAGCGGAGCGCGCGAACTTAACCACTCGACCACGGGGCCAGCCCCGTCATTTTCTTCTTCTAATGCAGCATGCCTTCTGCGGTTCCTGACCCACACACATCAAGTGCTCAGTAAATATTGCTGTGTATACTTTTCCTTCTTCTCTTCCCTCTCAATACTGTTTTCTTCTATAACTTATAAGGCAGTTGTACTTTTTTGTTCTCTATACTCCACACCCACTTTTCTTTGGTTTCACATGAATAGATGATTTAATTATGACGTTGTTGTGGTTTTTTTTAGTGTATAGAGGCCTGATTTGTTCCAACATCTACCCCACTTAGAAATATGAGCTGGGGGCCGGCCCTGTGGCCAAGTGGTTAAAGTTCTGTCTGCTCTGCTTTGGCGGCCTTGGTTCACAGGTTTGGATCCTGGGTGTGGACCTTCTCCACTTATCGGCCATGCTGTGTGGAGGCATCCTACACAGAAAGTAGGGGGAGATTGGCAGAGATGTTAGCTCAGGGCAAATCCTGCTCAGACAAACACACACACACACAAATATGAGCAATATTTCTTCCTCTTCCTTGTTGTCATCAATTCTTGTCCTTGGTATTTTCTGTCCTCTTCCTCACCCCTTTCTCCACTCAATGTAGCCGTTTACTTAATTCTAAAATAAGTGCTAGTTACTTTGACAGGATTTTATTAGTGCTCTTCCATATTTTAATGCCTCACTGTTTTGTCTCTTCCTTTCTTCCTCTGGATCATGCCCTCCATTTTTCTCTGTTGAAAGAATACTTAGATTTCACATCATCCAATTGGCACAAGTTAAGAGTTATTGGAGAGAGTGTGGAGAAATGGGTCCTCTCTTAGAGAACATTGGTTCTTTTCTATTTCTTCATATTTTCTCTTCTGGAGTTTCTGTTTGGAAATTTTCATTTTTATCCTAGTGCCTTTCATTTTTGTATTAACTCTAACGTCGTTCATTCACTTTATGTGTCTAACAATTTTCCATTCATTTTATTTCTCAAGTTTTGTTTCACTTATACCACACAACTTTTTCAGTTGAGTCAGGGTGTTATTTTTTTTTTTTTTCTGTTGTCTTACTATTAACTCTCTAGGTCTCTTGGGGACCTAATCGTAAAGGAGACTTTTTGAAGTCTTTTCCTATTGGTGCTCTTAATTACAGAGATCCTGAATTTGGTTTTAGGAAGGAGGTGGGTAGGCCTGCCTCATGGTTTTACTAAATGTTCCATCTTTCATAAATTTTGTATTCACGTCAAAATTAATAATATTTCAAAAATGCTTTTGAAAGTATAATCCGTCTCTTTACTTTCCTCAAGCCATGCCGTAGGGAACATCATAACATAGTCCATAGTGCACTTTCCCCATTTGCCTTAGTGAAGGTGGTAGATTCTGTGGAGTAGAGTCAGTTGGTTTGCTAGCTGACAGATCTTTTATCGTTGCACAAATAAATACCCACATATGGTAAGATTTATTCTCTAAATATTCGGGCATATTTTCATGACTTTCTTAGTGATCTCATTACTTTTAATAAAATTATGGAGTGTATATTATTGTCTTGCATATCACTTCCAAAGTAGTTACGTTTTTTGAAAACTACTTTATAGCAAGTATTTATAGAGAAGAAAATCCTTCCTTCCAAAAAATCACTTATTTTCATTTTCCCATATTCCCCTGAAGTCCTTGTGCTTTTACGTATATAAATATATGTTCACAAAGTAGAATATAGCGTATGTTTTTTTACTTGACATTATATCTTAAATTTAAGCCATGTTAGCTACTAGCCAACTCAAGAAGGCAACAGAAGGAAAAAATTATCATTTTGCAAATGATATGATTACCTAACTAGAAAAATTTAAGGGAATCATTAAACTATTAATGCTAATAAGAGTTCAGTAAGATTACTGGATATGAAATAAACACACACAAAAAGCTTTTTTTAGTTTATGAGCAACAGTATATTAGAAAATGTGATTACATGTATGATCCTAGTCAGAATCAAAAAGAGTATAGTGTACCTCATAATAAGTATAATAAAAGATTTGCAGTGACTTTCTGGATTAAAAGATCTTAAAGAAGATCTAAATAAAGATGAGCTATGTTTGTTACTGAATGAGAAGACAATATGACAAAGAGTTTAAAGTTTCCTAAATTAATTTCTAAATTTGATGCAATTCAAAAACAAAACAAAACAACAAAGCCAAGAGAGTTTGTGGGAAAATTTGACAGAATGATACTAAAATTAATTGAAGAAGTAGAATTAATGAGGTCAGCAGGATTTCCTATAGTGCCGTGAGGTGTGTGTTGGTATGGTGTTGGTACAGGGATAGACAACAGACCATCCAAACAGGAGAGAGACCACAAAAGGAGACCTTCACATGCATGGGAACTTCTTTGTGACATTGGATTTCAAATCACTATGGAAAAAGCAGGCTGTTCAAAACATAATGGTGGGACAGTATGGTAAAAATAAAATTATATTTCTATAAATTCTGGATGAATTAAAGGCATACCTTTTAAAGAGAGACTTTTAAATTTTTAGAGGAAAATATCCATATGATATTGGTGGATTGGGAGGATTCTTTTGAACAATATAAAAAGCCTAAACTATAACGGAGAAGAGTGATAAATTTGACTGTGTTAAAAAAAACTTAAATGCATGTATAAGAAAGTATACCTTAAACAAAGGAAAAAGACCAACTACAGAATATGAGAATACATTTAGACACACATGTCTAATGAAGGATTAATATCCATTGTATATAAAGAAATCCTACAAATCAATAACAAAGAAGACGAAGACCTAGTAGAAAAATGGACAAAATATAGGTAGGTAAGACCAATAAATGAATTAAATTCTCACTAGTAATCAGGGAAATGCCAGTGAAAGCAGCAAGATAACATTTTATACCACCATGTTGGTAATAATTTAAAGGCAAAGGTGTGGCAGCAGTTGATGTTTTATATGTGACTGTTGGATCATAAAATTGTTACAATTGCTTTAGAGAGCAGTTTGATAGTATCTAATACTGTTGAAAGATGCTGCAGCTCGAGGTTTCAGGAGTTGCCATTCTGGAGTCTTCTAGAGATACTTTTACACATTTTCCCAAAGATGTGAAAGGAATGGCCATTCTACCATTGTAATAGCAAAAAAATTGGAAATAACCTAGATTTCAATCCCCAAATTCTAGTATATGCACAGAATGGAAAACCTACAGAGGTTGTTATAAAGGATCTAAATCTTTTTGTATCACCCTGAGTAAATCTGGAAGACAATTTTACATGAAAAAACAAAGTTGCAAAAGGGTGTGTTCCAAATGATCCCATCTGTATAGATTTTGTGAACCTATAAAGGACTTGAGGAAGGGAGGCATAGCATCCTGAGGAGAGAAGTTTCTCTGGAGAGGCTGAGAAACAAATGGGATTGGAAGTTAATATTTTAGCTGTATTTGTATCATTTCTTTGTGATCTGAAGCAAATTTGGCAGAATATTAACATTTATTAAATTTGGATAATGGGTACTAGGTATCTCTTAAGGTTTTGCATGATTCAAATATTTCACAATTGAAGGTTTTCAGATTAGGCTAATAGCATTGCAGTCCCCACTTAAACATGTCAGATTGAACACAGGCCATAGTTATTTCCTTCCCCTTCCAAGCCCTACACTAGTGCTGTTAAGAGAATATAGAAAGATACAAATAGGGGCTGGGGCTGGCCCAGTGGCATAATTGTTAAGTTTACACGCTCCACTTTGGTGGCCCAGGGTTTGTGGGGTTCAGATCCTGGGCATGGACCTACAACTGCTCATTGAGCCATACTGTGGCAGCATCCCACATACAAAATAGAAGATTGGCACAGATGTTAGCTCAGGGACAATCTTCCTCACCAAAAATGAAAAAAGTTACAAATGTACAAGGACAAAAAAGAGGAAAAGAAACAGGCACAAATTGAAATTTTCAGTACAATTTTGGTTAGCAGAGAGAGATGAATGTATTATAACTAATTAGTGAGGCGGAGAGAGCTGAATATGAATGCCTTTACAGAGGGATTCTAGGAAATATTGACCTGTACAGCCCCAGAATTGGAGGCCCCAATTACCTGGGAAGGTTAAACTGAGAGATGGGACTGGTCGTGTAGGTAGATAGTCTAGTACTTTCCCTAACCTGGTGTAATCGTTAAGGCTCTGGAAACAGGAGAAATTATTTGAAGTATTTTTTGCTGAGCTTGGTTCCCAGAATGCTGGAAGCCAGGCAGAAAGTGGCCCCATTCTTCTCTGGAGAAACTGAAGTGTGTTCTAAAAATGACCTACGAATATTAGCATTTTTGGCTCCCCCAGTGTAGAAGGAAAGCCCTCTGTCTGATTTAGGCACAAAAGGAATATATTTAATGACTTGCAGAATCACTGGGAAGGCTGTAGAACTGGGTTTGGAAAATGGACAAGAACAAGAGAGGCCAAGTGGCCAAGACAACACTCAGTCACACCAGGAAGGTGGCGTGTGCCACCCCTTGAGCACTGGATGTCCAGCTTGGTATTGCCACCTCCAGCACTTTAATGAGGGTGCTACTGGGCACCACAGCCACTGCTGCTGCCACCCACCACCATGTAAGTGGATTTGCTGCCTCTTTGCTCTCTGCAGACACTGTTTTTCAATTCAGAGTCCAGGATGTGCATATCTCATTGGCTGAGGAGCAGGTTGTATGTCTGCGCCGAATCTGTAAGAATGGCTGGTTAAGTAACAATGTGGCATTTTTAGTTTCTCTTGTGGAAGACCGACTAGACTCTGTATAAGGCGAGGAATTTCTCTGGATATAGGAAGAGAGCTCAGAGACTAAACAGATGCCAGGCAGTCATAATTATATTTCCCCCATGTCCAGTTTCCCCCAGTAAACCAACTGGGTCCCTACCCGTCCCATACAGGAAAGCCTACTTAGTAGTCAATAAGCCCTGCCCCACACAGACATTAAATATAAAATGATGGCCGGTGATAGCAGACATATGACCAGATGCCTTCTGTGTGAGAAAGATAGTGAACCAGAAGAAAAGTAAATTGAGAAAATATAGACACTGAATATGAAAAGAAGACTTTAAAAGTCTGTTTAATATTAGCAGGGATGAGACAAAATATTACAATGATGAAACAAGAATAGAAATTTTTTTAGTGGAAGAAATAGGACACAAAATTTCCTCAAAATTGAGTCCAAGAGTCAATGTGAAAAACTAAATAGTCTGGTTGGAAAGTGAAATTTAAAAAAATCTCCAAAGTACCTAAAAGAAAAAGAAATGGAAGGTGGGAGAGAAAAGAACAGAACCTATTCAGGAGGTTTGGTATCCAATAAATAGAACATTTACAAAATGAAAGAGAAAAGGAAGGAAGGGAAATTATTTTAAAAAATGATGGTGTAAAATTTCACTTAACCAAAAGAAGTATGTTTTATATTGAAAAGGACCACTAGATGTCCGATACCAGGACTGTAAAGGGCTCACACAGAGGCCACTCTGGCATTAAAGAGATGATCCTAAAAATTCCTGAAAAGAACATGTAACGTGTAAAAGGGCAGGAATCAGAATATCATTGGACTTTTCCGTTCCAACAGTGGAAGCTAGAAGATAATGAAGTAATACCGTAAAAATTCTAATGGTAAATGTTTTGCTGCTTAGAGTTCTATATCCAGCCAAACCATCTGTCAGTTTGAGGCTAGACATGCCAAGACTCAAAACTTTTACCATCAATGTACTCCGTGGGTAGTTGCTGAATGAAGATAGTGGCCCATCAAAATGAGGGAGGATACTAAGAAAGAGAAAGATATGAGATCTGGGAAGCGTGGGGTCCATCCCAGGAAAAGAGGGAAGGACCTGTCAGGATGATGATGATGATGGGATGTTCCTGGGGATGCCTGTGCAGTAGACCTAGAGGTCAGCCGGGTTGGACTGGAGTGTGAAGATGGAGAGCTCTAGGAGAGAGGTCTCCGGGAAGAAGAAATAGAATTGATAGGGCATCTGTTGCTTCTCTTGTTGAGTTTAGGAAGAATTAAGGGTAGGTGTATAGAAACTAAGCAAGTGAACACAAATGAAGCAATTATTAACTCCAGGAAAAATAAAGTAAGCAATTGAGCACATATAGCTATGCTGATGTAAATCAATGTATATATGGTATGTATGGCTATGTGATATGATTATGATACAGACATACACATATCTGTACCTACATATGTACATAGAATAGGGCAAGGGAAGGGGAGAGACAGACACTGGAACCATGCTTATTTCTCATCTTCCAAAACAGAAGTTGAGCAAGGAATGTCTAAGATTGATCAATCAAGAAATAGCATATGAGCATGTTCTTTAGGAACATGGAAATACTGGAGGGAACAATGCTATGAATTGAAAGTAGTTGCTCCTGGGAGTGGAGAGGATGAAGTAAAGCATTATAGAGTTTTTTTTCTTATATGCTGTAGTACTATTTGCCTTTAACTGGTGTGTGCGTTACTTTGATAAAAACATAAATGAAAAACTGAATAAATAGCATAGTAGTGAGTATCTTTGCACCATAGGTTTTCCTCCTTTTAGACTATAAATCACTCCTCAGTGTTTGTTGTGCCTCTTGTTTTCCTATTCAAACGTGGTTGACATTTATCCTTAAGTCTCTCCTCAGGGCTGAGCGTCCTGAAGCTAAACAGGCCCAGTGTCCAGCCTGAAGCTCTTGTGGCTTAGTGGGCGGTGCATCAGAAAACCTTGGAAAATCTGGATGTTCTGTACGAGTGTCTTTTGGGGACCAAGGATGTGGTGGGGGTGTTAGGGACTTTAGGAGAAAGAGTGGATGCTGATAGCTCACAAGGAATGGGAAATCTGGCAGAGCTCAGGGGCCTGCTGATGGACTGAAGATTGCAGAGAGCTGCTGTGGGGGTGGGGAGAGCCCTGGGGCTCAGCGGAGGAAAATCCCTCCTGCTTCTGGACAACCACACATTTCCCAATGTTGCAAGAGAGATCACAGGCCCAAACCTATGAATCTTTTCGGGTTTACCCACGCTGCTTTTTCCTGAAAGAGTTCTACCAATTTCCATTGCCTCTAGCACTGTGAACAGTGAATACTGGCGCTCCTAGAATTTTTCCTAATGGGTCTGAAATGATGCAGTGTTGTTTTGATTTATATGTCTTTGTTGCTTATTATACCCATGATTGTTATAACACGAGTTAGGCTTTTTCTTGCGCTTGTGTTCTGTTAAGAGAATTTTTCATACCGTGATGTATTCTTTTAAACCTGTTTTAACTAAGAGTTTGTCAAAAAACTTCAAAATCGGTTATTTTGTCAGAAAACTTCAAACTGACAATCCCTTAGTTTTTATTGACAGCAGAGCTGGTGTTAGAGGTAATAACACATAGTACAATCATGATTTCTTTAAAGTAGAGAATCCCTGTGTTGATATTTAATCACCATCAGTTACCTACAGTGCTCTCAAGGGGTGCTGTAAAAGGGTATCAAGGCAGGGGATCGGATGGGGTGTGGACAACTGCCTGGAAGAGGCTATACCCAAATGCAGTCTTGGAGGAGGAGAAAGAGTCAAACAGGAGAGCAAGGGATGCACAGGAATAAGCCAAGAGAAGGAAGGAAGGGAATTGTCAGGTTGTGTTCCAGCAGAAGGTGCTACTCACTTTCTCTTGAAGGTTCGTGAGTGCGTTCAAGGTCCATTCAAGGAACTGCAGCCGGACCTCTTTCCCTTTGACTGGAGCTGAAGGTTCAGCGTGTAAGAGGCTAGGCCGTTAATCAGGGAGATCTGCCATGCATTTGCGAAATTCTTCTTTTACCGTGAAAGCAGAGGGAAGCTATTGTGAAGTTTTAAGCAAGAGAGCGTAAGTGTTGTGCTTGTACGTACTTTATAAACACTCAATATTGAATAGGCACAGTGATCAAGTTTTAAAGCCACTGCTGATGCAAACACACAAGAGGACATTTTAAGATCAGACTTACCGTTCCAGTTAGAGGATTTATTTCACTTTGCCATAGAAATGAAAAGGTCGGCCCAGAAACCAAAGACGACTTCTTGCCACCAGGTTTGATCTTTGAACACTTGGTTGGTTTGTATTTTACTTCACTTTTTTTCTACTTTGTAGAAAAGTTTGAATGATAATGAAAGTTTATGGAAATGAAAGTTGAATGAAAGTTGAAATGATAAAGTTAATAAATTTGTGAGTAAAATCTCATTTAGAATTCAGGGACTTTTAAGTTTAGGGAGAATAGATAAAAATAATTTTATTTGAAGGCTATATATAATGTGTATGCATGTTTATATATGTGCATAATGAGTAAAAACACCAAACAAAAAAAAACCTGGAGGAATGTCATGTGCATTGAATTAAAGTTATTTGATTTGTTCTTGTCTTAATTTTTGTTAACAAGTTGCCAGAAACATTTATACAGGGCTCCTATTTTCAGAACCAGGATGTATATAAAAGACGCAAAATGTGTCAGTGGTGAAGTATTTCATCAAGTACTTATGTCAGCTTGGCGAGGGAACGTCCTCGGCCTCTCCCGAACAGAGGAAGATTCTTTCATTCTTCTTCACCCACCCCTGGCCTTTCCTTTCTGGTTCTGTAAGTCCTGGATGAGGTCTGTTCAGAAGTGAGCTATTCTGTGTGCTGGATCCATTCTCTCCTCTGTTCTTATCACTCAGTGTCTGTTTTACTGTCTGTGTGCCCAGCCCACACACAATGTCTGGAAGAATACACAGACTATTAGGAGTGGCTGCCATTGGGGTTGGGCTTGGGATGTCTTGAAGAAGAGACGTATTTTTCACTTTTTCGGCAACATTTCATTTTTTTTTTTTAGGAAGAAGTGTGTGATTCACTCATTTAAAAACGTCTTTGAAAACGAGGGCAGCATTGGGGAGACTTTTGTATGGGGAAAAAATTATTTGAGGGGCCAGCCTGGTGGTGTAGTGATTAAGTTCGCATGTTCTGCTTCGGTGGCCCAGGGTTCACCCATTCAGGTCCCAGGTGTGGACCTACGCACTGCTTATCAAGCCATGCTGTGGTACGCGTCCCACATAAGATAGAGGAAGATAGGCATGGATGTTAGCTCAGGGCCAGTCTTCCTCAGCAAAAAGAGGAGGATTGGCAGCAGATGTTAACTCAGGGCTAATCTTCCTCAAAAATAAAAAGTTATTTGAGGGTAAAAGATAAAAATTATTTTGACCATCATTAATTTGATGGCAATAATTTTTAATTTCTGGTTTCTGTTCCCTCATATCTGTGCCATACTAACCACCCCTCCTTCCATTTTCCTGTGAACGTGTTTACTTACTTTGCTAGGATTTTCAGTAACTGATTCTATTTGTGTTAGTTTACGTTTAGTTATTTCATCATGACGGTGCCTTATTCAGTTCTGACTGATTCGCTTCTTGTTGCTCTTTTAAGAGACTTACTCATTTTTATGGCTATTTTTCATTCCCTTTGATAGTGAGTGGATAGAAGGGAGGAAAGTCAAACTGCCATTATTTTTCATTTACTACTGTTGTGAAGGCTTTTTAAGAGAGAAAGAGAAGGCTGAAATCTATATTAAATTTTGGTTATGTGGACTTTTTTTCTGACATGTCTCCCTCAACACTGGTATTTATGAGATAACCATAATTACATTTTAGATTATAATATAAATTCTGTTAATTTGTCAGTTAATTTCTAATTCACTTTAGCTGAGATCATGTGACTTCTGTTTCTAATGATTCCATTTCAAGGATGCTGAGCTTTGATGCTTTGGGGATAAGGATTAGATGGATCCCTGCCCTCAAGAACCTAAAAATCTAATTGGAGAGAAAAGACCCACCAGCACGTGTAGAGTTAGTTGTGGATTTTTAGAAAGTAGTAGAAGGAGAGGCATTTTCAGGAGGGAGGGTGCTCTGATGCAAGGAACGCGGATGGATCAGGCCCCTAGAACAGTGACCCAGTCTCTTCTGAGTGGCAGGGTCTTCAGACACAGGTGGTGGTGGAGAATCCGTCTCTGCGGGTTGCTGTAGGGAGTAAATGAGGGGACAGTAACTGGTGCATAATGGGTGCTCAGACTGTAGTCACAACTGATGGCAGCAGATTGTTGAAGAAGCGTGTTCTGGAAGGACAGCATGGTGTAGCAGACAGGATAGGAGTCTGGGAAGGAGGAAATCTGGCTTCAAGTGTGGGCTCTGCCCCTGGCTGTTTAACCTTTGGTGGACTTACAGTTTCTGGCCCTGAGATACCACGCGTGGAAAATGAAGGGTTCAGACAAAGTGCTCTTTCTAATAACTCACAATTTTAAGTTTTGAATGTAAGGTCAGAGAGGGCACCCTCAGTTCAGGTCCAGTGGTCCGGTAGAGCTTTATGAAAAGATGCCACAGCTTGTCTAGGGCAGACCTATTTCCTGCTGTTACCGGAAGAAGGAAGCAGACTGCGGGCAAGTGCCGCTTAGTCCTGAATTCCAGGCCTAAATTACACAATAACAGGGTGATAATTGAGGAGCCACTGAAGGTTCCCGAAAGACAAGTGACGTGACCAGTGTAGCATTTTAAGGAAGCTAATTATCAGTATGTTTTTCTCCCACTGGATGTAGAGATTTGTGTCTGGGTTGGACTTCAGGAGTGATACTCAGGCTGTATAGGGAGGCAGGCCATTTTTCTTTTATAATGTATCTTCAAAGTTGTTTTTCTACCATAAATGCTCTAACTGCCAGCCCAGTATTTATTGTGATAGAGCCCCCTAGGTTGTGAACACTTTGTGTCAGACACAGTCTACTGAGAATGGAGATAGTCACTTCCTGGGGGTCGTGAGGACTGAAGGAATGAACGTGTGTCAGTGAGTGAGATGGCTGGCAGAGTCCAGCTCTCCCCAGCCCTCTGGGCAGAGAGTTTATGCTCAGAGATAAGAATACGGTGAAACAGACAAGTAAACCATCTGCAATCTATATTTAAGGAAATGCTAAGGCGACGTGGGGTGATTTTGTGTTTTGAATTTTCTCTTTTAAGTTCTTGTTCTTTGGATGGTATTTTAAAATCTGAGTGAAATGTGGTTACTGTTGACATTAATCATACTTAATAATGATTTGGATATTAGAGTTGTGCATAGATGGAACTTTATGTTCTCCCATTGTTCTTACTGATGCTACTGTCTACTCTTCCTAAGCTAAATTTAAATGTGCTTTTTAAAGTTCACTTTCTTAACTTCCTTTTGGAATATTAAGATTCCACTGAGAAAACCATGACAGCTTTAATGAAGCCATTTGTGGCGTTCTATTTTACTGAACCTTCTGGTTTCCTCCGCTCCCCTCTTCTTTTTCCAATGAGATTATAGGGACTCAAGGGTGGAAGTGTTCCCCCTTTGTCTCCTCCTTTCATAGTGAGCAGTGCTCACATAGTGCGTGCTGGCAGCCTGAAAAGCTTAGTGGTGCGCATTCTCAGCTGCAGTTCATCATCTGTGGGTCCAAGGCGGTTTTTGTGGCTTATCTAGTTTGAATCTGACAGTGCAGTTCAGACCATCTCTCTCCCTCCCGCCCTCAGAGGAGGGAGGCAGTGCTACTCGCCCCTCCTCTCTGGGTTAGATACACAGTTTCATTTCCTTGAACCATCGATACTCCGTAGCACTTTAATCGTGCTCTCCAGAGTGCTGGTCTGTAGTGCAAATGGTGACCTTCTTCACATTTAGCCTGAATCTCTGCAGAAAGAGGATGGTGAGGACAAAGGGTGAGAGGCACGTGTACCTGGGAAAATAGGTGCGTCCGAGGAAGGCAGGAAAGGCGAACGAGGGATGATGAACGAGTGAACCCGTGCTTAGTTCGGGCAGCCTCACCTGATTTTCCAGGTCACTATAACCTTGTGAAGGGGCAAAATGGAGGCTGTTAGGCATGAGGGGACTTCTGTTGTGAAAATTAAATATACAGAAAACATCTGGAATTGAGGAAGTATAAGCGATTGTGTTAATCATCTGTATGAAGTAATTATTCAAATCCTGCTAATCTTCTAATCTCTAGGACTCTACACTTTATGTAGGCTTCTTTGATTTCATGTTAATCAGCGGATTTAGCACAAGATCATCTCACTGGAAGGACCTGACATCTGTTGAACTTTGACTTATTCAGTGATTTGAATGGTTGGAGGTTTAACAGAGCGCAACATTTTATAATTAGTATTCAGCCTGTTGTTTGTTCCCAGATCGTGTGTATGTGTATGTGTGTATACATATATATTTTTTACCAACGTAATGATGGTAATCATGGGTTTATCTTTTCTCCTAAATTTTTTTCTGACTATAGAAGTTATACATACTCATTTTAGAAAATAAACAATATAGACAAATAGCAAAAGGAAAAAAGCAGAAATTGTTCATAATCCAACTGTCTTAAGCATTGTAAATCCTTTGGCAAACTTCCTTTGGCTTGTTCATGTGTCTATCTGTAACATTTAAAAAAAATGGGTAAATTTATGACATACATATAATTTTGTTTGTATCTTGAATTCTTCTAAAACTGAGCCTGCCTCTCCCCAGTTACTAAGTTCAGTAGAATGCACAGTATAAAAATGTTCTGTTTTTAACAAAGTGAGTTATGGCAAAATCAGTTAAGAAATTTTAATAGTTAGTGTGGCTTTTTTTTTAACTGCAGATTTCATGGAACTTTTAATATACTAACACATATTATCATGTCCAAAGGGAGGTGATATATGTGCCTGCCTTATTTAATTACGGAACCCTTTTTTATGGATTAATTACTCGAAGAATTTAAAGCACAGTTTGGGAAAAGTCGACACGCGTTTATTTCCCCCTGTATTGGAGACGTTTGTTGGTTGTCCCCCGGCATCCATTTCTCACATTCTCTTTTCCCCAGATCATGTTTGGTAATAAGTTACTTAGCACCAGATCATATTTGAAAATCAGCTGTTCCGTACTAGGTCACAGTTTACAGTATCAATGAATACGTTTTTAATGTTTTTAAAATGAATATTAATGTACAAATTAGTATGTTAAAGACACTCATTGGCTTCCTGGATCTCATCTGATCTCTTGCTATCCTGCTGCCAAGCTTGGAAACTCTCAATGCCCCTGATGAGTTGGTGAGCTCCGATTTCTCTTTCTTGAAAGTGTTAGTTTACTGCACTTCAAACTCTTCCTATTTTTCCTCTAGTAATTGTGATTCACTGTTACCTTTTACTCTTTCTACCTTTTACCTTCCTACTTTAAGCTCCTCAAACCTAGCTCTTTTGTATTATATTGTTTATTGCATGAGTTTAGTCATATTTGAAGATAAGTGATAAATGTTCACATTTATTTCTGTTCTCCTTTATTTTGCCAGCTATTGAATCATTTCACTACCCATCAGTAATTCCACCATGCAGCTTGCTCCAGACCTTCTTTCTGTCTCCCCCACCTTCTGCCATCAAGCTTTCTGCCAAATTTTCACATTGTTTCCTTCACTCCCAGCCAAGCAAAGTATCTTCAAGCCTTACCCAGGCCTTCGAAATGTATCTTTAGTTAGGAGGGCGGGTCGGAGGCAAATGTTATTCTCTCTTGGTTCTTGCTTTCGCCAAACAGGTGCATTTTAAATTGCTTTCTTACCTCTAAATCCAAAGGTAACTTTATCCCTTAACATGTTTTGTATCCATAGCTTCTTTATTCACTTTGGTAATTTCAGCACAAGGTATTGGAATCTACTTTGTGTCCATTGGTGGTGCTTTCAGATAGTGAGCGTTTTGTTAGCAGGAACTAGATTTATCTACTTCTCTCTTCCCAATTCTGCCTGCTTTTTGTGGAAGAGACAGACCGAAAATGAAAGAAGGGGGAAATTCCAGTCTGAAAAGTTCTGTGCTGATTCATGAATCTGAAATTATCCACAACATACTGAGATATGTGTGTGTGTGTCAGGCTAACCTGAAAGAGCAAGGCATCCCTTTTATTTGAGACCTTACTTTAATGTGCATGAAATTCAAGAAAGCTGAGAAGGGATGTAAAGAAAGCATTTTGCCTTATTTGGTTATCTTAGCTATTCTAATGTTCAAGCATTCTGAAGTTATGTTTCTGTTTTTCAATAAAGTTTCCTGTTGCTTTCTAAAGCGAGAATTCTAAATCTGTATATACAACTTCCTAAACTGTTTCCATTGACACTTTCCTAAATATTCATATTTTATATCTGGATTATTGGGGCATTTGTCTAGTTATTCATCATCAAAATTCCCTCTCTTGCCCTGAGACACTGAGAACTGGCCCCGTAGTCGAGGCTATACCAGTTAAGGAATCTAACAACATCCCATTTTGGAATATGGAAGTATTTGATGAGGAATGCTATATGTTTTAGTGCATATGCCATTTTGTACTGTAAATTATTTCAGGACAGGAACTGTGGTAGTTTTTTGTTTTTCATTTTTTTCCCTTCCCACATCTTCTGTGTTGCCTTTAACCTGTTCCTTATGCCCTTGGCACAAAGAGTTTCCCATGTTGTCCCTTTCATTTGGTTCCTTCAATTATTTATTGTTCTGACTTCCTTACCACCCATTTATTTCTTGGAAAAAAATTATTTTTCCCTTTTTCTGCTTATTAGTTATTCATTGTAGAAAATAGATAAATAAGGAAGATATCAAATGAGCACTTGCATATATTTTATCTAGAGTTTAGGGGGAGAGTCATGAATAGAGATTTGGAGGTATCTGTGTAGAGATGATATTTAAAGGTGCAGGTACCTGTGACATCACCAGGCAGTACTAGCTACCATGCAGATACCTCCCCAAGTAATTTCATTATTCTGTCTTCATTCCGTTGCACAGGCACCTGTGATCTGACCAAGTCACAGCCTGCTTTCCATAGTCGTATTTTGACTCCAGCATACCCATGCCTGCTGTGTCATCCTGATGCCCTGTGTGGCCACATGCATCATAATACCAACACCCTTTACATCCCCTTCCAAAAATGTGAAGAATGGTAAGAGAAGTAAGCCAAGGACACCATCCTGGAATCACTAGCTTTGCACTGGAGCCCAACAATGATACTGAGGAGCCAGCAAAAAGAAAGAGGCAAGAGAAAAATGAAGAACATGGTTATCATGGAAGTGCAGAGAAGAGAGAGTTTCAGGAAGGAGGGAGGGATCAAGAGTGTACATGTCTCAAAGAGCCAGTATGACAAGAACTGTTTTTACACCTGGAGCTTCCCTGGAGGGGAGGGACTGTTTCCTCAAATATCCTCGCACCCAGTGTGTACTCAGTGCTCAGAGAGAATGCAGAAAAGCTGGGGATGATTTAGAGGAGAGGAGGAAGCACTTTTCCTAGAAGATTGGCGTTATCAGAAAAGGGCGAGGGTTACGATGTGATAAACCTTGAGTGATGAAGGCTTCCAGCTAGTAGAATTTGGGTGCGTCGTCTTGTTTTCTGAATTCCGTGAACTCGCTGAACTTAAACAATGAGATTGGGATTCTAGCTGCATGGATCTACCGTGGAGTCTCAAATAGTACCTAGAGCTGTGGTATGAAACTTGTAACAAGGACATTTTTTGTATAGTTTACTCCTTCAACAGATGCAGTTGACGTGCTGTAAATTAGTATTGCTCTTCTATTTAATTCTGTTGCTTTTTATCTTATTTATTAATGCTCAGGCAGGTTTGTTGACAATTACGAGAATTGCAAATAAGTGTCACCATGACCCTACGGAATAGGTTTTAGGTGTTACTGATCTGTCATCATATTGCACACGTGGATGCCATCTTTATTTTTGACTAGTAGTTTAATAAATGCAAAGCCTGCATGTTTCTACATATGCTAGTCAGTGTCCAAAGTGTATTGCGCCTAAATGGGTTTGGTGGTATAAATAAGGATGGAGAAAGAGAGGGAGAGGGAAAGGAAGAGAGAGAGAGATGGAGAGGATGAATGAAAATAGGAAAGAAGGTCCTCATGACAGAAAAAAATAAAAATCTGTGACTGAACTTAGCTGTCCCTCTTGAACCTCCTCCGTTTTTATAGGTCAGTAACTGTGGGCACTCTCTCGCCTGTGTGCCCATCCATGTTTTGAAATTAAAAGAAAACATTGAGTTGTTATAACCAAGATGTGATAGGAGTCTTGGCATTTCTTTTAGATTGTGAAGAAATGTTTGTGTTTAAATATAAGATTTTTTAAAACTCATTAAAAAACATAGGAAGCATGTGAGCTGGTTCTGAGGAGGAGCACTGGGAGTGGCCGCCAAGACTGGGCATCTCCAAGTCAGTTCTCGTTATCGTACTGCAGCGCTGGCTTTCGGTTTCCTCCTACTGTGGATATAACTTCACATATCCTAAGAAAGACGGTTCTGCAACAAACTGTGTTCTAAGGGAAATGAAACATGTCAAGAATGAGTGTTTCTCATGGTGGGATTGAAAGAGAAGGAAAGCTCTGGGGAGGGTATGGGATGTATTTGGATTTCTGTGAGCTTGTGAGAAATGTTGAAAACATCTGATTTTTATAAGAATCTACTTAGAATTATTCTTTATGCTAGTATATTTTTTCTTTGAAAGACATTTCATTGCAACAAACAGCTTTTTCCCCCTAGTTACAAAATAACTCATAAATTCTGGTTTTGGTGGTCAAAAGATATTTCTTTTGGAGACAGGCTGGTATTTACTTTGCATTTTGGTTCAGTTGACTGCTTTTCCTTCCATTTTATGAGGAGCTCTCCTTAAACCTTGGCTGTGGCCATGTGTGCTGCCCCTCACTGCCTTTGGAAGCAACAGTTAGCACACACTCCACTTGAGGGCTTACAGTTCAAGAGGAGCAAATAAAGTTCTGAAATGTAAAGGAAAGCATAGCAGTCTGATGGCAGAAGTATCTAGAAAGCTCAAAAGCCAGGTTTAATTAGGTAGTGATGCAAAATCATTATCCCCATCACAAAAGATGGGGAAGAGGGCAGCCAGAGTGAAAACAATTGGCGTTTATCTGACCGGCAGCCCAGACCAGCCCGTGCGAGCCCAGCTGGAGCTCGCTGGCGCTGCATTCTGCAGGCGGCATGCAGTTTCTGAAACACCCCTAAATGTTCCAGCCTTTAAATAGCAGCGAGGCTTCTAAAATGATGCTGCGTACTGCAAGAGAAATTAAAGCGGCTGCCTCAGAGGCAGGAAGCCGACTAGCGAGATGCTTAATTATCGTGGAAGTAAGTGCTTGTTACGTTGAGCGGAGCGCAGCGAGCGCGGGTCGTCCTCAGGGTGTCAGCTGTGATTTGTAGACAATGCAGCCCTGTCAGCTCACTGCTGGTTCAGCAGCATCTTTCCAAACATGTATTTGGCAAGAATTTAAAGGCCACCTCTTTTGTAATTTGTGGAGCCTTGGAAAAGGGTCCTCTGCCTTTATTTTCAGGATGTACGCAACCATGCAGGGTTTTGTACTCAGAATTTGTGCCTCTTGCCTCCTGACTGACGTGCTCATGAGGAAGTTGGTGTTCTTCGCTCGTCACCTGGAAGGATGTTAACAATTCTCTGCCGTCTGTTGGGGAATATGGAGAGGTTTATCCAGAGCAGCATTTTGTTTCTGCTGTCTTCATAAATTAGCACCGAAGGGTGGGGTAGGTTGCAATGCGTAAGGAAATGCAGGCATTTTGGTAATTAGTGAAATATTTCTAGCTTTAAGAGTAGATGAAACTACAGAGAGCTCGGGAAGAGGTGGTGGTGAATGCTGGATTCGTTTTAAAATATTCCTCATCGGGGTAAGTAATAAAGTCGAGGGAAATACGAAAGAGGGCTAATGGGTATAATGGCTCCGGGAAAACCCTGTTTATTTTGTCTCTATTGTATTTGCTTTTGCCAACTATGTTAAGCCTTTGTAAAGAAACAAAAAATAAGGATTTTGAAACACAGAAGGTGTTAAAAAAGTGAGTGTTGCAAGATAGTCAATAATTTTTCAATTTTTAGTCTTGTTAAAAAACTGTGCATTGCTCTCATTATCGAACTCTGGTTATGTCCCCAACTTCTGGTCAGCACGGTGGTTCATGACATTCTACATTGTTAGAGGTCATTGAAGCCTGTACTTGGGGAAGGAGCCTTGATCTCCTGGAACAAGATCCCGCGTCTGTCCCCCCCCCCCCATCCCCCGCCCCCGTATATGAAACAGTTCCATTAAGCTGAAATATTAATAGTCTTTTAAAACATATATAATTTAAGTGATGAATTTTATTAAATGCTTTCACTTTCTTCCTTTCTCTCAAACCTGCTTTATGAAAAATATGAGTTGTGAACTGTGTACCACAATCCATTATTGAGTCTTTTATTTCCTCGTGTCTGGTTTTGGCAATTGCATGTTTATTTTTAGATGTACTTATCAAATACTAATTCCAATTGTCCTCCTCTCTTTCAGAGAAAGCATGGGATTATGACCATCGCAGAGTCCCAGTAATACAAGTTGCTTTTGGCTTTTTCTGAAGGAAAGCCGTCTATTAAAGTGACGCAGAGGAGCTGTTGTGGATTATAATGTTTTGAAGATCGGGATTCTTCAGAGGTTTGAAAATAAGGCATCGTTTAACCTTTTAAATGACAAAGATTAAGATCTCATGCAACTGCTGTGTTTTTTGGAAACCATTCTCCAAAAGGGAAGTGCTCATTTAAAATTCAGAGATGATGGTCCTTTCTGCAAGGATTTAAGTCTAATTGCTTTTACATCATGACCAGCTTGAAACGGTCGCAGACGGAGAGGCCTGTTGCTACTGAAAGGGCCTCGGTTGTCGGCACAGATGGCCCTCCCAAAGTCCACACTGACGACTTCTATATGCGGCGCTTCAGGTCCCAAAATGGCAGCTTAGGCTCCTCGGTCATGGCTCCCGTAGGCCCCCCGCGAAGCGAAGGTTCGCACCATATAACCTCGACCCCCGGAGTCCCCAAGATGGGGGTTAGGGCGAGGATTGCAGATTGGCCCCCAAGAAAGGAAAATGTAAAAGAATCTAGCCGTTCAAGCCAGGAATTAGAAACCTCAAGTTGCCTTGAGAGCTTGTCCTCCAAAAGCAGTCCTGTGAGTCAGGGAAGTTCTGTTAGCCTCAATTCCAGTGACTCAGCCATGTTAAAAAGCATTCAGAACACACTGAAGAACAAGACGAGACCGTCGGAGAACATGGACTCCCGATTTCTCATGCCTGAAGCCTATCCCAGCTCCCCCAGAAAAGCTCTTCGCAGAATAAGGCAACGGAGCAACAGCGATATCACCATAAGTGAACTTGACGTGGATAGCTTTGATGAATGTATCTCGCCCACGTACAAGACTGGGCCGTCACTGCACAGGGAATATGGTAGCACATCTTCCATCGATAAGCAGGGAACGTCCGGAGAAAGCTTCTTTGATTTGCTAAAGGGCTACAAAGACGACAAATCTGATCGAGGTCCCACTCCAACCAAGCTCAGTGACTTCCTCATCACCGGTGGGGGCAAGGGGTCTGGTTTCTCTTTGGATGTTATAGACGGGCCCATCTCACAGAGAGAGAACCTCAGGCTCTTTAAGGAAAGGGAAAAACCACTCAAGCGACGTTCCAAGTCTGAAACTGGAGACTCCTCCATTTTTCGTAAATTACGCAATGCCAAAGGTGAAGAACTTGGGAAATCGTCGGATCTTGAAGATAACCGGTCAGAAGACTCTGTCAGGCCCTGGACGTGTCCAAAGTGCTTTGCCCACTACGATGTCCAGAGTATACTGTTTGACTTGAATGAGGCGATTATGAACAGGCACAACGTTATTAAGAGGAGAAACACCACCACGGGGGCTTCGGCGGCTGCTGTGGCATCCTTGGTCTCTGGACCTTTGTCCCACTCGGCCAGTTTTAGCTCCCCGATGGGCAGCACGGAGGACCTGAATTCCAAAGGCAGCCTCAGCATGGACCAGGGAGACGATAAAAGCAATGAACTTGTAATGAGTTGCCCCTATTTTAGGAATGAGATCGGTGGAGAAGGTGAAAGGAAAATCAGCCTGTCGAAATCAAATTCTGGCTCCTTTAGTGGATGCGAAAGTGCCTCCTTTGAGTCAACACTCAGCTCCCATTGCACAAATGCAGGAGTGGCAGTACTTGAAGTGCCCAAGGAAAACTTGGTGTTGCATCTAGATCGAGTGAAAAGATACATTGTGGAACATGTGGATCTGGGTGCATACTATTACAGGAAATTCTTCTATCAGAAGGGTGAGGAGAGATCTTTTATTTAATTTTCTTGTCCTGTACTTTCTGGAAAAAAGTAGAGTCCTGCCTCTTAGGTTTTTTAGCAGTGTGATGTAAGATTTACATGAATTCCTTCTTTTGATGGTAAAATAGTTAAGTAGCCTTTGCTGCAATGTATTTCTTTTTGCATCTTTCTGAGTTATTTCCTCCTTTCAGGTATAAAAATGTGTATTAAATAATGGTTTTTTAAAAGTAAAAAAACCTTTTGATTTAATGGATCAAATTAGAGTTTTTGTCTAGAAGACTTTCTGTGTCACCTTCAGGGATAAATGTCATATAAAGTTAAAAATATTTTAAATATAGCTTTTTTTTTTAAGGATTACAAAAATAACCTTAGTGCTGCCTTTCATTTATTTGGCACTTTTACAGTTAGTACGTGACCCTTTCTTTTCTACCTCAATGTTCCCATCAGTAAACGGGAATTGTAATACATTGCTATTCATTTCGCAGGGATTTTAGTGAAAATTAATTACATTGTTTGGCAAAAGTCACAGAGCCAATAAGTGTCAGAGCCAGGAATCCAATCTAGGTCCTCTAGACTTGGGTAGAGAAGGCACTGAAGAGATAAGGACCCTCCACAAGTTGGTGACTTCCTGTTTGGTGTTTTCTGTTTTGTGGGGGGAAAACATATAGATAGATTGTTGGATTATACTTTGTATACAGTTTTATCTCATACTTTAAGAAAGGCTCTGTGATTTATTGAAAAATAAGTGGTTTAAATGAATTCTTAAGAGCTTTCAAATAGTGTTTTTTGAGCAGCATTATTAATTGAAAAATGAGCTTAAGTCGTGCAAATACCAAAGCTAGGGAACAGGGTGCTTGCCAAGGAAGGATGCACGTCTGGGGGCCGTTGGCTCGGCGATCTCTGCGGCTGGTTGAGAGGCCCCCTGTGTGCAGAGGATGATAGCAGTGTTTTGATTTCCCACCTACTGTTTTTGGGCTTTTGAATGATATTTAGATTTATCTTCCGAATGAAGTTTCATTTCTGGGAGTCATTATAGTTTTATGACATTGCTGACGTTAGAATAAAATTTATTGTAAGGTTGTTACATGATAAACCTCATTCAAGAGCGTTTGTTGACGCAAAGAATCTTGTCTTGTTACGAAGTGTCCATGTCTCCTAAATGTCTTATGGTCCTGGAATCAATATGATACTGAAAACCTCAGTTTCATTTTTAGGCAATCTTTATCTTCTCAATAATTTTCTGGAGTTCAAATTTTAGAAATCACTTCTCTCTTATACTGTCCTTTAGGATACAGGGATTCTCAAGGTTGTCGTCTTGGCATTTGGGGCTAAATAAGTCTTTGGGGGGGGCACTGTCCTGTGTATTGTAGGGTGTTGGATGTTTAGCAGCATCCCTAGCCTTGACACTCTAGAACGACAATAGGTACTCCTTCCCCCACCCCAGTTGTGATGACCGAAAATGTCCCCAGGCATTGCCAGATGTCCCCTAGGAAGTGAAATTGCACCCAATGGAGAACCGTGCCTATTGTACCTGGAGAAATTTTCCACAGGTGTTTCTGAGCTGTCTATAGGTGGAGGCCATCTTGCTAAAAATTGACCCATTGAGTCCAACATAAGAAAGAACATATTAATTACAATCTTAGTTATGTAGTAGTAGGCACTTTTTTCCTGTTAGGCAATAGGAATATTCTTGAGTACTTTTATGTACCAGGAACTTTGCTAAGCATTTGATACAACATGCATTTTCTCACTTCAGCCTCTCTATGCCCACTCAGGTAGGTCCCAACATTGATGGCATTTTCCAGATGACAGCAGTTAAGTGATGTAACTGGTTAAGCTGTCATGGAGCTAGTAATGGTGGAACCAGGACTCCGCTTTCTGTGTGTCTGACCAGAGTCACGTTCTTAACTGCTGTGCTCTTCTCTCTACCATATTAGACTAAAGGGAAGGAGTATATTTTTATGTTTAAATCTGGTGGACATTTACTTTTTATCTTTCGAAAGCATGGGATAAAAATTGGAACACCTAGATTCCAGAGTAATCAGCTTAGATCATAACACTTCATAAATTTAAAAGCCACTAATCCAAAGTAGTTTCTAATTTGAAGCATGGAAAATACCTTCTTAGCCAATGTAACTGGAACTGGTTAATTGAAAATAGTGGTTAAAGCAGGGAATCTTTTAAAAGTGTACATACTCAAAATTTTTTATTTTCATTAAAATATATTTGCCAAACTCTTGTGAGGCCAAGGGCTTTTCTTTGACAGTGATTCTACTATTTTGAGTTCAATGTTGTGTTAATAATGTAAACCACGAGAGCTAAAACATAGACACTAGCAAAGCAATCTGGATCTTACAGAATCTTAAGTTTTATGGGGTTTTTTTTTTCTATTTTTTGTAGTTGCCTCACCACATCTAATCCAACAGCTTTCTTTTTTAGTGACTTGCCTTTATTATGTCTTTCCAAAGCCTTCAACTTAGTTTCTACTAGAGACAAGATTTATCTTTTGTGCTCATTCCATCAGCTTTCATAATATTTAATTAAATTTCATAATTATAATAACAAGTCCACTGGCATAAACAGGTTTGGGAAGACACAGCTGACTCTTTGTCAGCATGAAGGCCAGCTGGTGGGAATGTGTGTGGCACCAGAGATTGTCTGCTGGTGCCATGGGGCATCCATCATCCTGGTCCACAGAGAGAACTCAGGGCAATGGTTAATCCAGGAAGCTGGTCCAGTGGAAGGCAGTTACAGAGGGCGCCTGGTGTGTTTTCTTGGACCACACAACTTAGAATTTTCAAACCAGGCAGGCCATTTGTCACAAGATGATAATATACAACAAATTATGGCACTGCATAACATCATTTGAAGCTGAATTTAAGCCCCCTAAAATATAACTGTATATTAAAAAATTCAGTATCTATACTTTTTATCACAATATAAAATATAGTTAAATAAGTCTTAGAATTTTTAGTATACAACTTGAGTCACTGAAATTAGTGCAGTAACTCTTTTTTCTTAATCAGAACCGTAAAGTGAGTCATCTTGAAGGAGTACATCAGTGTCAGATACAATTCATCTTCTAGCAACAGGGTGTAGTGCTATTGACCTGGCTGTCGCTCCAACCTCTTCATCACCAGATAGTTTCCATTCTGCTGTTTAATGCATTCCTCATTTTATTGTGGCTAAGTCTCTAAGGGGAAAAAAATTCATTTTACTGAAATACACTCTACAGTAGACATTAGTTGTAAAATTTAATTGTGTTTGGTTCATGAAGCTGCAATCACTTTTTATTATTATGTTTTTTATAAACATTATTTTGCAGATTTAGACTTTAGAGGATATTTGACTCCAACGTGTAAGCCCGTTCCATGGCTGGAACGATGCTGGACCAATAGAGGAATCTCACTGTTTGCACTTACTAAAATAAGCAACACACCATCACACCATCAGTGTTCTTTCCGGTCCCTTCTCTTGCCTACTCCTCCGTGGTGTTTTGCTAGTGTGTGTGATGTTTCTATTGAGACTCACTCAAAATTAAATGACAGTAATAATATAGCTAATGTTTATTGTGTTATTACTTTGTGCTTTATGGCAGACCTCCTCACTTAATGCTTATAGGACCCTGAGGCGAAGCTGTCACTGTGATAAGTCCACATGATGCAACCACATCCTTCTTAGAGAGGAACAAACTAGGCAGTAGGATAGCATTACAATTAATCTGGTCATCTCCCTTTGAGTACATCTATTTTTTTATGTTTAGTTTTATAGTCACCATGATCAAAGTGTCAAGGAAATTTGAAAGTTGCAATACTAAGTTATAGGATAACTATGATGTTACCTGTAGCCGATGCGGCTTGTTGAGGAGACTTTTTCTCACCTCATTTTCTGTGGCCATACAGGACTTTTTCAGTTTTGCACTGAGTGTATAGTTGTCAATGAGGCATGTCCTCCATGAGTCCCATTCAGGGGGATGCGTTAATGGAAAAGAGGAGCCCATGGGTTGGCTTGGCAGTGGTGTTTGTTGCTCCATTGATCAAAAGTGTTGATATGCTAATCCGATGCTAGGTGGGGTGTCACTCAAAGTCAAGTTACTGAAGATGCTGTGATGGGAAACTGCCTCTCCCTGCTGCCCAGTGGCCAGGAGAAACTGCCATTATCTGGTCTGAAGCTCATCTAAGAATATTTTCCCTCTCCTGAAAAGAGGGAAAACTAATGCTTATGCACTTAATTATTCTTCTGATAACTTTAAGTCACCAGATTTTATTGTTCACTTTCCTCTTCTTACATCTCCACCTCTCCCCCACCACACACATGTTTGCACACAAGTCACGTTCAGCAGTCTGCTGGGCCCTAGGATTGTCAGTTGAGGACACCAGCAAGTTGGATTTCGGTTTCTACTGTAATGTCCAGTTTTCTTTATTTACCGCTTACTCTCTTGTAATCAGCCATCTTTAGCATCGGTTCTTTAGAATATGTGCACATAACTTCACTTGTACTCGAAGTGACAGCTTTGGCACTCTGATGTATTCTCAGTTTTGCTATCAGGAGCTATTCTTCAAGTTCCAGTTTGTTAAATGAGCATCATTAAGTAGCTATTGTAAGTTTTAGTGGATTATTGTATAGTGCATACAGAATGTCAGGGAACACCATACAGCTAAGCTTATTTGTAAAAATCTGTGCTTTTTTTTCCCCCCTAATTCTTCTGTAAGTATAGCATCATTAGGCTTGAGAAAAGTACCATGGGATGCCTTATAATTCAGGGTTCTTTAAGGATAATCTGTGTTTAGTTTTTTTGATGTGGACAGTTTCATATTTCAGGTAAGTGGTAAACTCTAGAGTCAACAAGTCTGATCTACTCAACCATGTTGTGCTCTATGCTCTTGAACTTAACAGTTAATTTCTGCCAAAATTAATAGGGAAAGATTTTATACACATATAATAATTCACTGTTTTAATGCCCTTGTCTTATTTTTTGAGATCACATAAACTGCATATAATTTGTTTGAAGGTAGCTCTGTAATTAGGGAGTCCTTTTCAGGGAGATTTGGGACTCTGACTAGCTTCTGGAGAAACTCATGTAGGACCATGTCGTGCCGCTGTCTTTTTATCTGCTCAGAGCTTCTAGTAGCGAGGAGACCATTGGGCGTGAAGGTTTGCGTGCTTGCTCCTTTGAAAACAAGCGTCCTCTCCTTTCTTGGCTGTGATCTCCTGAGGCCCAACACTGATTTTCTGAACCCTGATCTGTAAGGCATTCAGGATTTCTCTAGCTGAGCCATCTCGGTTCAGAGGTTTGTGAAAGTTGGTTAAAAAGGCGTGTGCCTCAACCATTCCTCCCTGTTTTATTTTTAAAATCAAGATAGATCATCAGAGGGCCACATTTACGCAAACATTTGACTTTATTCATGGTCTTCTTTTGAAGATCCAGTCATATAAAAACAGTATACTTTTGCAGTGAAACTGGTGGTGAAGATACTGCCCTTAATTCTTCAGCCCGTTACAGAGTTCCATGTGAGAAATTTACTTTAGAATTTGGTACCAGGAATTGTTTTCTGATAGCTGCCCACTACCTGCCTTTCTGAAAATAGGTATGTTGTATTTGTTGGCTTGTTTTGTTTTTTACTGTATTTCTTGTTTTACCTCGGCTCCCAACCGAATTCAGTGCTCAGCTTATACAGCCTTTGTTTGTTTCTGCTTTCATCTTTTTATTTTTCTATTTCTGTTTCATTAGCATGATTTATATATGTCCTTTATAATTAATGACCTCAGATTCTTTTTGGAAAAAGATAATTAGTATATATTTATATCCAAATGAAATTCCTCTATTCGCAGGCTTTCTCCTTAGTTGCAGCTCGTTTCTCCCCAACTGTTAGCTGCTTCTGCATGGATGGCTATCTAGTTGGCAACTCAAAACCATGCACGTAAATTTTGACTTCTTCATGTTCCTCCCTAAACGAGCCTCCCTCATCATTGCCCTCTTGCTGTACATGCCATCATTAACATCAGTCACTTGGATTTGAAACTCTGAAGCCTCTTTGATGCCTCTCTGTTATTGTTTTCAACCTCCAATCAGTTGGAAAGGCCTCTTGAGTCTGCCTTTGAATTGCTGCTAGCTGCTTCTTCTTCATGTCCCATTCCCAGTTCTATAACTTCAGGCCCTCGTTGCCTCTTCCCCAAATTCTAGCAATAGGTATCTTAGTCTCTCCATCTCTATTCTGCCCTGCTCCAAATCCAACCTCTTGTCTTTGCTAAATACAATCTAATCATGTAATGTAAATTTACATTGACTTGTAAATGTAATCACGGAACAAATAGGTTATGTCACTTGAGTCCTGAGACGCAGATATTGAGGCAGTTATAGGCATATGAGTGGTTTGTTGAGGTTTTGGGAGTAATGCCTGTGAAAGAAAAAAATGGGGAGGAAGCAGAATTTAGCAGGGAAAACCTTCAGTCCATGATGCAGCTATGACTCCCTGAAGAGAAAAGAGAGAGAAAGCAAAATGGGGAACGGTGAGCCTCCGACCGTGATGCAGATCTACCAGTCTCAGCCAAGCAGCGGAGCAAAGAGCGAGCGTTAGAGAAGTCCCGTGTGGGCAATAATGGCCAGGCCCCGTTAGCCGCGGTCTGCTCAGTTCCGGGCTGGGGCTCCCCAGGAAGAATGGCTGGGCCGGAAAACTGTAGCAAATCCAAAGATGCTGTAGCCAGAGACTTTCAGCTAACTGCATTTCTTGTGACTTAATCCGTTGCAAGACCTTTCTGGAAGGGAGATCAGAGTTGCACCTCCGTGGCTGCACGTACTCAGGAGTGCCTATGTTGTGCTTGGCATGGGTTGGGCACTGGAGTGGTATGCACAACAGATCCCCCTCACAGAACTTATATTCTGGTGAAGGGAAACAGGCAGTAAACAAGTGGCGCAGAAGTAGGCATCTGCCTATTATAAAAACTAATAGTACCGAGGTAGGTAATTCCTCCCCCGATTCCAATAATTTGGCTTGTAGCCTATATCTTTTCTCCTACACACATAAATTTATTATCTCATTTATTATTAGTGAGTGCCCTTCATATTTTTAAAATAGTTTTAAAAATTAACTGTACATTCATATACTAATTTATTCATTCAAATAATATTTATGAAGCCTCTACTCTGTGCCACGTACAGTGCCTGGGAGGAGAACAAAGCAGATACAGCTGTCTTCGTGGTATACAGCCTACCGTTAGTGCTCTTAAGACAAATGAGAAACTATTAAACATTAAATTTTTTCCTGATTAAAAGGATATAGTTTTAAAAATTTTTCTACAATTTCTTTGTTCCCTTTATCTGAACTCCATGTAGATGGATGGTGGAACCCCTGGATTTATCCTTCGTTTTTTTCTTTTGTAATTTCAATTTCTTTTTATTTTTGTTCTCTATATATCAATTTTAGCTTCTGGAGAAGAGACTGGTAGGTAGCTTTCTACGTTCTATTATTCAGGCCTTTCGTTTAATTTTTTCAGCAGGGATTGTGTTTTTAATCCCCAGGAACTCATTATTTTTGTTTCTCTTAGTTATTTTTCATAATAGCTTATTTTATGTATTCCACATTTCTCTATTTTGGTGTTAGTTGAAAAGAATTTTTTCCAAGTTCTTTTCCTTAAATGGTCTGTGTCTTCTCAGTTGTCTTTTCTGCTTGTCTCATTTTCTCTTTCATGCTATCCGCTTTCCTTGGTGGTCTAGCGATCTTACCACGTTGGTGAGCACAGGCTGAGGAGGGACCGTGTAGGTGGCAGCTTCCCCCGCAGCACTGTGGATCTCATTCCCCAGCTGGCCCTGCCTTACACAGAAGGGCTGAGAGCTAGCTAAGGGCTCGCCCCGGGAAAGTAGAGAGGCCTCCCTAACAAGAAGGTGTCCCTGTTGAGTGAGAGGGCAGTGAACATGGTGTAGGATAGAAACCTATGTGGATGCCGGAGCTGGAAGGACTTTATCCTGCTCCCCTCTGCACAGAGCTGCCTTTCCCCCTCCCCCCATGCACGTACGTATTTAGAGCAGGCGGTTCTTTCTCCCTCTCCTACCCACCCGACAAGCTCCTGCCTGTCCTGGGCTTGTGATGCCTGAGTAACCCCTCCTTCCCAGAGGAGCAGACGCTGTCCCGCTGCTGCCCCGAGTCGCCCCGTGCCCTTGCGCCCTGCACAGCGCTCTCAACCGTGCAGTGGTTTGTAACAGGTCTGCGCACTCCTTGAAGGCAAGCGCGCAGACTGGGCAACTTCAGGACATGACTCACAAGTGGGTGAATGTGCGATGCTGATGCGAAGTACCAGATTTATGGAGTTGAGGAGCCAGTATATCTTGTATTTATAGCATCAGGTAGAGGTGATGAGGGCCCTCTGTGTATATGACCTTGTGTTATACTCCAGACACTGAAAAAGGTGGTGCAATTGCTTTTCCTCTCTTTTCAGGAAGTGAGACTACACACAAGCCTGTGTGTGGTCATGGTGGGTTTGTGAACATTAACCTAGACCACCAATTGATCCCCATAGGTCCGAGACACCATCACTGAGACTGATTTTTACTATTGTAAACTTTATTAGACTCAACTGATGGATGCTAAAATCAGTGAGTGACAGTTTGAGTAGAAACAGGAGGAAAAGCAGGGTTTGCCTAATCTCAAAGTATCCTCCCCAAAGATCCTTGTAAACTACAAGGAGATAGTAACTTTATGGTGAAAAAACCTGGCAGACGCCACCTTAGGGCAGTGAATCAAAGTCCATGTTTTGAAACCCATGAAATGATGCACTGAGAAGCTTACATGATTTCTGTCGTTCTCTTGCCCAAAACGCATAACTTTGGTCCGATCATGTGAAACCACCAAAGCCAAACAGAGTAATAAGTACTCTTCAAAGGTGTCGAGATCATGAAAGACAAGTAAAGACTGAGGGACTGTGACAGACTGCAGGGAACTAAGGAGAAATAACAACTAAATGCAATGTAGGATCCTAAATCGAATTTTGGAACAAAAAAATACCTAATGGAAAAACTGGTGAAGTTTGAATAAAATCTTCAGTTGATGGGATTGCGCCAATGGTAATTTCCTGGTTCTGATAATGAGATTGTACCGTATGTAGTTACATAAGATGCTAACATGGGAGGAAGCTGGGTTAGGGGTATATGGAAACTCTCTGTACTACTTTTCAGTTTTTTTTAAGTCTGAAAGTGGTCAAGATAAAACGTAAAAAATGAAAACATTCAGGTCCAATCTGTTGCAGCAGCGAACATGTGAATCCTCCACGTGGAAATGGAAAGGCTTATCCCAACTTGTGTCAAAGTGCATCAAAGCAACTATGGCGCTTACCGATTCCCAGAGCCCCAAGAATTTCTCTGCTCCTTGTTTTGCAGTCTAAGGAAATAAGGGCCCTTCAGATCTGTTGTTTCAGTACAAGTTGATGACATACAATAAAAGCGTGTCACCTATTTTCTAAATGCATGCCTCATTATAACTTCAGCCACCACGGAGCCTGTCGTTCTGGACACTGAAATTAGGTGCTCAAGAAATATTTGTTTTATTGTATGAATTCCTTTCCTCATCTTCTCTTGGAGCCCCCTCCTCCACGGGGAGGCCATGCACCTGAGCTTGAGGGCAGTGAGAAGAGCCGTCTTCCTAACTGCATTCAAACCAGGTAGAAGCATTCCATGGTGTAGGAGCCATCAGCAGAATCAGCCTCTACTACTCATGTGGACAGTTAGTCCGCAGGTATGTGGGTTGTGCTGAAGTTTTGAGACACACTGCATGGTCCCTGCCCTCCTGAGCAGCTGTGACTCCTGCCTTGACTGCATTTCTGGCTGTCTCTGGGGCACTTCCCTCCAAATGCTTCAAAAGCGTTTTATATAGGAAGATATCTTACTGCACTATCCCTGGTAAAAAGGTACAAAGAGAGTCTTAAATGTAAAGAAATTGAGTTAGAGAGAGGTGTTTCATGGTAATTTCTTTCATTTAGATGTTAGATACTTTTTTTTTCTGAGCTAGCATTTGAATTAGTATTAACTAACATTAAAAGTAAAGAGTTACATGAATATGCAATCTTCTAAAATATTCTTTATACTCATTGACCATTTGCAAACCAAATACATTTTTATGTATATATAATATATATACTTCTTTCTTATTGCATTAACAAAAAGATCTAGCATCAGGTCTGATGACTGCCATAATTTCAAAGCAGTGATGAACATAATTGACGTTTTGATATGTCTGCAACAACTGGTAATGTCATAGGAAAATACCTGTGATTTCCACTGGAGTTGAAGTCGCATGTACAGCTAATATTACCATAGTTGCCTACATTTATAACTGAAGGAAATGCTACATTTCATTTAGAAGTTAGTAAAAATAAAGATAGAATTTTTTTCATTCAAGTTCTGGCCTTACGTAAATGGCCTTGTTATGTAAATTTTCCCCCCACGTCCAATTATTTCCATAAGGTAGAGACCTGTGCGAATGAAATGGTGTGAACTTAGCAGGAACCTTGGTTTTTGTTGCCAAATTGCTCTCAGGAAAGCTTAGGCCAGAAGGGTCCAACTGCTGTGTTTAAGATTGTGTAGTTTAACATTTTCTTGCCTACTTCGAGTATGTATAGTTTTTATATTTGAAGATTTATTATAGGCCAAAAACTTTCATTTCTTTGAACACTAGTGACATTGAATTTTCAAAAATATGACCATTGGCTATTTGTCATAGATTGGTAATGGCCAATAAAAATTCCTATTTTGATTCTGTTACTCTTTATTTTCCCGTTGTTTCAAAAGGAGTTTTCTTTCTACTTTTTTTCTTTAATAATTCTGATGCAATTTATTGATGTCAACATAACTTCATATTGAAGTCTACCTTTTACTGGCGAGTTAGGGGCTTTTAGGGGCTGCTTAGGCACTTGCTCTTTTAAGCCGCACAACTTGATGCCATTTTGGCAACTAGGCCACCCTGCTTTTTATGAATTACCTGTGGAAAGAAGAATTGGAACTTCAGAGTACAGCGCAACTTTGCAAATATAGGCAATTACTCTTATGCAACAATAGTTATAAGCTTAGTGGAGTGCTTTGGGACATAATTCTGGCCTGCAGCCAGTCCTGTGTAAATGTCCCCATCCGTTACCCTGACCTGCTTTTGATTATGATGCAAAGTCCTAGGCTCTTTGGTTCTCATGGAACCTCCGCCCTTATTATTAGAATGAGTCCTTTAGGGACCAGAGACTGAGTAGGGTACTTCTCGGAAAGAGCCGTTCTTTAAACAGTTGGACTCTTATTACCTCCACTTTGGGAAACCTATGTTTCGTTTTAAAAGCAGAATATGCTGCTGCTGCTTTTTTTTTATTGTAACTTTTAGATCTGTCCTCTTTCTAACCTAGTTATTAGTTATATTAAGATGGAACAATTAGTTGCAGGAAAACAAAGCATCTGAACAGCTTGAGTCCAGTAGGCAGAGATAAGCAATTTATAGAAGCGTGTGGTCTTCCTGCTTTCATCCAGATTCTCTAATGAAAATGTGGAGCTAATGAGTACATTGGAAAGATCATGTCATTCATTGCACTGACAGTGACACACGTATAGCTCACCAAGTAAACTATTTTAAGAAACAATAGTTTAAAATATTAACATAATGTTAATTCCACCTAATAAAGTTGACATTGTTCCATTCTTTGACCTGCTGGTGTATAATGAGGCCCAAGTCTGTCTGCTCAGTACCTAGTATCTTTAGTGTTCTCTTCTACAATGACATAAGGTACGTTTTGTAAAGAAAATGGAAGTTTTCATTTTTCCTTTGTCGTAGTCAATTAGGGTAACTAAGATTATAATGCAAACACTTTTGTGACTTTAACATCTCTTGCTATAACGCTTTCTGAAACAGCTAGTGCCAATTCACAGCGCTGCCAGGAGTGTATGACCAGGTCCAGCTCGACCAAGAACCATTTTTCGCTTTAGAAACATTGTTACTAATTTTATTAGGCTTGAGATAGTAGCTCAGTTTTGTTTGCATTCTTTTTCTTTGATTCGTATTTATCAGGTCTATTTTCCCTATTTAAAATTTTTAAATGAGTAATTCTAAAGAAATATTTTAAGCCATAAATTATAACTTTATAAGTTATTTATAAAAAATAAAAATGTATTCTTTTCATAATTATACATGGTCCAAATTATGCTGGTCTCCCTAGGGAAATGTACAATTGAAATATTAATACAAAGTCTGTGAATATCATGAAAGGAAATACAAGCAATCTGAAAATTGCTGATTGAAGCCCTGTAATGCCAGGCTTAACTTGGTTTTTTTTTGTTTTTTTTTTTGGTGATGAAAATTGGCCCTGGGGCCAGCCCCGTGGCCAAGTGGTTAAGTTCATGCGCTCCACTGTTGTGGCCCTGAGTTTTGCTGGTTCAGATCCTGGGCGTGGACATGCCCCACTTGTCAGGCCATGTTGAGGCGGCGTCCCACATGGCACAACTAGAAGGACCTGCAACTAAGATATACAACTATGTACTGGGCGGGGGTGGAGGGGGCTTTGGGGAGATAGAGCAGGAAAAAAAAAAAAAGAAGAAGATTGGCAACAGTTGTTAGCTCAGGTGCCAATCTTTTAAAAAAAAAAAAAAAAAAGGAAAAGAAAATTGGCCCTTAGCTAACATCTGTTGTCAACCTTCCTGTATTTGCTTGAGGAAGATTGTCACTGAGCTAACATCTGTGCCAGTCTTCATCTGTTTTGTATGTGGGATGCTGCCACAGCATGGCTTGATGAGCGGTTTGTAGGTCTGAGCGTGGGATCCGAACTTGCAAACCCCAGGCCGCCAAAGCAGAATGACCAAACCTAACCACTTTGCCACTGGGCTGGCGCCAGGCTTAACTTTTTTTGCTTTGTGCATGCGTGTTTATATGCAGCTTAAAACCAGGTGATATGACTGTACTTGATCTAATTACTTGCATCTTTGAAGTATTTACTGTTTCCCCTCTCTAAGAATGTGAAATTTTTATTATTGCAAATGCATCAACCAAAAATACAGCTATTCTAATGATGGCAGAACCATTCATTGGTACTCTTTGTACCATCCTTATTAAAACTCAAGAACCAGAACTAATAAGAAAACTTCAGCTAGACATTTGTTTAGATGTTAAATATGAAAAATGAAGGCAGGAGGGAAACCAACCATACATGGATAAAATGTTAATATCTCTCCCTTTAAACACAGTGAAACACTGGCTAGATAGCACGTTGAGAAATAAAGCTGTGTGTGTGATCTGGCTAGTTAATCCCATGGGGCATCAATTTTATTTTACTTTTATTTATTCGTCATACAATAATACATAATACAAAGTTTTTAGAAATTTTTGGAAAGATAATGTGACATATAATGACTAAGAAAATAAGCTTTGGAACCTAGTTAAAGTTATGTGTCTGAGTTCTAGTTCTGCTTTTTACTGGCTGTGGCTGGGAAGTGACTTGTTTTCTTTAAATCAGAGTTGCCACATCTGTATTTTCACAGTTAATGTGAATACTAGAGTGCTTGGCGAGGTGCCTCACTTCACTGCATTATATCATTCTAATAGTGATTGCGGTATCGGTTTTTGGCATTCCAGTATGCTGGTACTATTATATCATTATTTTTGGTGGTGTAATACCTGTATTTCAATTCATCCATCAGCAGATTTACCCACCCTACTTGAATCTCCAAGTCCTCTTCCCTTCCTCTTTCCTTTTTCCAAGTTTCATCATCCTGGATTCTCGCATCAAAGACTTCCTAACCTTTCTTCGACGCTCATCACTTGCAGCTCCCCTATGGTTCCTCTTCTTCCCCCCCAACCCCCGCAAAACACAAAGCTGATTGTGGGTCTGGCGGGAAGAGCTCTCTGCAACTGATAAATAACTCCACTAGGAAAGGATGGAGGTAGACAGCTGGTAGGAAAAATAAAAATTCTGTAGCACGGAGTAAGCACAGAAGTCCTACCCGGAGGCTGTGGTCCTGAGCGGAAGGTCTGCAGTCCAGTGAAATTGGAGGACAAGGAGAGCCAAGAGTGGCCAGAGGACCAGACTAAGAATATCCCTAAAAGGCTGGTAAAAGATTGGCAACAGCTGTTAGCTCAGGTGCCAATCTTTTCTTTTTTTTGAGGAAGATTAGCCCTGAGCTAACATCTGCCAATCCTCCTCTTTTTTTTGCTGAGGAAGACTGGCCCTGAGCTAACATCCGTGCCCATCTTCTTCTACTTTATATGTGGGATGCCTACCACAGTGTGGCTTGCCAAGTGGTGCCATGTCCACACCCCGGATTCGACCGGTGAACCCCAGGCCGCCAAAGCAGAACATGCACACTTAACCGCCGAGCCACCGGGCTGGCCCCAAGTGCCAATCTTTGAAAAAAAAATTCAATTTAAGGTGACATTCTGAACCAAATTCCTCTATCAGAAAGTTACACACTGCATTAGGATTTTGAGTTGAATAAAGTGTAGTCACATGGAAAGATTTTTTTTTTTATACCTGTATGATCCTCAGGAGCAGAAAAAGTGGACAGTCAACAAAAAAACAAGGCTTTTATTGTTAGAATAATTCTTACTCAGGTTAAAAGACTTTTTGAACAAGCAGTCTGATCATGATAGTGAATTTAACATGGGAAACCGGGGGCCGGCCCCATAGCCTAGTGGTTAAGTTCATGCACTCTGCTTTTGGCAGCCTGGGGTTCAAAGGCCTGGATTCCCGGCGCAGACCTACACACTGCTCATCAAGTCATGCTGTGGTGGCGTCCCACATACAAAGTAGAGGAAGACTGGCACAAATGTTAGCTCAGGGCCAATCTTCCTCAGCAAAAAAAAAAACAACCACAGGAAACCAGACCAGAATCTCCATCTATACTGATGAAACAGAAATAGATGAAGAACAAATAGAAGTGCTTCCTTGGAAGTAACAGCTAGAGCTCTTTTTCAATGAAAAAGAGATTGTGCAGAAACATCAAACACACATGTAAGTTTAAAAAGATCTTCGCAGAGTTATCAAACCAGAGATGCCTTTGTTTGAAGATAAGAGTGTGAACAAAGTATTAGAAGTTAGTTTATAATCATCTCATGAATGTTCCCCCAAATCAGAAATGTACTTAATCAGCAGATGGGAAAAATTACACAAAAATATAGTTGGGTTTTGATGACACAAAAAAAGTTTAAATGATAATTCTTTATTTCTATGTAGAGTTTAGTTTCTTTTTAAATAACACTATTTTATCTGCCAATTTATATTAAAGTGATTGTTTTAATATTTATATTTTTATAAATTTACGTTTTTTGTGTTGTAGTGTTTCTAAATTTTTGCATTTGAAATATATTAAATATTTCAGTAATTGTGTTTTTGTGAATTCTTAGCATTTTTAAATAAAATATTAGTATTAATATACAAAATTAACACTTTAAGTTTGCTCCAGTATTCAATCGTTCGTCTAGAGGATGTCTAAATAGTATTTCATTTGAGACCTGAAGGATAAGAGAACTTAGGCAAATAAAGTGGAATTGTGGGAAGAATGTTCTAGGCACAGTTTTTCAGATGAGAAAGGGCCTAGTGAGTTTGAGTGGGAGAAATTCACTATAGTTCGTTCAAAAGGATGATGGAAAGGTCTAGGTTGAGACTGGAGTGTCAGGCTCCTGACAGGGAGTGAGGGCCTCTGGGAAACCATGGAGCTATCCAAGGACCTTGGGGGAGCCAAAGAAGGATTTTAAACTTAGTAGTGGTCAGATTTGCGTTTTAGAAGGATCCTCTGTGAACAAATTGGATAAAAGCAAACTGGCTAGAAAACTTAGAAACATCCAGACAAATGATGATGAGGGTAAGTCAGTGGCAGTGGAATGGGAAAAAGTACGTCGTGTCTCTTAATGACGGGGGTGCATTCTAAGAATGCGTCCTTAGCTGGTTCCATTGTTGTGCGAACAGACCTAGATGGTATAGCCTACTACACACCTAGGCTATGTGACACTGATCTTATGAGACCACTGTCGTATCTGTGGTTCGTTGTTGACCGAAATGTCGTTCTGCAGCGCATGACTGGATAGATTCGAGAGAGATTTAGGAAGTGGAATTCACAGGGCATGACAGTGTGATGTGGTGGCAGTCCCTGAAATTCAGACTGCAGCAAGAGCTGGATAGGTTTATGTGGAAGGTGCTGGGTTCACTTTTGCAGGTGCCCGTGGGACAAACAAGTAGACAGTTCCATTGGGTGGAAGCAGAGATCTGGGGCTTAGAGGGGTCTGGAGTGGGCATGAAGACTTTTGAGAGTTGTCGACATTGAGATGGCAGTTGAAGTTCTGAGAGTGGATGGAATATTCCAGATAGGAAGGGGAAGAGAAACTGAGTAAGAACAGGCAGAGTGGTAGAGGGAAAATCAGGAGAGGGTGGTGTCATAGAAGCCAGGAAGAGTGTTTCTAGAAAAAATGATCAACTGTGCCAGATGTTATGGAGAGTTTCAGCAAGGTAAAGATCAAAAGTATCTATTTGTTTTGGACTTTAAGGCTGTCGTTGGTGACTGTGCAGTGGAAGTCAGATTTGGTAATTCTAAGGCGAGGAATTAGGCAGCTCTTTTGAAGAAGTTTCCAGTGGAAGAAAAGAAAGAGGAGATAGCTGAAGGTTGATAAGGAGTTGAGAGTAAGTGTTATATTTAAAGATGAGGGAGACTCGAACCTGATTACATGATGATGGGAATGAGCAGGTGGGGAGAAGGTGAAGATGAAGAGAGGGTGATTGAGGCCTCAGAGTCCCTGGGGAGGTGGAATGAGTGGAGGCCAGAGTTGAAGGGGAGATGGGGTTTTGGATTGTAAGGAAAAGGGAGCAAAGGCTGGATCCAGGTAAGTTTGTGAGTATGGTGGTGGAAAGTGAGGACAGTTGCTTCTGAAATAGTTTCTTTGTTTTCTTTGTACTGTCGACAACAGTATCATTTGCTGAGATTGAGGAGAAGGTGGTTGGGGGAGGCTGAAGGAGAACAGAGAGTGTTTGAAATATCTGCTCTGGAGAAGGGGAGCTTGAGCCGACCAGAGACAGGACAGCTTGAGGACGAGTTGAGGTTATTGATGATGAATTGATGGTGGCCCTGTATCTTTGTGAATTTCCCCAGCAGCAGAGGACAGCAGTCTCACCTGCTCTTCCTAGGTTTGTGCGTGTGTTTGAGGAGTTTCTAGAGAGTCAGGTTTCATTGGAGTCCATGAAGTGCAAGGAACAGAATATAATGAATGTGACTCACACTCGTCTTTGACACATCCACTGTTCTGTGCTGCGGTACTGAAATGCTCTCTGAAGTTATGGAAGTGTGTTAAGCTCTTTGCACCTTTGGTAAATGGCCCCAGACGGCTGTCTTGTTTTGCTTTAAGTTCTTGTCTGCTTTTTTATACTATTTCTGTCTCCTCCCTTTCTGTTTTCTTCCCTGTTGTCAGTTGTTCTCTCACATTGCTGTCTGCATGCAAGTGTATATCAGCCCTGCACACTGGATTTTGTCAACATCTGGAATTATCACACCTCTGAATAAAGCTGTGGGCTTGAAGACCAGACAACCAAGCTTATTAAAATTTGTGCAAAGTAAGAGTAAATAACCTCTGAGTGTGATTCCCATGTGCTGTGCTTTGAGGGTGTACATGAGTGTTTGTACATGAATTTTGTGCCATTTATTGGGTTGTTTCTCAGTTGTCCATATATGAGATGTTTGTTGCCTATGTTCCCATTGTGGTTTCTTATTTTGAATTTCCATGGATGTGATAATATTCTTAAGAGAGCCCTCAATGTTTATGATTATGTTTTTTATAATCATTCTTTAGTACTTGAAAAGTGTTTTCATATGCATTACCTAAATTTTAAAACGGCGTGATTAGATATTTTATGCTGTTGTTTCTTCTTATTCTCATGGATTTTCAAATACTTATGTATTTTGTAAGGGAATAACATATCTTTTCCAATATGTATACATTTCGTATGAGAATAAGCTGCCATGTCATGATTCAGTCATTTAGCCATGTCACGTGTGAATGAAATAGACCAGTGTAAAGTAAGTATTTTGGAGGTTTGAAAACTAAGTTATCTACTCTAGGTTTTCATTTATTTCTGTGTTTTATGGACTTCCTCATCTGTGAACATATCATATATGTAGCAACAATTTTAATTTTTTAAAGAAGTATATACTTAGATGTACAGTAAATATCACTTTTTAAATTTTCTGTAAATTAATTTAATTTTGATCCTGACCTTCCTTCTTGTTAAGAGGAGGGTAGATTCGGTACTAGTCATTTCGAGACGTTCCCCGAGCCCCAAGGTTGTGCTAAGATTTGGGGTCTTGAGCAATGCCAGAGCATTGAGCAGAGGCCCCTGAGTCGTCATCAGTCACCTGGCCTCGCTGGTTGCCTAGGAGAGGCCTGTTGTCCAGCCACACATGCCCTCCAGTGTTAGTGGCTTGGCTGGATGCCTTTTGTGCTAACGACATGGGGACCATTGGTGAGGCCCAGAGCCATGGGTCTGGCCTTCTCCCTCCCTGGGGCATTTTGAAGCTCTTTCCTCTGAGACCCTACCCCATCCTACTCGGGCTACCTGGGAGCAGAATGCTGCTGAGTGACTCACAGACCTTTCTTCTCTCTCCAGTCCAGGGGGAAGTCTTTTTTAATCTGGGGGAAATCCCTCCCTCCTCAAACGGTGTTCTCAATAGGTTGAAGGGTTTTGTTTGTTTTGTTTTGTTTTAAACGAAAGCTAAGAAGCCTTGACGCAAACCTTCTCTTAGGCAGAGATGCACACAAAACATAACCTCTTTAGATGAGAGAAAACATAAATTCTTTTTTTAGATAGCAAGTTGCAGAGCAGTAAAAACACTCAACAGGGGGCCAGCCCCGTGCATAGTGGTAAAAGTTGGGTGTGCTCTGCTTCAACGACCTGGGTTCCTGGGTTCAATCCTGGGTGTGGACCTATGCCATTCATCAGCCATGCTGTGGCGGTGACCTACATACAAAATAGAGGAAGATTGGCACAGATGTTAGCTCAGGGCTAATCTTCCTCAAGCAAAAAAGGAGGAAGATTGGCAAGAGATGTTAGCCCAGGGCAAATCTTCCTCGGCAAAAAACAAAACAAAACAAAAACAGGCCACCTCTGTCAGTGTTACCTCCTCTGAAATGAAACCTGTGTAGCCAAGTCTGTGTTTTTATAACTCATTGAAGAATATTAATATTTGTTAAATGTGTTTATATTTTATTGATATACTGTGATTTCTGAGTGATCTAAATATCAAGCAGAATGTAACATTCTAATTTTGTTTTGTCTTATTTTACCTAAGAACACTGGAACTATTTTGGGGCTGATGAAAATCTTGGTCCGGTGGCTGTGAGCATTCGAAGGGAAAAACCAGAAGAAACAAAAGAAAACGGATCGCCATACAACTACCGAATAATTTTTAGAACGAGTGAGGTAAGTTGTAAAAGGGAAAGACTTGAGGCTTAATTGAAGTGAGACAAAAATAGAGCAGTAGCAGTAACAAAGCAATTAAATTTAATAGCACATGGCTACAGATGTCTTCAGAATCAACAACAGCCCCTTTCATTCATTCTAGTGGTGGGGGGTGGACATGATGAATAGATCTGGATCCTTTCTTTCCATCTAGCTCTGGGTAGATGCAATAAATGAATGGGAGTTTTGATTCAGAGGAAGATATGTCCGTTAAGTGTGGCCCGAGGAAACTGGAGCCCTCAGAATCCCAAATGGGATATTGCGTATCCTGCTTGGGCAGCCAGAAAGCACTGAGCCAGCTTGAGGAGCCAGGGTACTTACATAGAGAGGAGGTCACCCAAGATGTAACTCACTCTTCCAAACTATTGCTTAGGACCTTTCCTGACCCAAGAAGAGGGAAAAACACTCTTTTCTTCTTCCACTTTGGCCTAGCTCTCTCTTGGACCTGTTCTCTGAGGCCTAGGGAACAGACTATTTGAACCAGAGACTAATTATGGAAGTTAGAGGCTCTTGGAGCTCCTTAGGAATCTAAGAGCACAGAATATGAGTTTTTATTTTAAAATGAAATTCAGGTTGAAAAAGAAAAGGAAAAATAAAATAGCCAACAAAACATTTTTTTAAAGAAACTCATGAAGAAATTTAGGACCGTAAGGTTCTTTTTTTGTTTTCTTTCTACACATGTGTACAGTTGTGCCAGTTATCAATTTATTGCCTCTCCACGCCTAATTCACTTTAGGATTGTTGTTATGCATTAATGCCTAACACCCCCTTGAGGTATCCAGAAAATAATGGTTTTGAAACTAGTTTAAATAGGGCATTTGGCTTCGTTTCCCCTGTTGAATGCAAGGCAAGTTTTAGGGGTTGGCTTCACTTAGTAATTCTTCCTAAGCTTGAACTCTGGGGAAATTAAAAATAGGATTTTTAACGGCAAGACTTTAATATCTAATGTGTTGTGTACAGCGGCCTGAGAGAAATGAAGAGCTCACATGCTCTGGAGTACTTTTTCTCCATGCACAGCTAACCATCAAGCATTGTAAGTTCTTTCATTGAACATGAAAAGCACAGAGAACACACTGTGTTTTGAAGTTGGCTGTAGGTATTTGCTCCTCTTTGGCTTCTCAGATCCCACAAGATCTCTACGAGCCTCGGTTACCTCCCTCCCAAGTGTTTTCGTCCCTCCTATTCTTATCTTTTTCCCCTCCCAAGGCCGCTCTGATTTAACTCCCCCTCATATTCTTCCTTTTCTGTTTTTTTTTTTTAAAGATTTTATTTTTCCTTTTTCTCCTCAAAGCCCCCCAGCACATAGTTGTGTATTTTTAGTTATGGGTCCTTCTAATTGTGCTATGTGGGACGCTGCTTCAGCATGGCCTGATGAGTGGTGCCATGTCCGGGCCCAGGATCCAAACCGCTGAAACCCTGGGCCACCGCAGCCGAGTGCACGAACTTAACCACTTGGCCACGAGTCCGGCCCTTTTCTGTGTTGTTATTCATTTAAATTCCACATCTTGCCACTCTCTTGTCACCCTTCGTGCAGAATTGAAGCTTTCAAAATCTGCACGTTCTTTCCCAGATCCTGTCACTGGTTTCCGTGATGGTCCCTCCAGCTTGCCTTGCCGGCACTCCATGTCCAGTCCCAGCCTCTCTTCCCAATGTTAACTCCCATCCTGAGTTAACGTGGTCCCTCTGCTGTGCTTGGTGGGCCCCGCTGACTCTTGCCTTCCCCACCTCTGTTCTTCCAGGCCTCGCCCAAGATGCTCTACCTTCTCTGTCTTGCACTTCAGTCCTTTTCCTGCTGACCTAGTTGACATCCTTGGGTCCATTTCCTTACTTAGCAGGGATCCTTTTGAAATGCAATCCAGATCTTGTCATTCCTCAATTCAAAATCCTGTAATGGGTTCCCCTCTCCTTCTGAGTAAAAGCCAGTCTCCTTACTTGTCTAGGAGCCATGCACGTCTGCTTCCCACCTTGTCTCCGATAAGTCCCCCCGCTTGGTCTTCTCCGGCCACGTCAGAGAAGCGCTGGGACGCTGCCTCAGTGCTTGGGGACTCCCAATTCCTCTGTAGTAGACGCTTTTTCGCAGGCATCCTCTTGGCCGGAGCGCTCTCATTTCCTTCTGGCCTTCACTCACGGATCACAGGGGCCCTCCTTGACCACTGGATCTAAAATTTCTACTCCCTCATATCCCCATTTCATATCCAGTTCCAGCCTGGATTATTTTTGTGAACACTTAACACTGTCTCACATAGTGTGATTGTTTATTTTGTTCATTTTCTGTTTCCCCATCTAGAAGGTAAGCCCCGTGAGGAGGGGGCCTTTGAGTTGGTCATCACTGCATGCCTGATGCCTGAAATAGTCCTTCCCTCCCTCCCTGTTTCCTTCCTTCCTTCCTTTAATGTCTATTTAATTGCCACTAGCTTTTCTGTAATTTTTTTCTTTCCAATAAAAGTAATCCTTAAATATGGCTTAATTGTAATATCTTTATGAAGCTGTTCATAGAAATAAACTAACAGAAGTCCTTTGATAGAAATATCTCTGGACGTTGATCCCGGTCCACAGCTCCTGCACTTTGTGGAACAGGCGCTTCGCTCTTCTCATTCACTGAATGCGTAATAAAGTAAGACGCCATTGTTATGCCTTTGTAGGGACTGGTCATACTAGTAATGTCTCATGTTAATAAATATGTCGAGAAAAAGGGAAACATGGTCACCACAGGAACATTCCAGTTGCTTCAGTAAATGGCATCAAGATAACAGAAGTACAAAGAAATCTCTTTCATTTGAATAGAAATAATCACTGTGTAACATAAACGAACAATAAAAAGACCTCATGTGTAAGCGTGACCGTTTATGAACAGAATCTCATGGCGTGTGAGTGCTTTGAAGCTTAGAAGCACAGCGTCTTATGAGGATTCCCTTCTTGTTTCTGGAAGTCATTACGAAAGTATCGGTCATACCAGCGATTCAGATGTAAAAATGAGCCGTTCTTTTTCTCCTCTGCGTTGGCTTTCCTGAGGTGAGCCTCTGGCGCAGGACTAGCCATGGTTAGCATTCCTCGGCTTGGTTTCTCAACTGAAAATCCTTCCAGCCTTTGTGGCTTCCTTTCCCCCCCGCACGGTTATCTCGTGGAGGGAGGAGCACAACAACTGAGTTGCCCAGCAGTTTCCTGTGATTTAAAAAAGAAAACAGAATAGGGCCGGCCCCATGGCCAAGTGGTTAGATTTGCGCACTGTGCTTCGGATCCTGGGCACGGACATGGCACCGCTCATTAGGCCATGCTGGAGTGGCATCACACATGCCACAGCTAGAAGGACCCACAGCTAAAAATATACAACTCTGTACTGGGAGACTTTGGGGAGAAAAAGGAAAAATAAAATCTGAAAAAAAAAAAAGAAAGAAAGAACAAAAACTCGGTTTCTGTCAAATTAGATATTGTCATGGGAAAATGACATTTTTTACACACTTGTTATTTGAAAACGTTATGTATCAAGTGAAAGAAAAAACACTAATCAAATTAATAGGCTGGAAATACCTCGAGTCGCTTTTTCCTTTATTGAAGGTGAGGTGTTGGTAAATCTTGCGTTTCTTGCCCTCTTCTCTCTTCTCCGTCCGTTGGTAAATGTTGCAGATTTTATTTCCTTGGTGACTCTTCCTTTGGTTTCCAATTTCCCTGCTGATCCTCGGTCATGCCCTCTTCTCCTGCTGCTTGAAGACTATTACAGCTTCCTTCTAGCTATATTCTCTGCCTATGTGTTCCTCCTCTTGGACTTCATCTTATTTGCCAACTTAAATTTCCTTAAAGTGTATGTCATCGTCCCCATTCACACGCGTTCTCAGGGTGCCGGTTGGAGCCTGATGAGGTGCCCACCCCTGAGCTGGCAGCAGGCTCTGCTGCCCTGGGGCTCTCCCCGACCCAAAAGCTTTTCCCCCCTCACTCTCCCTCGCACTCTCTGCAGATCCAGCTAAGCGGGAGCAGTGGCCATTGCCCGCTCACACCTGTTCGTTCTTATCTTTGTACCTTTGCTCTCTGACATTTTCCTTTTGCAGAATTTTTCCTAGGTTTCATGGCTCCTTTTTAGTACCACTCCTTCCAGGAGGAACTTTCCTTATGCCCTGAGCCACAAGGATCCATTTTCTGCCTTTAAACTCTCTTGGAACCCGGACTCGTTACACTTTTCTTAGTAAACGTATCCTTCTGGATTGCACTTGTGTGTTCTTACCTCTCGCCTTCTCACACGCCACACCCTCCCTCCTCGTACTCCCCTCTTAGCTGCCGTAGCTCCTGTCGCGGTACAGTGCCTTAGAACCTACAGGCTTCATGGAAATTTGTTCAATGTAGTGGGGTTTTTTCCTTAGGTCACCAGACAGTGTGTAAGCTATATTAACAACTTGGCCATGTGAAAATTTTTGCAAATTAAGACTGCTTTAGGCTTCACCTCTGGTTAACTTTGCTCCAGCAGATCTTCATTACATTGGGAAATTTCTTTCCCCATTTTCATAGTTCATAATAATGGAAGCTGTTTCAAGAAATAAGGGAAAAATCTAAAGTAATTTCAAATGCCGTTGACTGTACTGCTGTACTAACTATAATCATTGTCCTATTGTGGCAGCATTTGGGGATATGAATAGTTTATGCCTGTCAGCAGTACATTATGTAGTTTAAAACTTGATCCTTCCTTTACTTTTTATAGTGCAAAAAGGTATGACATCTAAATTCTGAGCATTAATTGTTCAGTTATTTCTCTGAGAGATCTCCTTCTTAATTTCCTGGTTAGTGTGGTTAGCAGCATTTGACAGCCATAGAGAGACCTTGACCGTACTGAGCTCTGTCAGGAAGTACTGTACTTGGCATGGAAGTAAATGTCCTCAGAAGACTTGATCATGAGTCCCTCTGGACTTGCCTGGGTCTTCTTGAAAGTGTTGGCCTCATTTGTCATAAACAAAGTATCCTCTATCACTTCCCTGGTTCCTTCTCCCTCACTGGCTTAACCGATCAAAAGTCATTCCCAGCTCCCTAAAGGGGACCTCAGTCTAGGCCTGCAGCTCTTATGCTGTGTTTGCTCATCTCACACGCCCAGAGAGGCCTCACCGGAGCACGGCTCTCTCTTCCAGCTCATGACACTGAGAGGTTCGGTTCTGGAGGATGCCATTCCCTCAACGGCAAAGCACTCGACGGCCAGAGGGCTGCCCCTGAAAGAAGTGCTGGAGCACGTGATTCCTGAGCTCAATGTCCAGTGCCTGCGGTTGGCCTTCAACACTCCCAAAGTCACAGAGCAACTCATGAAGCTGGATGAACAAGGGGTAAGTGTGGCTCCAGAGGAGAACATTCCTGCTGCTCAGGTTTCCCATAGGCTTTTAGAATGTGGACCTCAATATTTCCTTTCTGACAGGGAAAACCAATACATTTATTGTGAAGGATGTTCTCTTTGCAATTCTTTTCTTTTCTTTTCTTTTTTTTTTTGTGAGGAAGATTAGCCCTGAGCTGACATCTGCTGCCAATTCTCCTCTTTTTGCTGAGGAAGACTGGCCCTAGAGCTAACATCCATGCCCATCTTCCTCTACTGTATATTTGGGACACCTACCACAGCATGGCTTGCCAAGCGGTGCCATGTCCGCACCTGGGATCCGAACCAGTGGACCCCGGGCCCCTGAAGAGGAATGTGCGAACTTAATGGCTGCACCACTGGGCTGCAGTTATTTTCTTTTTTCTTAACTCTCTGAACTCGGAACACTTCTCATCTGCTAAAAGTCTCTGTCAGAATTGATAGATATGGTACTGTAACTACGTTTGACTCTTTTGGTAATCTTCTGTAAATGCAGTGTATTTTTCAAGTACTCTAGGAATAAGTAATAGCAATAACAATGATAATAATAGCAGCTAACCCTAATGGACATATTTGCCAGGCTCTGTTTTAAGTGCTTTAATGTGTCATCCCATTTAATCTCCCAGCCCTATGAGAGTGGTGCCATTATCACCCCTGTTTTAGAGACAAGGAATCGGAGGCACAGAGAGATTAAGTAGTAAGTCCAAGTTCACGCAGTGAATAAGTTCAAAGCCTGTACCATTAAGCCCCTACACCACACTGTTCTTAAAAGCTTAAATTTTTGAAGTGCATTATTACCACCAAAGATGTGTTTTAGCTAAGATTTCTAAATGCAAAATTTTAAAAATTTGAGTCTTAAGTAGTAACAAAATGAAAATGCTCAAGATTTTCTCACCTCCATACTTCCTATGGCTTCATGTGGGGGCCCTTTGGTCAAGATGCAGATGAGTGATAGGGTAATCCATAGAGACGCAGCGGAAGGGTAGAGAATGAAAAGCTGTGATCTGGCAAATCTAACTAGAGAGTTGCGTTCTCATTCTACCTGGAATAATTTGAACATATGGGCTGGTTTTGTTAGATGCTGCAGTTATATGCTCTTACTTTAACTCTTTGAATATTTCAGGCATATCGCATCCTGGCGTAGGGAGGGGCAGTAGCTTTACCGTTGCATTTAAAAAGAAATTCCCCCAGAAGTAAAATTGGTCCACAAATGTCATTTTATGAACAAATTTTGATGATAGGTCCTTAATTAAAATTTTCAATCTTATTAATAATGAATAGGAATTCAGAAAAATCAATTTCCAGATATATTCTTTTAATTCAGCCAATAGGACTATATTATGAACCAATAGTAGGATGTAACTTTTCTAATCATTGCTCTCTCTGTCCCTTCATTTCACTTGTCATACAGCCAATGTCTATTCCATACATATATTTCAAGTAGGCTATGAGTATCTTTGTGTATAACACGTAAATATGGAGCCCTTTGAATGCTTCAGAAGATGACTGATGCATAAACTTAACTTTTTGAAGGCTGTTTTCCATAAATATTTTGAACATTTATTCTAACAGAAGAGGAATAGAAGAGTGATGATTAGATTCAACTTTATGGATTCGGTCTTTTCAGTTACTCTGCTTTTCAAGGAGAATAACAACATTTAGACATTGATAATAGAATCATATACTGAACATTCTGAATTCTACATTAGAACAGATTATTTTGTATAAAGGAGATTTTTATTGCCATTTTCCCCTTGTTTTACCCATATTACGTAAAAAGGGGTGCCCCAATTGTAGACATCTTATGGGATCTCTAGCACCTTTTGTGCCCTCTCTCAGTGGTTGCAAAAGGCTGCACCACAGATGGGGCTGATCTGTGATGTTCACTTTAGGGGCCCATCAACACAGGAGAGAGAAGAACACTACAGCGAGTTTAACCTAAAGCTAAATTTATTTAATTCACAAAGCTGTCTATTATTCTGAAATTATAGGCTGCTTATTCTTGGGGGATATTAAAATATCCTTTTCTTCACAAATAATTAATGATAATGTGTTAGTTTGTTTTCTTTAATGCCTTTCCTTGGCAAAATTAAAATTTGACAATCTAGGTGAGTCTACCCGATTTTATTTTGGAAATTTTACTACACAGTAGAATCTAGAAATTTAAAATCTGCTATTCTGTATGAGCAGCTCTATATCTGGGCAAGGGGACCCCCCACCCCTTGGCCTCTGTCTTCATTTATATCTCCATAGCATTCAAAGCTAGGATTATAGATAGAAAACAGATGACACACATACTTAGGCATTTAGTCTGGGGAGTCATTTTTTTGGGAGGAAATCTCGTTACTGCCTTGGAATCATTTTGAGAAACTGGATTATTTTTGTGCCCTTACAAATACAGATTTTAAAAAAGAAATGCTTATAAGTGCAGGAGATTACACATTTGAATCATGGCAAAGCATTTTTAGTTTCCATCCATGTCATCATTTTTTAAAATTTCATGCTTTATATGTCGTTATATTTAAAGAGCTTCATAGTATGACACCACAAAACTGGACTTACAGAAAGGAACTTTTAAATCTCCCTCTAAATTTGATTTAAATGATTCCTTTAACATCTTTTCTGCTTTAAGCAGCTTACATAATTATGCCTGGAAGAAGAAATACTGTTTGCTTCCTGCATTGTGGCATTTTGCCTTGTAGATCTTTGGTGCTTGTTTTCTCATTTTATCACTTTTAAAAGCTGAAATGAACAGAAGAACAAATTAATATCTTATCTATAAAATATGAAAGGAAGCATTTCACAAAAATATAAAAATTTGTTTTTCCTTTGACTAGATTCTGTTATTTTGTGGAAACTGAAGTAAGCATTTTAATTCCCGACGTTTTAGAAAATGAATATATGCTTTGTGACTTCTCCAAGCTTTCACGTTCTCCTTCCTGAGACCTCGCTGGGCCTGTTGTTATTTATTGATGTCCATTTCCGTGATCATATAAAGGACAATAAGAAGATGTAACTAACCTACCAATGATTTCATACTGTCAAGAATTTAGAACAGTTTGTGACTCAGAAAATTTGGATCAAGTCTGGATTTAGTTTATCCATCATGGTCCTAGATCTTCATTTATTAGATAATTGAGAGCATCTCTTGTGATAAAAAGCAAATTAGATAAATATATGTGTTAACTTATCACACTGTTCTAAGCACTGTCCTGGCATCGTCTGGTTTCCTCCTCACAGCAGCGCTGCGCGGGAGTTTCCAGTTACTGGCCTGTGTTGCCACTGAGTGGATTGAGACTTTGAGAAGTTCTCAGTACCGTTTCCTTTAGTAGGCCTGAACACTGAATACAAATTTGTATAATACTACCTTTCATTTTTAAGATTTTCAAGTGTTCATATACTTTTGCATATCTCCAATTATTTTGACCCTCAACACTACGCAGTAAAGTATCAGGAATCGCATTATCTAGTCAAGCCAACTTTTTAATAATACAGCTAATTCAGTTACTTTTAAATTTGCCATATCAGAGCCAGTTTACTTCATCAGTCATTTTAAAGACACTTTTGTCTCCTCTACTTCGTGCAAGGGGAATGAGAGGTCATAATGCCAAGTCCTGTTTCAAAGAGCTCACATGTGTGAAGCACTTAGCACAGTGCCAGGCACATGGTGAACACTGGAGAGATACTAGCTGTGGTTGGTAATGATAAAATAGTAACTCGTTAGTAGCCATTTACGTGCACCATCCCATTTAATCTTTATTTGCATCCTGTGAGGGAGCTGCTAATCTAGGTAGTATATTTCCTTTCATAAGTAACCATAACTATTTCAAATCCAGTAAATGCTTGTTAAGTAACCACTGTTTACAGATTGTTAAATACAGTAGAAAATAAATAGGCTAGTAAGACACAGTCCTTACCATGAAGGAGAAAAGGTCCTAAATTACTGTGATGGAAGTCGGGTTTAATAGAATGAGTGTGATAAGAGAATGCAGACCAAGAGCAATGGAGGTGCAAGCCAATGGGGCCAAGTCCTGACTAGTGAGATGGAGTAGGATGCGATGGGCCCTGGGAGGGAAGAGGACTTCATCAGGGCGGAGAAGCAGCAGAATGGTGATCTAGATTCAGGACGATGAGAACAAAGCACAGTGTGTGGTTATTGGGCAGTAAGCAGTCCAGCTGAGCCAGGAGTGTGAGGCACATGTAAGAGAGTAATGGAAACAGACGTTTGTTATTGAGCAGTGACTAAGCCAGACTATGTGAAGCGATTTACGTGGATTATTTTAGTTAACCTTCGGAATCCTTTGATGTAGGTGCTGTTATTGTTTTGTTTTACAGACAAAGAGGCTGAAAGACCGGGTCTCGATTAAGATCTGGTGGAGGCAGGTCTTGACTCCCAGCGTTCAGATTCCACAGCCCACTTTCTTCCCCAGTACACGGCATACCCCGTCCTCCTTTTCCCTCCTCTTGAGTGGGAGAAGAGACTGGAAAGATGGCTCCAAGCTTTATTGCTGTAGGCTTGAGTGCCCAATTTTAAGTATAACCTGTTAAACTCAAATAAAATTGGAGTAGAGCTTAAAAATCTTTAAAGTACAATTGCCGGTTTGCAGTAGAGAGAACTGGTAGTTCTGTTTTCATTAAGAAATGGCAGGTTTCATGTACACGGTAGTGGTTTTACCTAAATGATTATCTTCACTGTTTTTCTAGATACTCATTAAAAATGCAAAGAAATGAAAATATTTATTGGGTTCTCTATTCTTCAAAATTTTGCCCTTGAAGTTATGGAAGTTAAAGGAAAAAAATGATCATATCTAATTAGGTCTGCAAAATATATCGCAAGAATAGATGTAAGGAAAGAAGCGATGTTTGATAATGATAGCACTGTTCTTTTGGTTAAGGATATGGATGAAATTCTAGTCTGACTTATATTCATTGCCCTATTGCATTATTTTATTGAGAATAAATGAGTTGACCAGCCACTTTCTTCTTTGATTCAAGCAGCTAGATTTAAAGAATGAACCATAGGGAAAACGTTTTTTCCAAAACCCATTTTCTGTGAATGAAGCTTTGGCAGAACAATTCCTATATCTGAAATTTTAATCTTTTTTCAGATTATGCTATCAGCTAATGCGTGTTTAAAGTTCAGGTGGTCACCAAGTTGGTTCCAGACAACTCATGGATCTGTGTATACATTATCAGGAAGAAACTATACATGACAGTCCTCAGGTCAGGGAAAGAAGGCAATGGCAGTGGTCACTTTGTCTTGTCTGTTCATGAATAATGATTCCTCTGTGCTGGCTCGTCCATGCTCCTTTGCCTGGCTGAGGCTGGGTTGGATGACTGGCTGGAGTCCTTGCTGATGAGAAGGTTCTGTAAGTAACGTGACTGAGGGCATCTGGGAGCATTTGGCTGTAGAGGACTGCAGTGTGCAGGGGTGGAGCTCAGCGTGGCTGAGACGTGCAGTGAGGATTCTTTGGTTCACAGTCCAAAAGGACAGAGTAACTGATTGCAGATACTTCAGTCTTCTTGATGTTAAACTGTGGGTTGTATTTTTAAATTCCACTTTAAATGAAAATTTAAACTAATTTTTTTCCTACGGGACATCTTAACTAGCTGATAGCTTCAAATGGTCCAAAAATCAAAGTAATAATGTTTGCATCAGGGGATCCCGTTTCTACCCTGTGCCTATCTCCTTCCCTCTTTCCTCCCCCATAGTTACCACTTTTATTAGTTTCTTATGTATTCCAATGTTTCTGTATACAGAGTATCGCCAAGCGTGTATATATAGTTTTATTTCTCCCTTTTCTTATCAAAATATAGCATGCTAGAGACATTGGCTTTTTTCACTTAGTAATATATTTTGGAGATCTTTCTATGTCAATACATAGAAAGCTTTCCCATTGTTTTTCTTGCTGCATAATACCCTATTATATTGCTGTTCCATAGTTTATTTTATCAGTTTCCCTTATTGATGGGCATTTGGGTTGGTTCTAATCTTTTTCTATTACAAACAGTGCTACAATGAAGAACCTTTTCCTATATAATTGAAATTCGTCTTAATGTCAAATCAAAACAGGTACATTTATTATCAATTTAATATCCAATATGAAGCTTTTTATTTTTGTGAGAAATTTTGCACAGCATATTATTGTGTGTGTATAGAATATTTCCTTTATGTTATGCCAAAGATAAAAATGTTAGATTAGAATTAGATTAGAATTAGATTAGAATATGTGTGCACATACATGTAAATAATTTTGACAGCATCTCTGTCAGATTTTTTTTTATAACTTTCCTACCCAGTATCCATTTGTCATTTTTTAAAGCAACCTGATTTTTGTTAATAATTTCGAGGATAAATTTTCTAACTTACATTTTTTGCTCCCAACACTGAATGTTTCCAGTCTGTTTGTCATTGTTTTTGGAAGACAGTATAGCAATAAATTGTTAGGAGGTAGTTAAGAAAGTTTTCATGTTTATGAAGAACAAAGCAAAGTAAATGCTACCATGTGAATCATGAGAATTTAAAAAACGATCAAGGTCTTCACATCCAGTAACGGCAGAGTAGCGTATTGCAGACCAGCCCACCCACTGAGAATAACCAGAAACACTGGACAAAATATTTTTTAAAGATAGCTTTGGGATTTTGCTTCTGGAAATGTGAAGTAGGTGTATTTTTTTCCCTATTCTTCCTGCTAAGTACCGCTAAAAATCTTGTATATTGTATATAAAGAAAACATAAAATGAATCTGCAAGGTGGAGAGAAGGAAGCAAATTGGCTAGGGATTTTGGGATTTGAGGAACGACACAGCGGTCATTCATGATAAAAACTGGAGTAGAGAGGAACTTCTCAACTTGATAAGAAAACATCTACAAAAACCTACAGCTTAGATCATACTTGAGGATAAAAGATTTGATGTTAACAAGGCAAGGATGTACTGTCACCATTGCTATTCGCTGTGATACTGGAAGCTCTAATCAGCACAATGAGGCAAGAAAAGGGAAACAAAAAGCATGTAGATAAAGGAAAGGAAAAAATAAAATTGTCCCTATTTCAGATGACATGATAATCCGTATAAAATCCCAAGGAATCTACAAAAACTTCCCAGAACTATGAGATTGTGTTCAGCAAGGCTGTATGATTCAACAGCAGTTAGATTTCTTTTAATGAACGTGTGGAAACTGAAAATAAAATACAGTTCCATTTATAATCCCTCAATAAAAAATGAAATACTTGGGTATATATCTAACAAAACAGGTATAGAACTTGTGTGCTGAAAACTATAAACCACTGATGAGAGAAGTTAAAGAAGACCTAAATAAATGGAGAGACACACCATGTTTGTGGATTGAAAGACTCAGTATATTAATGATGTCCATTTCCCCTTAATTGATATACAGTTTAACACAATTAGTATCCAAATCCAAGCAAGGTTTTTTGTGATTTTAGACAAGATTATTCTGAAATTTATATGGGAAGACAAAGAACTAAAATAGCTAAAACAATTTTGAAAAAGAGTAAAGTGGGAGAAGTCATTCTACCTGATTTCAAGACTTATAACAACAGTAATCAAGACTCTGTCTTCTTATTGGACAGATAGACACATGTATCATTGGGACAGATTAGAGGAACCAGAAATAGCCCCACACACCTATATCCAACAGTTTTGACAAAAGTGTAAAAACAATTCATTGGAGGAAGGATAGACTTTTCAAACAAAGATGCTGGGACAATTAGACATCTATAGACAGAAGAATGAACTTGACCTGAACATCACCCATTATACAAAAATTTGTTCAAATGGATCATAGATTGAAATGTAAAATCATAAAAATTTTGGCAGAAACACAGGAGAAGATCTTTGGGATCTAGGGCTTGGTGAAGAGTTCTTAGACATAACATCAAAAACTTGCTCCAGAAAAGAAATAATTGAGAAAATGGACTTCATCAAAATTAAAAACATCCTTCAGTGCTTTTTTCTTTGGACCTTTGCTGATTTGTAAGAGGCTTGGGGCTTAAGCTTAACATACAGCTGCAGATAAAAAGTTAGGTGACAGATCAGAGTGTTTGCTGAGTTCATGAGGGCTACAGAAATAAAAGCTGGAGTTCAAGGCTCACTGGGGAACTCAAATCGGTAAATCAAATTGAAATTCTAGAACTGAAAAAAAACCAAAAGTTAAAATCTCAGTAGATGGGTTTAAGATCATATTAGACGTAGAAGAAGAGAAAATTGATAAATTGATGATGTTACCAGAAAAGTTTTAACTGAAGAATGGAGACAAGAAAACATGAGAGATACAGAGAAGTGCCCAAAAGGCGTATGAGCCACAGTGAAATACATATATGTAATGGAATTCCAGGAAGAGAACAAGAGTTAAAGCATTATTTGGAGGACAGAGCCAATATTTGAAGAAATACTGGTAAATTTCCCAAACTGATGAAAGATATAAATTAAGACAGATTCAAGGAGCTCTGCCTGCCCTAAGCAAGATAAATACAAAGAAAATCAGGCATAGGCCCATCATAATAAAAATTGCTGCAAATAAAAGAAAAAGAAAAATCTTAAAAACAACCAGAGGGGGAAAAATGCCTTCAAAGAAGACCAGTAAGACAATTGGCTATTAAAATTAACCATTTGCTGGGCTATAAACCATAAAGAAAAGTAGAAGCCTGGAGATATTTCTAGAGAGCTGAAAAAGAATAACTCTCACAATGAATTTTACCCAACAAAAAATGTTCTTCAAAAATGTAGGCAAAATTAATTGATAGTGGAAAAAGATAGAACGGTGATTGTCAGAGGCTGTTAGTTGATGCAGGAATGGACTACAAATGGGAAGTGGGAAACTTTGGGGGTGATGGACATGTTCTGTTTCGATTGTGGTGGAGATTTATTAGAACTCATTAAATTATATGCCTCAAATGAATGCATTTTCCTGTAAAGAAATTATATACTGATAAAGTCTGAAGGCAGATTTCTGCTTCACTGGATTTATCTTCCCATCTGAAACAACTTTTAAAAACTAGGCAAAACAATGAAACAATGATTTTTATGACCTTAGACATTAGTCAACAAAGGGCAGTGATCTCTGGGAGGTGGGAAACAGATGAAGTGAACTATGAGATCACGCCAGCTTTCTGCCTGGAGAGTTTCCAGGCTGCAGTGGGGAGGGGCAAACCAGTTGAAGCCCAGGAGTCTCCATGAGTTGAGACTGAGATGAGAGTCCAGGGGGGCCAAGGAGGCTAGGATTCGAAGAGCTGAGTACTAATAAGTACATACGTTTGCGGAAATTACTTGAAGACAAGGTAAGAATCACCCTAAGGGTTTAGGGAGGCAAATCCTCAGTCCTCTCGCATGACTAGGAATAGTTTCTGCTCCCAATAAGCAGACAGGAAAACTTCATAGTTCACATGGCATTGGGTAGAGTCTCAGACTGGCCTCGCCTCAATAGTGGGGAGAAATTATCCTCAAATTAAACGCTGCTCTCATATGACCTAACAGAGTTGAAAACTAAGAACTGAAAGGATCAAACTATGTCCGAATAAGTATGTCCTAGAACAAAGCTCAAGCACCCTTCCCGGCCCACACTTTGAGAAGTGCTATACAGTGAAATACCCCATGGCAACTCTTAAAAATTTCTGGATTAAGTCAGACAATTTAAAAGGTTTTGTAAGAGTGTAAGAATTGGGTTATTCTCATGGTCTTTGCTGCCCCGTGCTCTTCCTCTGGCTGTGACAGCAGGGAAGAAGAGGTGAAAATGCAAAACTTCTTAACAGGTCTCTGGGAAGTTGGTTATTCAGATCTCTTTCTGTTGGTGGAGGGCTTTGACTTCGATATCCATCATTCGGGAAACTCAGGCTCTGTAAGCCAGATTGCAATATCTGTCTCTTTGATTCTGCATTGTAGTTCCTACTTAGCAGAGGAAGGGCAATTTTATATACTGTTGGTTCCTAGCTGTGGGAGTCCAAGTCACTTTTGGTGGGTGTTAAAAGACGCTTTGTTTTATTGAGATTCAAGAGTTTCATCTCAAATATAACCTTTGTCCTGTTGGACTGACCATCATCACTTTTATAATGCAAACATTTGTTGAGTCTCCAAACTCTTCCATTGATGCTCCATATGAACAGTTGATAGGCAAGCATGGAGTTGTACAGCATGACTCTGAGATTATCCAAAGGAAAATCCTAGGCTGTTGTTAAAAAAAAAAAAAATTCAGCTGAGTAAATGTGAAGATCTAATTGGCTTTATTCAGTGATTCGTGAATGGAGCAGCGTCCCGTCTGGCAAATAGAAAGGAACTTTGAGGAGCTGTGCAAATCGGAAGTTTTTATAGGCACAAGGGGGCAGAAAAAGGAAGTTCAGGGAATTGTTTCAGGCAAGGTCACCTTCCTGTAGGGGAAGGATGTGGGAGCGTCTGTCAGGCAGATTACCTCACTGGTGCTGATCAGGTAATTCTAGATTGACTAGTGAAAGCTCACATTCCCTGGAGGGACTGAGACTACATTAGGTTAGGTGTCTTGGTTTGCTGACATGGGACTTAGCACAAATGCCTCCAGTTTGGGCCTATTGTTTCTTTTCTAACACTGTCGACAAACCCAACCTATTCCTAAGATGGCTTCTGGTATCATCATAACTCTGTTTTGAGCATTACATTGAAGTATTATATATTATACATGTATATCATATATGTAAATCCATACAGACATGTTTCTGTGTGTCTCAAAAAAAAAACGCTGCTTTATATAACCTCGTAAGGAGTCAAACCCCCAAACCATAGCTCTAACTCCATTTACATTTGCTCTTTATCTTGAAATCTTCCTTACTACATTTACATAACTCCCCCTTAACAACTTCACACATTCTGGCAGGGAACGTGCTTGCTAAGTAAGGATTCTAGCCTGAGTTCAGAGAATGCCGTCTACCTTGATTTGATTGCAGTGGAAACCGAGAATACAGTCGTATTGTCACCTTAGAGCACAGAGCAGCAGTGACATTTGGCACAGTTCAAACCAGAAGAAATTTGACATTCTAACAAATTTCCTAATCCTCTTAAAGGAGCCTTCCTTTCACAACCAGCAAAAACCAGCTCTCCTATCTGCAGGTGGAGTTCACTAGAGTATGAGAAATCCATCAAAAGAAGGCAGCCCATTGTCTCATTGTCCTTGGATTCCGCTTCTCCAGTGGCTTTGGGGAAGTTTCCTTACTTATCTTCTCTCCCCAGTGAACTCTTTTTTTAAATAAATGAATCCTTTTGAATGTTGCACAGTGGAATCTTAGGCGTTTATCTAAGAAGTTTTACAAAGCCAGCCGAAAGTCCAGTGTCACTGCAATGCTTTCTGTTGAACAGGGTGACTTTTGTTTTACGTGGTTGCATGAGAAGCCTGATCTGGGAGGCACAGAGCCAAACAGCAAATAACTCCAAGCCCCTTCCTTTCTCCAGATTGCTTCATCTCTTTGATAGCTTTCCCTGCAGGAAGAGAGTAAGGATCTGCTGTATTAAGGACTTCTTTTGTTACAGACGGAGAGCCTACCACTACTTTTTTATTTCTTGAGATCTAATCGGGTAGGTACTCAGCTTAATTCTAAAGCCAAGAGGAAATCTCTACCTGTGGGAGTTTCCTTCCAAGCATTAGCCACATCAGAAGCAGGCCAGCTGAGAAGAGAGTGAAATGTCAGTAGTGTGCAGTAGGTTTTTCTCTGGTTTCGTTTGTTTTTCCTACATGTGGTATACAAAAATGAACAAGGTCCTAAATGCGTTTCTGTTAACAATTACAGTGAAGTAGCACTAATGTGAGGTGGGATGCTATTTCAAAACTAGTCAGATATCAGTATATCCAGTTACTTGCAAGTCTGAGACTCGGAACTCTACCTTCCACTCACTGGAGCAGGCAGAGTAAGGCAGGGTCACCTCTGCAATTACGGAACTCCTAGGGGGCTCTCCTGTCTGTGGCTCAGGTCAAGGCTGTCGAGCTTCCTTGTCAGCTAGACAATGTTGGAGGCAGGAACACCAGCACAAGTTTTTCCCCGGTGCCATTTGCTGTGTTGTCACTATTCTGAACCATTTGGTTTGGGAAGTCGAAAAGAGCAGTTCAGGTTCACAGTTCCTTGTGTAAAACGATAGGGGCTGTATATGGTTCAGAATTCAGAAATTTCCAGATTTTAGAAGGGTAATTAAATGCATGCACCTCATAGGAATATTTCCAATGGAATCTGGGGCAGCACCCCACCATCAAGCACATTAATATTTCCACAGGAAAAAATATGAATATTCACACAGAGAGGAATAAATTAAAAGTATTAATGTCAGCCCATATCAAGTTTTGCTGCCAAATGTGTTTGCTTAAATATGGTTTTTACCTTTCAACTTCAGAATTGCAAATAAGGAGCTGTGGACATATGTTGCAGTGATAGAAATAGAGCAAGACGAGCCTGGTGGAGTTCTGGTAATATTTAATACAGCCGAATCACAGGACTGAGAAGTTGTGGTCTTACGTCTCTCTAATGGGCTAGTTACTTTCTCTTCCCTTCATGTACCTTCTCTTTGCTTATCTGTCAAACAGGGGTAATAAATGCTTTATGAGGCTGTTGTGAGGATAAGCTAATGTATGTTAAATACTAAACACAGTGATTGGCATATACTGAGTATTCAATAAATGTGAGCTGTTAGCGTTTTGCCTCTTCCCTTCTCCCTTTCCTTTCATGAGATAAAAATTTACTGATGCAGTGGTTGCAGTTCCACTCTGGAAATAGGCCTAAGTGGAAGGGATTGCCCTGATTTCAGTGGAGAATTAAAAGTCTACATTTTACATTGAAAACTCATTTCTTGTTAAATGACTAATACCACCTTAAAATTTGTTTGTAGAATGACTAGACTTTTTAGTGATCAATAGATGTTTTGATAAAGTTATATCATATTTAAATCTCTTGAAAGCTTCGTTTTAACTATATTTGAAGAACGGCTATTTGCCACTAGCTGAGTTGCCATTATGAAGCCCCTTTTAACGTTTCTATCTAGGCACTCTGCATGGTTGATGATGCTAGTGCTCTAACAAAGATAGACCCAAGGTTGGTAATTTAATATATTAGAAAAATGGCATTGGGAGATGTCTTTTCCAGTTTAACAACAACAGAAAATTGCAAGAAATTCACTGGGCTTTTTAGTGCAAAACAATGTATTTTAAAGTATCTTGTAAGGTGGACTTCTGCTTTTAAATTTGTAAAGGCCTCTGTTTTTAAAAGAGGGAGCTCACTGAAAAGGAATTGGCTTTTTGTTGTCAGGTGCTTTTTTTATAGCCTCATTTTACACTTTCATAATCCGTTAACAGAAATTCCCTAAAGTATAAGCATCTGTTCTAATGATGCATGATCTTCACATACAGGAAATTTTAACTTATTTTTCTGACCTTTTCTCCTAATTCATGAAGATGATAATTATAGATGCTTGCTCTACTTTATTTTTTGGATTAGAGATAGAAGAATTAAAACAGAAGGCTTTCAAGAGAAGAGAGGTGTTAGCTCTTTGATGGGCGTGTGCCCTCCAGGAGTTATTGACAATGAGGAGGGGCAAAGTGGATCTGCCTGTATTTATGTGCATTGTACTGCCTGCCTTCACAGCTGAACTATCAGCAGAAAGTCGGCATCATGTACTGCAAGGCTGGACAGAGCACCGAAGAAGAGATGTACAACAACGAATCCGCCGGCCCAGCCTTTGAGGAGTTCCTTCAGCTGCTAGGAGAACGTGTTCGACTCAAAGGGTTTGAGAAGTATCGTGCACAGCTTGACACCAAAAGTAAGAAATACTTATACCCTCCTACTAGGCGTATTTGCCTCCTGCTGTGTTGATTTTCATTGGCTAAATTGCGTGTGAAACAGCCTTGCCATTTACTGCAGAAAACTGCTGGTGATGGCGGAGAGGAAGCCAGAGAAGGAGGGTGTGGCACCGGAATAATTGAAGACCGTGATTAGAGTAGCTAGGATTGGACTGTAAAAAAAAAAAAAAATGGTATTAACAGAGGTGTGGATGGAGTTGAGCAATGGATACGGATCATGCAGAATTGCTCCTGGGTAGTGTTGCATAAATTTCACTACATTTAGCTGAATGTTAGAGTGATTAAAAACTCCAAAATCTTAAAACCGTCTGCTCGTAAGCCCTAGAATTTTTGACTTTCATTAATTCATTTCATAATCTCCATGCTTGTCTACGTAGTCAGGCTTTGTATGGTTTTCTTATTCATTTTTGTATTCTTTTCATCTTTAGGAGGTTTTTTGTTGGTTTATTTTCTATTATTATTGTCCATAGTCTAATTTAATCTCTAAGAAAATAAGCTTGCTAGCTTTGGTATTAGTTTGGCACCTAAAATGTGTTGATGAAAAGCATATGAAGCAATCTGTTTAGCTACAGCTCATGAGCATACCAGGTTGTCCGCTGCCGTTCCCCAAGTCATTAGTCAAATAGGTAAGTTCTCAAGTATCTATCTTGGTTAGAGTGTGTTGACTTCTGCTGTGTGTCCGTGTGGAGGCAATTTTAAATTTTATCTCAAAATCCATCCATGGACACCTATGACCTGTTTCTCTTTGAGAGGTCTTTGGATTAGCACATCTGTATTGCAGTCTATAGTAATCTCTCTGATTTTCTGTACAGGAAATTAAATAAGGAGTTGAGTCATGAAAACAGAAAAGCATTCATAAACTCCACTGCAGGGAAGAATTTCCTGTTGCTATGGTTTTGCTGTTGCCAACTTGGAAACGACATGCAAGAGAGACTATTAAAACCCATAAATAGCCTAGACTCTTAAATATTATTTTAATGTTCCATACTCTGCTTGCAACTGCATAAAATGTTAAATCTCATTAAACCCTTAAACTCTTTTTATCCAGGTATTCTGATATTTACCATGTACAGTTCATTCATGTTGTCCTAATTTGTTGTATCATATAAATTATCATCACCACAAAGAGCTATTGAAAGGGTCTGGGAAGAGAATGTAATAAGCACCCTGATTCTATAAATTCACGGCCAGATTGGGAGTTGATAAGATTATGTATTATTTGTGTATTTACACATTCCCAGCCACCTCTTGATGATGAAGGGCAATGTGAGAAATGTATAGCAAGGCCATACTCAGGCAGTGTGGCATCGAGTAAGGCAGTGGAATAAGCAGAATAGGCTCTCTGTGCATATTTTGCCCCAATATCCCAATAACTGCGAAGGCCAGAGGGGGGTGAGCCTGGATTAGCAAACTGCCTCTTACAGCACAGTTTTACAATTATGTAATACATTCAGCAGGAAAGGATTTCTTTTCACTGAACCACTCTCCTTTAGGACTCTTTGTAACCTGTCAAGGCATAGCTCCTGAGCAGAAGAGTTCCTCTCCTTTTCTCCCCTTTCAGAGTGTCAGGTTTCCTAAAGTAAAAAGAAGGAAAGTATTTCCATTCTAAAGCCCTGAAGAAGGCAAGATGCTTATTTAACTCTCTTACTCCAAGCTAATAGGGTCAAAAACTAGAGGGGACCATTAGCCTCATCATTTAAATACGTATTAAACAATAACAGACCACAGAAATAGGGACCACCAGCCTCTGCACATTTCAGCATGGTGTGGCCATGGCGCACCCAGATATGAGACTTGGCTCTGTGTGCTGTGAGATAATCTCACCAAAATAAATTTTATCTAACTTTATTTTGTATCAGGAAACTTTTTCTTTTAGTATAATCTTTAAAAAGAGAAAATTCTTTCCAGAACAAGTGTTCCTAAAGGATCATTCCCTCTACATGTGACAATGTGGATGTCACTTGGATCTGTGGATTTGTAGTTTTCATCAAATTATTATTTGCCAATCTTTATGTCTTTATTTTTTCCTGCCCCCCCATTTCCTCCTGAGTGTCCAATGACAAATATGCTACATCAGTTACTAGTATACAACAAGTTAATGAGACTGTGATTTAACTTTTAACCTTTTTTTCTCTATGTTTCCATTTGGATAGTTCCTATTAGTATGTCTTCAAGTTCACTGTGTTGTTCTTTCCTTCCATAGTGTCTTCATCTGCTGTTAATCTAATACAATGAAATTTTCATTTCAGATATTATAATTTTCAGGGCCAGAAGTTGCATTTGGTTCTCCTTTTTTATGTTTTCCATTTTCTCTTCATTAGGATCATGTTATCCTTTAAATCCTTGAACATATTTATAATGGCAGTTTTAAATTCTTTGTGTGCTAATTCCATCAGCCCTGTCCTTTGGGGTTTCCTTTTAAGAGATTTTTCTCTTGCTTTTGAGTTATATTTTACTGCTTCACGTGTCTGGTTATTTTTGATTGGATAGTAGACATTGTCTGTGTTTCATTGTTGAGTGTCTGGATTTTGTCTTCTTTAAAGAGTACTGAGTTTCATTTGGGCAGCCAGTTAAGTTACTTACTGAACAGCTTGATCTTTATGAATCTTGTTCTTAAACTTTGTTAAAGCATCTGTAGTGTAGCCTTTACTCTCTGGCTAATTTAGCCCTACTCCTAAGACATCACTTTTCTTGCACCTGAATACCTGCATATTCAATGAGGCATCTCTACTATAGCTGGTCAGAACTTGAATATCTTCCAACCCTGTGTGAACTGTGAGAATTGTTTGGCTTACAATTTGCTGGTAGTTGTTCTTTCCCCAATAATCTTTTGTTCATTCATTCTTTTGTTCTTTCTTTCTTGATGTATAATTGATGTATAACATTATATAAGTTTCAGGTATACAATGTAATGATTACACATTTGTCTATATTGCAAAATGATCACCACAGTGAGCCTAGTTAATATCCATCACCATACGTGGTTACAAAAATTTTTTTTCTTCTTGTGATGAGAACTTTTAAGATCTACTCCCTTAGCAACTTTCAAATATGCAATATAGTATTATTAATTGTAGTCAGCATGCTGTACATTAGCCTAGTAGTTTTTCTTTGCCTGGCTTTTGGAATCTCACTCTGTGTGTGTACAGCTTAATATTCAATCCAAAACTCGAGGAGACCCCATGCAGATTTCTCAACTTCTTTCATTGTGTAGATTTTTCTCTCTTTGGTACTCTACCCAGCAAATATCAGCCGCCTCAGGCTTTCTGAACTCCAGTATGTTTTGGCTTCCCTCTTCAAAGCTCTGCTCTGTGCCATTGTTCCAAAAATGCCTCCAGGTAGAAAACCCAGTGGGATCGTAGGCCTCACCTACTGATTTTTTTTTTCTCGGGGATTACTGTCCAATGCTGCCTATTTTTAAATGTCTGAGAAAAGTTTTTTCAGATGTTTTGTCAATTTTTGAAAGTCCTGTACTGAGTATTGTCATGGTCAGAAGCAAAAGTTCCAGTTACTTTCTGTATATGCCATCTCATGTGATCCCCACAAACCTTGCTAGATGCCGTTATCCCCACTTTACAGAATTGGCTTCTCTAGATTAACTAACATGCCCAAGGTCAGACAGCTAGTTAGCATTAAGGAAGTAGAACAGATCCTAGTGGCATGGTTAATGACGTATTCAGAGAAAGCATAAATGTAGAATTAAGCACAGCAAATCACAGAGCCCTTCCTTGAGGTTATGTCTTCTCTTTGCTCAGTTTTTGGGCTAAAAATACAGAAGCCATCTCATGAGACAGCTCTGCTTGTTAGTATAATTATATTCAGATTTGAGTAAAAGGAGGGAGAGGCTCAGGGAAGGAAGGATTGATGGAACTCTTGAACCATTTCTTCTTTTTCCCAATTCTCTGTACTAAGTCCGTTTTCCCATCTCAGAAATAAGGACTTGAAGTAAACAAGCAATAGATGTGTCAGGGTTTGGAACCGTTCTCCAATGAAGGCATTTTCAGCAGTGAATTTTTTTCTCCTTTTTTTGTTTCCTTGTTTGGATGACATAACCTCCAGATAATTACCCCCCGTCACACTTCACCTGTCACACTTCAGTAAATCCAAAAGTAAACTTCCCATCAAGCACTTTGTTATTTGAAAGCTGGAGGCTACCCTCACTTTAAGCTGTCGATTTGGATTATTCTTTGGGAAGTTATTTCTTCACTGAAGCTTGTTTGTCAGGTCAGACAGAGGAGGAGACCTAGAAGCCCTTTGTAAAGCATCCTTCAGAGCCGTGCCTTCATTGACTTGCTACTTGCTTCCATCATTTTTCAGGGGCGTTGTAAAGACCGTTGAGGTTCAGGGTCTTAGAAGAGATGTAAGACTTTTCATAAGCAAAATAAATCCTTCTTTATTTGGAATATTTAAACTTTGATAGGGAAGGGGATAAAACTAGAATTGTTTAAATACTTTGCACATGCAAAGGGCTATTTGGAGTTCTAGAGACCGATAATGAAGAAAAAGATTCTTGTTTCACCTCCTTAACTTTGAACTGTGTTATAGTGTAAAGTTTTTCCTTTGAGTATTCCTGAGATGTAATTGGCAAAGACATTAAAATATGTAAAAGCCCCCATTTAAGGAAACTACACTTTTACCTCAACAGCACAAAATTCTAAATTTTTTTTTATTCGTTTTTGGTGAGGAAGATTCGTACTGAGCTACTACCTGTTACCAACCTTCCCTTTTTTTGCTTGAGGAAGATTAGCCCTGAGCTAACATCTGTGCCAGTCTTCCTCTATTTTGTATGTAGGATACCTCCACAGCATGGCTGATGAGTGGAGTAGGTCTGTGCCTGGGATCCAAACCTGTGAACCCAGGCCGCCAAAGCAGAGTGGGCAGAACTTTAACCACTTGGCCACAGGGCCCACCCAAAATCCTAAACTTAAAAAAAATACATTTCTTGAACATCTTTCATGAGCTAGCACTTTCATGTACATTATTTCACTTAATCCTCACCACAGTGAGAATATTGAGGGGGAGAGAAGTGAAGTGACTTGTTTGTGGTCATTTAGCAAATGATGCTTCTGAAATTTGAATTCAGCTCTTCTTACTTCCAAGTTAGGAATCCAGGAAATTGCAGTATTTTGCAAAGTGAGCAGCAAGTAGAAAATAGTACTGGCTGATTCTTAATTACCAGCCCCATACCATCTCTTGTCCTTTTCTCTCAATATGTTAGCAATTTTGAGAAGCCTCGAGTCTGGGTACATTCACATGCACACTCAGATTCCTTGAACTGACACAGTGTGAATTTTCCTGTCATGGCAAAGGGTAGTACTACAAACTCTTCTTGATCTCATCCCCATTGAAGTAAAGTAACTCCCCTCCTGACCATAGCTAAAGGTACATTGAAAAAATATCAGTAAATATGGTGGATGCCAGAGCAGGTGGAATTCTTGACTTCCCCAAATAATTGATTCGTGAGTAAGTGAAATAGTTCCACAAGAGCAGAAGTGTGCCTCATCTCGAATACATGCCCATGTCCCAGATGTCAGTACTTGTCCCTGGCTGTGCTTCTGAGCATTGACTTCTGCATCCCAAGACCCTGAGGCAAGGTTGTATAGATGGGAGATCTGGAGATCTTAAATGGATGGGCCCTAGCATCCTGCTGACTATTAGAGTATTTCAAACTATGGATAAGAATCAGACCCACAGCCTGTCTCTGATTTCATCTTGCATTTGATGTATTCTATAGTAGTGAGGATGTTAATAAACTGAGCTTAAGCTTTCTTCATTCTATTGACTTTATTAGTCTATATTCATTTAGTTAATGAGATTGCTTTTCTCCTTGTGTTCATAAATATTTAAAACTAAAACCTTTCCAAAATCCAATTGCATAAGCTTGTTTTCCTTCATCTAGCTTTTCTTTACTCAAACATATCTGCTAGTGACCCAGAAATGGTTCTATAAAAGTGTAATTGGTTTTTCCTGATTCAGATTCTTATACATATACCTTTATCATCCATGTTTTAGACTACCTACAAGCAAAAGCATTAAGCCAAAAGAGAAGTCAAGGATGAATATGACATTGACTGTATTTGAAAATGCTTCTACAAACCTATTAACCTGTTCATACCATCTTCAAATAGAAATGCCTAGTGTATGGTATTATCACTTATCTATACCTTGCAAAGCAGTTGCGAAGAATATTCTTATCATCCCTCAATTATTTGGTGTCGTCTTATCATCTAGTATTAGAAATTTTACTTTCTATGACTTAGTGTAGTAGAATACTGACCGTATTAGTGAATGTATGCCACTCACTAGTAGTACCATTTGGAGGCAAATCATGTTATTATCAAGATGACCCATAAGATGCCTGAATTTGCTTTTTAACTTTAAAGCTCCATACAGATATGAAGTAGCATTATCTTCTTTCCATCCCTCTTCTACAAGCATATTTTCTCTTTAGAAATTACTCAATATATATTCTCTTCAACCAGAGAGAAAAGGAATTTTATCATTTTTTCTAATTGGCATTTTCTTGATTGTCATTCTATCAAATCTTTCCTGATTTCAGGGTTTCACGGTCACTAAAAGTATAATAATAACAACATTGAATGCTTTTTTCTTTACAGAATATAGCAAACATTTATTTTCCATTCTCTCTGGTAAAGTTGAGCAATTCTATTATGTGCCTAATAACTCCAGGATTTTGGAATTCCTTTTGTCTCAGAAATGAAAGTTTCATTGTTTTGGCTCTAGTTTCATCTCTAAAAACTTTGAAACTATTTAAAATTGTCATCAAAACTGGAGTTTCCAAAGATTCCCAGAAAAAGGCTGGTCAGGCAGCATACATTATGTGAAGTGAATCATTGCAGAGGAAAGAAGGGACTAGAAGTAGAAACACAAATTCTCTTCAGGGTGCCTCACTTCAATTTTCCTCTCTGGTGGTAATCCTTTTAGAATTAGACAAACAAATAAAGCAAAATGTAATAAATGAATACTGGATGATAATCTTTTTTCTGGTTCATTAATTTTGCTTAAAATTGACTTGAAACATGTAGGTACACGTCAAAGCTGACACATTCACTTTAAGTTTTAAAATATGCTAATCAGTCCTAGGGTTATTTATAGCAAGGGTCCTTACCAATAGATAAGTTCTTCGTACTCAAGGCCTGTCTTCTTCAATAGTTCCATTATTGCAGTAATTTGTAGTTTTTTGTGGTGGCGGTCATTAACATTTAGGAGATATTTTTCTTGGGGAGCTGTATGTTGATACCTATTTTTGCAGTTACTGAAAAGTAGCATTCGCTTTATTCTCCCTTTAGCTTACATTTACCTTTACCCTTTGCATTTTATGTCGGCTTCAAAATTAAGATCCTCCAAGAAGCTCAAGGTTGAAACTCTGCTGTAGAACATCTTTACGAGTCTGTCTACAAGCCATCGTGTGGTCTATTCTTGGAGCTGTGCCTGAGGGCAGTGGAGCTGCTGCATTGCAGTCATCTGGGAGTGTTTGTTAAATGAGATTCCTCTGCCGTCCCCCACACCCACTGAGCAGTATTTCTGGGAGTGGGGCATGGGAATCCGCTTGTTAAACCAGCTCTCCAGGTGGCTCCCTACACACTGAATTTTGAGAACTACTGCCTTTTGGTATAGCCAGAGGCTGCATTCTTGCAGCCTCATTCTCTAAAGTGTTTTGCTCCTCAACATTCCTGTTGATGGAGGCTTGAGTTCACCCAGAGTGAATGCACTTCTGTCCCTTTAGCATCCTCTAAGTCCAGGTCCTTCAAGTCTAGAGATCCTCCCTTTCACTTGGGCAGTAAATAAGTCTCTTCTCTGGTTTCCAGGTATTTATGGGCACACTGATTTGTTAATGATTGAGGGGTGGTTGTTTTTCCTTAAGGAAGGGGAGAACGGAACACACTCAGTCTTAAAAAATTGTTGGACGTTGCTCTAATACCTTTGTTATTCAGTGTTACAGTCTTGTTAAATTTCCATCTATTTGTGAAGGACAAAAGAGTTCTGTTGCTTGAGTCAGAAGTATTGGAAAAGGTGTTCTTAACTTATTGTCTGTGGACAGAATTCAGGGGTCTATGAACTTGAATGGAACATATTTTACATTTATTTCCACTGGCCCCTAATTGAACTTTAGCATTTCCTTCAATTATGAATGTAGACAACAGACTATCGTGTGATAAGCTCTACCTCTGATTTTATTGCCAATAGAAAGCACAAGTATTTTCATCTCATATTGGTTTTTGTCGGAGATATCTCAAAATAGTGCTTATGTACATCACTGCTTCAAAATTATAGTAGTTGTTAGACCAACTGCTAAAATGTATGTGACTTTTATGCTGTTACCTCATATTTTTAAATTATTTTGGTACTGTATTTTTCAATATAATTGATTTCTAGTAAAATCTTCTATATTTTATGCACTTACACATGTCATTCTGGGAAGGGATCATGAGCTTCGCTCGACTGTCAGAGGGGATCAGGTACAAAAAATGACTTGTACTAGATCTTGTCTAGCATCTTCTCATCCTAAACTATTTCCCTCCTTTTCTGTTTTTTGAGATATTTCTCGTAAATGAAGTGTTTTTCCTACTCTTATAGTCGTTCCACTGTTATCTATGTATTTTTACCGTAGCTGACTCCACCGGGACCCACTCGCTGTACACAACGTACAAAGACTATGAGATCATGTTCCACGTTTCTACCATGCTGCCCTACACACCCAACAACAAGCAGCAGGTAAGAGATCCTTGTATTATTTGTGTTTTCTCGGCCTTGTTTCATTTCCCCCAGAAGCCTAAGTGGCAAGTTTGTAAAGTCTTAAACCAAAATTTAACGTTGCACCTGTCACAGCAGCAGGAAGCTGTGTACTTTGTGGAAGTAAGGAATAGCAAATGAGCTGAAAACAAATGAAGAGACGCAAATTCTAGGGTAACAGCCAGCTGGATGGCTTTGTGAATTAATCATTTGCTTTTCACCCACGGGGATTGAGGTTTTCATGAAATCTGAAGAGAACGAGTTGAAATCACGGTGATTAGATGAGTGGGCAGGGTTGCAGAGAACACGTATGAGGGGGCGAAGTTTCAGCTCAAGAGGCCGGCGTACAAAGCAGGGAAGTACTGATGTTTCGTTTCAGATTTCACAGGAGGTTTGGGCTACGAACTTGGAGAAAAATCAAAATAAATGTCACTGGGATCTCAGAAAAATGTTTTTTTTCTCAACGTGTTCGTCAGGAGATAGCAGGAAACATAAATAACAATTGCATTTCTGTGCATCATACAGAGTTTCTTTTAAGATCTGAAAGCACAGTGCCTGTTAGGAAAATGTAGTCAGCGAGACAGTACAGTGTGGAAACTCAGAAGTGACAGATTGTTGCAGAGCGAAGTGGAAGCTGGCAGTAGTGTTGTACAGAGTGTGTGGTAGTTGTTGTTGTTAAAAAATATTTCAAAATAAATGATACCAAACTGAAGTTTAAAAGAACCAGAGAGCTAACAGACGTTCCTTTCTTTCAATAACTGCTATAAACACAAGCAGTCCAGTATTCCTTCTTACCTTAAAATGGAGAAAGATTTTGTTGTTGTCGGTTGTCATACTAACAGAACACAGGCCAGCTGCTGAGTGAACATCCTCCACAGAATTTAACCGAACCCGGATCCAATCTAACACTTCATCACTTTCAATTTGGTTGTCACAAATCTCGGTAACACAGTTTTGCCTCTTAAGATTACGAAAGTAATCAAAAATAGGAAGGAAAGCAGTGAATCAGCTATAAATCCAAAATAAGCCTATTTTAAGATAAATTTCCTGATCTGGAGTTTGTTGGCAGTTTGTTTTATGCAAATTCCAAGTTCTAGATTTCTCTGAAACATCATGCTGAGAAAAAATATACTAAACTTGTTATTCTGATCAGTCAGTAGACAAAAAATTTAAGAACATTAACAAATGATCTGTAAAGGGGGAGATAAAGGCTTATTCTACCTCATTCCTGGGGGGGAGGGGGATTAGTAGTAAGATTCAATTAATTGTTTATTTCTACGCCAAGAAGTTGAAGTGCTGAGCAGAGCGAGGTGGCATTTAAATGGACAGCTGTCTAAATTATTTAATTTGGGGGTCCAATCAAGGCAAAAGTATTATGGTCCTAAATCAGAATAAAAGAGTAATTGTACTGCTCCATATTAAGAAATTTTAATTCTCCAGCTAAACAATTTATTTCTTATATATAGATTACTTTATGCTTGGAAAAAATGGAAAGAACATTTTTTGAAATCTTTTTGCAAGAATTTGTTTATAAATACTATCTTTTTTTCCATTATATATAATGTGAGATGGATTTATTTCTATTTGGGTCCTTTATTAAGACATTAATATTACATATCATGCCATATTTCAAAGAAAGAATGGCATTGCATGAAAAAGACAATGACATCATCTGTGCAGGAATGACATAATACATAGACAAATTGTATTTGTTTTTGGTATGTCCAACATCCTGAGTAGATTAATAATCTTTAATAATGGGTGTAATTTGTATAGCAACCAATACAGACCAGCCTTTGTTTCCATAACATCTGATAATATGTTTAGAAATGAAGTAAGCTGCCTCATTAGAAGATAATTTGGGATGCTTTAAAATTCCTAAGGTTAAAAGTACATTTCCTGAACATTCTAACTCCCAATTCTCAACCCTGATCTAAAAGACTGTTGTTTCTCTCAGCTGGCAGCCAGTGCTAGGTCACTGATTTTACCGGTAATTTGTGTAAGTTAATGTCCCTGGAGAACTAAAAGAAAAAAGTTTTATAAATGCAAGCTTATGTCTAATGGATGGTTTATATGAATGTCACGTTTAGTTGTTTTCTTCCTTTTAAGAGCCTCCATATAATAAATAAGACATACAAACTTTTTCAATTTGCCTTCACACTGTTGAATTAACCTACCTAATAAACCCCTCCTGAAAAGGCACTTGCCTAGGCGGATTTGTAGCGCCCGAATTTGAAAGCCACCTTTCCAAAACACTGTTTAATGTGAAACAGAAGGGGGTCTTAAGCAGCTTTCACTGTAATTAAAGAAGTTATTTAAACTTGAAATTGAACCCGCTTTTAAATTGTTGCAGTGTTCTAGAATATTGTTAATTTCCACATTCCCAGCTTGTGACAGAAAAAGTCGATCAGAAAACACCTTAGCCATGTTTCTTTGACTGAAGCTAATTAAACCAGAACATAAATTGTGTTGTAATTACTCCAGCCGTTCTCATCTCTAAAAATCTTCCCTGTGGCAAGTTTCTTTCTTATATGAAAATGGAACAAAACTGTTGTTATGGAAACCGAGGATTTGGAGATGCTGGAACTTGGCATAACATGCCAGATATTGGTTAGATTTATTTGAATGGGCTATATATTTTATGCAAACTTCAGCATATTCATCTCTTTATTCTTCCTTGGAAGGAATGATAAGACAGGCTAAAATACTGACAACACAGTGTAGCTTACCTACCCTAATATGTACTGATTAATAATGAATGTTTTAAAGACAGTTACATGAGGGAATTGGGGAGGAAAACAGAGCTTTGTCATTTATGTTGTTTGCTTACTTTTTCTCTTAGCTCCTACGGAAGCGGCACATTGGAAACGATATCGTAACAATTGTTTTCCAAGAGCCTGGAGCACAGCCATTCAGCCCGAAAAACATCCGATCCCACTTTCAGCATGTTTTCGTCATCGTCAGGGTCCACAGCCCCTGCACGGATGGCGTCTGTTACAGGTATTCGCGCTGCAGCGGTGGTGGCTAGGTGGGCATTGGCCGGTGGTCACAGGGAGGGCACCGCCCAGCCCTGCTTTCTGAAGCGGCAGTGGAAAGTCTATTGCTATTTATTTTTGTCTTTAAACTGTGCATGCGGATGGCCAAATTCACACCATGATGTAACCTGATGGCATTGACATCCTCTAGACATGTTGGTTAGACACCTGCCGTTTCCATTTGCACCTCCTCTCTAGGTGGTGTCCTTTCTCCATACCATCTGGTCACCAACTCATTACTCATACTGCTAATTATATTTTGCTTTTGGCATGGCAAGAGCAGAGAAGAATGCTCATAATAAGTAGGGAAGAGGTGATTTTTTTTTAATTATTATTATTTTAAAAAGCCCAAACCCATGCTTAGGACTGACTTGATTCTAACATTTCTGACTGCAGCCTTAGAGGCATCTCTATGCTTTATGAAGCATTCGGTGGACTTGTTTCAGTGTCCCTTGTTGAGCTAGTCTCGTGAGTATCAGAATTCAAGCATCTCTGTGCAGAGGCCTTTGCAAGAATCCAGGAGGGGTTTGCTGTTGAAGAGGGTAGGAGCTTGTGGTGCTGGGTTGACATGGGTGTAGTGCCAAGAAGATGTGTAAGATTATTCTAGCACTACTAAGATGTTTCTAGTATGCATCTATCCTTTCAAAATATGAAGTTTTATCATATCGTTCCATTCCTAAAATTTGAAAGATTAGGCTTTGTTAATTTCGGATATTTGTTTTTGAATTAATATAGCCACCCACAGAGAAAATGACCAACACAGACTGATGCATGGTTTGTTAAGAGATCTACGACTAATTCTAATCCTAGATGTGATGCATGTTAATATAAGAATAGAGCAGGCAAGTTCAGGGACAAAACAAGTCGAGGTTGCTTTGGACTACTGCGACTGCCACCATCCTTGCACCTTCCAGACAGTAACTACATATGTTGAGCTCTAATTAGAAGCCCAGCACTATTGTAGGCACCTTACATGTGTTACCTCATTTAATTTTTAAAACCTTTGAAGTAGGTACTGTTTTTATCCCCATTTTCAGATGAAGAAACCTGAGCACACGGGGATAGGTGACCGGCCTAAGGTCAGCTGGCCCTGGGCAGTTTCACTTTGAATGCGCTAAGTCGGATTCTGGAGCCCAGTCTCTTCACCGCTCTGCCATCCCTCCTCTCTCCCATGCCGTGTGAGGCAGGGGTCTTTGCTGCCCTTGCTGCTGACCTACAAGCTGTTCCAGAGCTTCTCAGGGCCCAAGTCTTTGTGACAACCCAAGACCAGGGAGGTCTGTAGTTTCCTGGGCTCAGGGAGTGGAAATCAAACAGAAGAGCTCTAGATCCGAGGTCTCTTGTCAAGAACGTGGTCTCTGCTTTGGTCAGGTAGAGAATGAAGGCACGAGCACGGAACATTTGACTACAATTGGGATGGATAACTGTTTGCATTGCAACCCCAAGCAATTGAAACATGCTCTGTGCTGGATTCATGCCAAGGATTTCCTGCTACTTTGTAGACAGAAGGTTAAACCCTTTGTGAGTGGTCGCTAGGAAGTTTGAGGAACAGAAGTGAGAGATTCTTCTTTAAAAGCTTTTGTCTGAATGAAGTGCTGTCCAATAGAAATGCAAGGCAAGCCACATATTAATTTTATATTTTCTAAGCCATATTTTTTAAAGTAACAAGAAATAGGTAAAATTAATTTGAACAAAAATGTTTTTTGACCCAATAATATATTTTATTTACCTGATATAGCCAAATATTATTTTAACATGTAATTTTTAAATTTTAAAAATTATTGCGATATCTTACATTTTTTGGACTAAGACTGAATGAAATCTGGAGTGCATTTGAAACTTACAGCTCATCTCAACTAGGACGCTCAATTTTGATTGGAAAGTATCTGTATTTAGATTTCATAAAATTTGCAATTGGAAAAATTGATTCATATACTCAGGTTGTTCCAAATATGCTTTTAAAAAACTTTCAAATAACCAAATTGTCCGTTTTTAAAATTTAATACTCGCTCGTCACACTAGCCACATTTTGAGTGCTCAGTAGCCACATGTGGCCAGTGCACGTCTAAACAGGCTGATGAGGAGGAAAGATGTCTTAGCCTTCAGCCCTTTGCTCCATGAGGAGGTGATATCCGTTTTATTTTCACCCCTCCCCCCTTGAAAATCGTGATTCTTGCTGTCTCTCTCTCATTTGTAATCTGTTGCCTGGAGAAGCCTTCTTCTTAACCACACTGTGTGATGCTGGGAGTCTGTGCAGGAGGACGCTGAACACCCTTGCTCCTGACACTTGAGCTCCTCTGGGATTTCCCAGTGGCCAAGCTTGTTTGAAGACCCCATGCACTGCTTATAAACTGTGAATTTTGGCCTTTTGTAAATCCAAGTTGTTTTGTAACATCGCTGAAAGAAATCACAAGAACCTAAAGTAGTGATCTTTTCCTATGATAAACTTAGGTAGTTTAGTTTTTCTTAGTCCTTCTCAAACGGAGGTAAGCGTGTTTCCTGAGGGATGTGATGTCAGGAGATGTTTAGAGGCCCAGAGTAAATAGAGCATCTCTCTTGTAGTCTTTAATGCTTGGGGAAAGGGCTGTGAAGGGGTTTATTTTTTCATGAAAAATAAATGTATTATGAAGTAGTATCGAAAATTTATATGAATTTTAAAATAACACGTGGCTCTTCGAAGAATTTCCATACCTCTGAGTTTTCCCATACTCTAGCCACTCCCCAAACTACTAAGGATCTGAATTTATAAGCCTCCTTTATTAGGGGTACTTTGGTAGAAACGTTTAGAGATGTGTTGATTTATACTAATTTTATTTGAATCTAATTTTAAATCACTTTACCCCTAAGTGATGTAGTTAGAGTAATTCCAATGCTTTTTTCATTTAAAATTCCTTGTTCCCAGCTTTCTCTACTGGGAACACTCACATTTATTTACTGACATCTCCTTGGTGCCTGAACCGTGGAAGGTGCAAAAGTTGTTTTCTCAAGGAAGTGTGAGGTCGACATAGGCTGAAGTTGTAAGGAATGTTTTCACTGAGAAAATGGGATTTGGTGCATGTTTTAAAGCACAGGTGGATGGAATTCAATGGGGAAAAGAGAATTCTAGGAGTGGCCAGTGGCCTATATGGAAGTGTAGACACAGGAAGGAGGGTGGAAAGCACAGTAGGAAGGCTGCTGCTGGAGGAAAGATTGCTAGGCGGTGGAGGCCCCCGGAGTGCTAGGCCATCAGATAACTCTGTATAAATAGAGTCTTAAGAAAATTTACCCAACGTCACCATGCAAGGTAATCTGTATTCAAAAAGACAAATTTGGAGCTTATTGTTACCCACTTATTTTTTACCAGTTCTTTACAGCCCTTATCATATATGTGCTAGGCATTATTCTAGACCCTGAGATACAGCAGGGAAACAAAGAGAACAATTCTTATAGTAGATATAGAAATGAGGCCCTGAAATAATGTGTGTTATTTCTCCCTGGGGACTGGAAAGTTTATATAGGAAAAACTGACTAATTCCAACTAATTCCAGAGGCCAGATAACCTTGAATAGTAGACATAGCCAAGAACTCAGAAATTAATGGCTAAGTCTGTGTACTAAAGCTTATGCCCATACCTGATAAGAGAGCCCTCTGGTCTCTATTATTTTATTTGCGTCATTACGGTGAGTAGAATTGTGTGGTCCCAGTTGATAGAGCAGTTTACAAGCAACAAGTAAAAAACATAAAGGAGCTGTTTAGTGGCAAGAATGTACTGAAAACAGCACTAAGTGATTACTGATAAGGGAGATGCAGAAAAGTTATCCACTTCAAAGATACAAATTCAATCAGTGTAGTTGTCTGGGGTCATTTGGTTTGGGAGCAAACCACCAAATATACTTCACTCACCCCTGAGGGCCTCGCTTTGTAAAAACAGTGTAAATCTTTTTTTAACAACTAATGAATTAATGGATCTAGGTATCAATCATCAAAGACTGCACATAACACAAAAAGGGACTAATGTCTGTCTCATAAGGGAAGAACACAGCCTCACCCGTGAATTAGTCGTGTCCCCTCCCCCGCCAATTGAATCTGAATCTGATCAAACCCCTAGAGAAGCCGCCTTACAGAAAATACAAAAGACAGAAGAATGTGTTTCTATTCAGCAAAATTCAGACTCTGGACAATTCTGTGTGACAAACAGCCCAATTTCTTCAACAAATAAATTGCAAGAAATAAAAGAAAAAGTGAGAGAAGTGAAAGGAAATTAACAGAATAAAAGAAAATTTAAGATAAAATAAATTAATTGCAATAATTAGGTATGGACCTTATTTGGATCCAATTCTGACAAAAAACTATTAAAAAATCTTATGCTATCTTAAACAATTGAAAATTGGAACATTGACTCACTATTTGATAAAATTAAAGATTTATTGTTAATTTTAAAACTAGTATAGTAATAAGTGGTTATAATAATGACCGGAATCTTCAAAACAAATGTTAAATTGTGGTCACTAACTATGTTTAGGAAGGTGGAAATATATGTTATTCCTCTCAGAAAGATTTCCATATTCAGTGGTTAAAGTGTAATAAATGTTGAAAGGAGTTACTATGATGTAGTGCAAAAAGCACTTGGAATCAGACCAGATTGTGAGACCTCTCAGATCTTAAATTTCCCTTTCTGTGAGGTGGAAGGTTGCTTGACATCTGTTGAAAATCCCATCAAAGTATCGAGTGTAGGCAGGGAGTGCAGTGTGTGCACAGTAAATGTCCATGCCTTTCTTCTTTTCTTCTCTTGAATATAACAAATAAATATGCAAGCTTCGACTAGGAAGAAAAAAATCAAAGTGGTAGAAATTTCTTTGAGAAAGCCTATTCTAAGCAATAATTAATCAACATCGCTATTGTCCAATGTAGCTGACCTTTCTAAGACAAAAATCTGAATGTGTCACTCTTGGTGCTTAAAACCATTTTGGGGAAAGTTCAGACTTCCTGGCATAGACTACTGCATGGAGTCCTGTGGGTCTGGCCTCTCCTGTCTCAGCCTCCAGAGGCACCTCTGCCAGTCCTCCCCCGACTGCTGCCTCCCTCTTGAGCCCTGTGGAGCTCCTTACAGCTCCCAGAACATCCGGTGTTCTGTCTCTCCTCTTCGCACATGCTGCATGCTGCTTGCTGTCGGGGCAGGAATGCCTCTTCACACACACCTCCTCCCCGCCCCTCCTTCATCTGCTGAATTCCTGTTATCATTTCTCCGGGAGGGTTCCCCTGACCTCCCAGGACTAAAGTGCCTTTCCTAAGTGTTTCCGGTAGCACCCTGCGCCGCCCCAGGAGAGCCCTCAGCCACTGAATGTAGCCCCCACCAGACTGTGAGCTTCTGGAGGGTTGAGCCTGTGACCTCTCCTCCTTGATCCTCAACATCAGCACACTGCCCAGCGTCTAATAGGTACACAGTGAGTGCTGGCCAGTGAATGCTGTTAGAAGCCAAAGGCTCCCCAGGGAGGGGATGATGGGCACACGTTTGTTCTGCGCTCATCTGTCCTGCCCTTTGCCCAGGTCTGCTTTCTTGGGAGGCTCCCCAAGCTGGCAGTCTGATCCAGGCTCCAAGAAGGGGAAACTTCCCTCTGCCGTTTCAGTGCTAAGTCCCCTTCCTTTTAAATTTTGCGCTGGGAATTGTTATTTTATTGCTGTTTCCATGGTGCTCCAGAAGTTCAAAGTCTTATTCTTCTCATTTTTTTCCGTTGAGACTTCTGCTCAGATGTCTCTGGATCAGCCCCATGTATCAACTTGAAATTGGCTTTGGTTCTCAAGACCTGCTGCTTCGCCCAAGGTCTTTGATGCCAGCGGTTGTTAGAAGGCCCAGACCCACTAGAAACAGCCTTATGGTGGTCTCTTCCGCTGTGTGACTCCTGCGGATGGTCCCTTTTGCAAGCACCTCCAGAGTGGGAGGTTTAAAAACGTTCCCCTAGAGGGAATAAGTGCGGTCTTGTCATAGAGCATGCTGTTGGCTGTCCAGAAGCTCAGATTCCAGTCCTGGCTCTCTCTCACAAGCTCTGGGCAAATCATTTCACTTCTCTGAGTCTGTTTCCTGGAGAAGTGAAGAATTTGTACCAGCTGTTCACACGGAGGTTCAGGGATATGTCAAATGACAGCGTAAAATACAGGACACCTTCCTGGTCCCTCAGTCGTACTCCAAGATTTTGAAGAGAGAACATATTTTTGTGTTAAAATGAACACAGATATCCTAAGTAGAATGCAAAATTGAGATGAATTTTAAGATGAAACTCAATTTTATTGGCAGAGTTTGAGGAGCACAGAATTCTCCCTCCAGTGCTGACTTTCCATGAACGGTTCCAGCCCCTGAGCTTCTGTCTGTCTGTCGTCTAGATAACCCTCTTGAGTAGAACACCCCAGTCCTTGACAATGCTGAGTAAACAAGACATAGCTATAAGTTTAAAGGGTCTTATTTCTAAGGAGATACAGTACTGCCTACAAGGCTGACGTATGTGGGGCCAAGCAGAAGCCCTTTGGAATCTGCTTTTAAAAATAGCAAGAACCATTTATAATTAATACATCTTAAGTATCTATATATAGCAAACTGAAATTCTAGGAAGCCTTCTTTTCTTATAGAAGCAGAAATATTCTTTCTGCTTAGCTGAAAGCAGGCCTTATTATCAAGAGTTCAGAATTTGTCACATCTAAATTAATGAGCTTTTAACCTTGTAGAAAACCTTGAAAGTTAGATTTACCCAAAACAAAACCCTTCATTTGAAAAGAGCTTTCTAGGGTATCATCTTCCTCATCTTCTTCAGCAAGGATTCTATTTCTAATGATGCAAAGAGATTTTAGCGTCTGTATCATTTCCCTCCCTACCATGGTGAATCATTGATAATTATAGGTTAAGGATTCAGTTCTTTCCCTCATAGTTCGTTCTAGAGGCTTCTAATTATTGGTGGGTTTTCACTATATGTTTGCTAAAGTTCTATCAGTTAATAAATAGATCTGTAGAAAGCCAGTGAGTTTAAGGGGCAAGTGGATGGATGGTGTTCCTATTGACAGCACCCTGCTAGGCATTTTTATCTCCCTATTTAAAGTAAAATCACAGCTGTTTCTTGAGAAAGAATAATGGTTTGAAGTGAAATTAGCAAGAGAAGAAATTGCCAATTTAAAAATGAAAGATGTTAAATATTTCTGGATCTTTACAGGATTCCTCTTAGACAAGCTAGCAAATCTGGATGTTAGCATCTTTTGCTTGACTTAAGGGAAAAAAATAACATGATCAAATTAAAATTATACGGCTGTCAGCCTTCAAGCCAGACAGTTCACAATAGACAAGAAAAATTGCCTTTCTAATACTGGTATAATTAGGCTGTAATGCATTTGGAGGTTTCTGTGAATTCTCTTCTTCTGTTAGAAAATGGAGTGTTACTTGCCACCTTTCTTTGTCGTGAAGTGAACCTAGGTAGTCTTTTCCCTTTTTTAAATAAATTTGTGAAAACTAACAAATAGGCCATTCTGTGGCATCTTCTGACAAAATATGTAATTTGTATCCTGAGGTTCCTGATTTTTATTTATCCTCTTTCACAAGAAATAATCATTTTTTGAAAAGCAAAGCCAAATATCTTAACACAAACCGTTCTTAAAATAAAGAAAAAATAATGAAACGGAGCTCTTCATTTAGTTTGAAAGATGCACACTCTCTGATTATGTTCTTTCCATTCTGGGAGTTGAGAGGAAGCAGATTTCATATTGCCTCCCTAATACTTAGTACACTTGCATAACTCACTCACTTTTAAGTAATTAGATATTATGAAAAGAGGGATGTTTGATCTGCTAGAATCATCATTTCCAACCCTCTCACACTTTGCTGAGTCCTGGAATAAGATCTTGGAACATGATAGAAAACACATGACCTCTCTGTTTTCATTTAACTTCTGTTGTTGTTGTTTAGGAAAAGGAATTTTTTTCTTTTGGGATTAAAAATAATAGGTTATTATAAAGTCCTTTTCTTAGGCCCAATTTTAGTGATATGGATGCAGAAGAAATGCCTGGAACAGGATTTCTTTAAGTCAGTCTTGCTTAAAGGAATGGGAAAAGGAAAATATTTTTCTCACAAATAAATGGTCAGAATCAAATACCAAAGTAAAGAATTTGCACCAATGAATAGCTCAGTTTAAAAATACTTTGGTGCCAGCCCAGTGGCATAGTAGTTAAGTTCATGCACTCTACTTTGGCGGCCTGGGGTTCACAGGTTCGGTTCCCGGGTGCAGACCCAGCATCATCGTTAAGCCACATAAAATAGAGGAAGATTGGCACAGATGTTAGCTCAGCGACAGTCTTCCTCCCACACACTATATATATATATGTTTTGAAAGCACTGTTGCTGTTAGCATAAAAATTGTAATCATTTTATTACTTAGTGAAATTCTAATTTTCATTTTAAAATTATGCTTTTTGATCTGGTTGCATAATGCCTGACACATAGGCCAACAAAAATATTTGTTTAAAAAAATAGAATCTATTGTTCTTGTTATGCATCTTTTGATATTTTCATTATAAGCTGTCTGCTTATGACCATCACATCTAGAATGGAGACCACACTTGTGTTCTTACAGAGTCTATGCTTGTTCTGAAAGGTTATGTGGTTATAGTAACCTCCCCACCCCTTGGAAACAATCAGTAGGTATTTAAGAATGGTTTTTATAAAGAATATTGCAGTCAGTCTCTTTTTTATAGAGTTATGGTTCGTTTGCTATCTGTTAATGAAAAGAAAGTTTCTACTTTAAGCTTTTTGGGGTTTTTTGGCCTAGAAAAAATTGGATGTTCTGTAAACCCTAAATGTCGTTGAATGAAAACATGTGCTCATGTTAAGCGGAAATGTGTGTTGTTTCTTTTGGGACAGTGACAGTTATGTTCCTTCTGAGAGGGATGTTTGTCTTAGAGAAAGTGTGTTTTATTCTCTTACTGTGAGACTGAAAAATATTGACATGCCTCTTTCTCTCTCTTTGCCTTGTCTCTTAGTGTGGCTGTCACCAGGTCCAGAGATGTGCCTTCCTTTGGACCTCCCATCCCCAAAGGGGTCACTTTCCCTAAGTCCAATGTGTTCAGGGACTTCCTTTTGGCCAAAGTGATTAATGCAGAAAATGCTGCTCATAAATCGGAAAAGTTCCGGGCCATGGCAACTCGGACCCGCCAGGAATACCTGAAAGATCTGACAGAAAAGAATGTCACCAACACCCCTATCGACCCATCTGGCAAGTTCCCATTCATCTCTCTGGCCTCCAAGAAGAAGGAAAAATCTAAGCCCTACCCAGGAGCTGAGCTCAGTAGCATGGGCGCCATTGTGTGGGCCGTCCGTGCCAAAGACTACAACAAGGCTATGGAGATAGACTGCCTTCTAGGCATCTCCAATGAGTTCATTGTCCTCATTGAGCAGGAAACCAAGAGCGTGGTTTTCAACTGTTCCTGCAGAGATGTGATAGGGTGGACCTCAACTGACAGCAGCCTCAAAATCTTCTACGAGCGGGGAGAGTGCGTTTCGGTGGAGAGTTTCATTAACAGTGAGGATATCAAAGAGATTGTCAAAAGGTTGCAAGTGAGTCTTCTCCTTCCGCTTATCTGCATGCAGTTTCTGTCTCATAAAGCTTTTATTACCAACTCGAGCCAAGTCATGGAAGCTTCTGCTGTTTTATTAGCAACTCTGAAACTCCCCTTGATGATGTGAAGCAACTCAGAGTTTATCTCACACTGGTTTGCCAGCATTTTTCAGAAAAGCACTAGAATGTGTGGAAGAAGGCACAATTACACTGTGCATTAGAACCCCATTTGCATGTGACCTGATCCCACTGCCTTGGTGACTGATGATGTGGCCCAGCCAGTCTTCTTTAGTTGTTGAAAAGACTTATTTGATTGAGTATCTGCTGCCTTGAATTTTTTAAGGGCAGAATGAGTAGCCGAATATGGTTTCTCTTAGCTGCCAGCTCCCTGTAGGTCTCTGTTAGAGGTTTCTTTGCAACTTCAGTGAAGACATTGAGTTCTTTGGATGCAACAAATATGTTCTTTTTGGCCTAATGAATAGAGATTAATGAAGGGGAAATAGGCAGACTGCTCTTCAGCTGGCAGGAGAGTATTCAGAAATAACCCTGTTTGCAGCATTTTTTCCAGTTCCATGTCCACCACTTAGACCCTTTTACGTTAAACCATGATATCTTTTGTTTCCTTGTCTAGTTTGTGTCAAAAGGTTGTGAATCAGTGGAGATGACTCTGCGAAGAAATGGGCTGGGACAGCTCGGCTTCCATGTCAACTACGAGGGCATCGTGGCAGACGTGGAGCCCTACGGCTATGCCTGGCAGGCAGGGCTGAGGCAGGGCAGCCGGCTGGTAGAGATCTGCAAGGTGGCAGTGGCCACTCTGAGCCATGAGCAGATGATCGATCTGCTGAGAACATCCGTCACGGTGAAGGTGGTCATTATCCCCCCGCATGATGACTGCACCCCACGGAGGTAGGTCTGAGTTGGCAGCTGTGACCCTGAGAGTCCAGGGCTGGGTTTGGGTATCAGGTAGGAGGTCTCCCCCTGAGTAAGGGGAGTAGCATATTATGAAGAGCGCCAGGTTACACACGATGCTGAAAGTTCCATCCATGGAAAGTCTGACTCAGGACACAACTCCTTTTCAGCATGTGGCAACAGCAGCTGGAAAGAATGAGTAACTTGGACTGTCCCCAGGATTTACATCTCTGGATTTATGAAGTTGCCATTACAGATAGAGAAGTCTGGGAATATCTATCCTAAACATCTTGCACCAGTAGCTGAGAAACATTGAACACTTAAAGTTAAGATACGCTCAGCATCACAAACTGTCACACTTTTTTTTTCTTTTATGTTCCATGGTGGCAGTCTTACTCTTCTGACTTCCCCATTTGTACCCGATTCCTGTTCAAAAGTCAAAGTATTGTGTTGACCCCTGCTGTCTCAGCCTGGAGGGCTGAATGTGACTGACCAGGCTTTTCCTTAACTGCATCTGCGTGTGTCAAGAATTGGCTTTAAGTGAGCTGGTCCTGCTCAGGATGCTTTGGCAGGTTGGTTCCCAGCCTTTTCCCAAAGGGAAGCCCGGGAGCTCCCTGCCCCTCCCAGCTCCTGCCATGCTAGCAGCACTGTTGAAAATTTAATTTCTCTGTCTCTGGGGAGGTTTCTTGATGGAACAAATTTAATCAACTGTTTCTTTTCTCCTTTGGGCTATCACATGCTGTTTTTCCTAGTTTTTTTCAATCTGTTAATTTGCTTTGAACCCATTATTTCCAAAGAGTTTCTCTTTTAAGCTTTGGCAATTAATTCTTAGGCCTTCTAAAGCCAAGACAATATTCTTTATCTTATTTTTTTTCCAAAGAACATGACCAGCCCTGCACCCAAGCTCTCACAGATTTATGAGCATCAGGTGGTTGAATGTGTAAACGGTTATGATGGGTTATTTGTGTCCTTTAAAAAGTAAGCAGCAATGACAATCTAAAGGTACTTCAGTTCTTCAAACCAAATGTTACAGACAGACTTAGGGATGGTATTTCTTATTTTTTTTTTTTTTTTAATAAAGATTGGCACCTGAGCTAACATCTGTTGCCAATCTTTTTTTTCTTCTTCTCCCCAAAGCCCCCCAGTACTTAGTTGTATATTCTAGCTGTAGGTCCTTCTAGTTCTACTATGTGAGACCCCACCTCAGCATGCATGATGAGCAGTGCCAGGTCCATGCACGGGATCCAAACCCATAAAACCCCAGGCCATCGAAGGGAAGCACACAAACTTAACCACTGGGCCATGGGGCTGGCCCCAGGACAGTATTTCCTAATAGGGCTTATCTCCTGGATGGCCCAGAGGCTCTGTGCATATGTCAGAATGTGGTGAAATCCCTTTGTCTGATAGCTTTAAGAAGTGCTTCCTTTTGGATGACTGGATTTCTCTGGAGACCAGAATCTATATCCAGAACGTTTTATTTCAGCTGTCTTTGGGGAGCACTCTGAAATTGCCTTGTGCGTACGCTGCTTTACTTAACCAGGTCTTTCTGATTTCCTCAAGCACATCATCATTACTGTTAAGTATTTTGCTGACTTGGGATTCAAGTGTGACTCTTGAAGTAGATCAGAAAGACCGTCAGGCTCTCCAACCCTCTCCAGCTGCTCTGTGCTCCTCCTCTGGTTTCCTGTCTTCTGTCCTTTGCTCTCTCCTTCAAATTGTCTACTTTATTGCTTCTAAACAGGCAGCTATAAACTGGAGAAGATAACCAAACTTTGTAACTTATCAGCCTTGTTGCACACAGCACAGAGTTATAGATGCTGGTCTGAGGACTGTCTACTCAAAATGAAGCCTGTAGATCTTGTGACGCCATCTTGTCTGCTCAGAGGTCTTTGCCTTTATTTCTAGGCTCTCCAGTTTATATGGGGGAGAGGAGAGGGAAATAGGTGTGTGTGAGTGTGTGAGGAAGTAGGATGGAACAGGCCACATTGCTGACATTGAATTGTGAATAGTAGTTGTTACTAGAAAGATGGGCCTGGCCCTGGATAGGTAGGTCATGATAGGAGGAGGTTTATCGACAGCAAGATACTAGACTAAATACGTCATCTAGATAGGTGGTGTGTTGGTAAAAACAACTAACATTTGCTGAGTATTTAATGTGGCAGGTCCTGGAAAAAGTGCTTTTATATGGATTAGTGCATTTAATCTTTATAATAATGCTATGAGCTTCCCAAGCTAGTCTGGTAAATTTAGGTCTAACTTCAGAATCCAAGCTCTTAAATGCTGCTTTGTATGCTTGGGGCACAAATCCTTTCCTTATACACCAGCATGGCAGGGATATGCTGGTAAACTGGCTTCCTGTTGGGGAAAAGAACCTTGGTTTGGAACATTTGCTAATTCCTGTGGTGTAAATACTCCCACTGTGGCCAATTTCAAGCTACCAACATGAACTGAAGCTGAAGGCAGAACTGACATAGACACTCACAGTCCACTCTTGCAAGCCAGGGCAGGCTGGCTCCAGCACACCCCTGGATGAATGAGCCGTATTTGTCTTCATCTCCCAACACCACTTTTAAGGCAGTCCTTGTCATGCTCTCCTAGCCGGCAGAGCGGGCAGTGACATGACCAAAGGGTGTTAGGACGTGGGGTGACTGGGATAAAGGATCAGTGCACTGCACAGCCCCACGGGCCTTGGAGACACATTCTGCTCCTTTCACTACAGTTTCCACCCGGAAAGCCACTGTCAGACCTGAGCAGGTGTGAAATGACGCCGTTGATGGCTTTGAGGGACCGAAAGCCCTCCTCTCCCCTTCCCTCCTTTAGAAGTGACTTCAAAGGAACAGTTAAGCATTAACACCTTGCTACAATTTTCAGCAAAATAAGATAATGCTCTTCTGTCATATTTTTCTTCTCCTCCGCACTTCACACTCCTACTGCTGTTTTCCTAGCGACTAATTACTCTGTTCTTTGACTACTCACTCTCTTCTCTGTCAGCTGTGACTGCAGCTCCAGCGTGAGGCAGCACAGGCCTCCTTGGGGCACACTGCCCCTCGGCCAGCGCTTCTGAGGGTCGCCAGTGGCGATGGTACGTAATTACAAACACCCACGTACATTCAAATGGGAGACTCATTAGTTTTGAAAAGGCAGATTTTTTTTGTTATGTTTTTAGTGAAAAAGCCAGTTTAACAACAACAAAGTAAGTATTCAATAAAAAATGTTAAAAAAAAAATAGGGCTCTTTTCCCTGTTCTCAGGAAATAGCAGATCCTCTGTGAATTGTTTTCAAACTAAAGTTCTTTAAAGGGAAGAAGAGACAGGAAATGTAAAGCAAGGTTCCTGAGCCCCTAGTATGCACTTGGCTTTAAAAAAATCTTCACGGCAGCTTCATTTCTTTTAAAACAATGAGAACGAGGCTTGGAGAGATTCAGTGGCGGCCCAAAGAGTGAACAGGACCAGCTCGAATGGCAGCATGATGGAAGCAGTCCTGGCAGAAAGAGATTTGGTACTTACCTGCTGACTTCACTAGAAAGCTGCCCTCTGGGGAGTGAGATGTTGAACTGCAGGAGGGGCCCATCACCCCATCCATTGCCGACCCCTAGTCTGTTGGCATCTATGACCTCTGAATCTTCAACAGTCATTCTCTTGGCCAGAAAAATACCCAGATTGCAGACTAAATTGTGATGTTCTGAATGGGGTTGTGTGGGAGTGGTGGACCTTAATTCTATTGAGGGCCACTAGCCTACAATTTTTAAAGAAAGCAATCAAGGGCCATTCAAGAGGAAGAGCTAGAAACAAGTGACATAAAAGGACCAAATCAAAATTCTTTTAAATAAGAATGGGTCACAGATTTTTCTTCCTTTAAAAAAAAAAAACACAAATATTTCAAAGTTCAAAAGCATACTGCTTTAAAGCTACCAGGCTGTCAGAGATCATCTGGGTCAAATCTGTCACTTTTCAGAGGAGGAACTTTGGTCCAAAGAGGGTAAGGTTTTTTTTGTTTTGTTTTGTTTTTGAGGAAGATTAGCCGTGAGCTAACATCTGCTACCACTCCTCCTCTTTTTGCTGAGGAAGACTGGCCCTGAGCTAACATCCGTGCCCATCTTCCTCTGCTTTATCTGTGGAATGCCTACCACAGCATGGCTTGATGAGTGGTGCCGTGTCTGCACCCAGGATCCGAACTGGCAAACCCCGGGCTGCTGAAGTGGAACGTGTGCACTTAACCACTGCGCCACCAACCACTGCACCACCGGGCTGGCCCTGAGGTTAAGTGCTTTTACTTGGCTTATTAGGGACCTCACTGTCCTCAAACATCTGACTATTCTGAGTCAGGAGTCCAGGGTTGTGATGTTCTGTTCAATATGCTGTTTAGCTGTTTTCTATGTGTATTTCTTAGTGTCTTAAGGAAAAAAGGGAGAGTAATGGGCAATGAGAAATTAAAGGAGAAAGAATAAAAAGACTGAAAAAGAGAGTAAGGAGATGGAGTGTCTTTTCAGTTAATTTATGATGTCATTGTGTCACCCTGTGTCACTTTTAGCACCAGGGTTGTAATTCCTGTTGACCATAGCTCTAACAATCGATGGGTTTTCCATTTTGTCGTAGGCTGTGCCCTGAGTGAAACGCGATAGTCACTAGAAGTCACTAGAAGGTAAAGAAGTTTCAGGACTTGGGGTAGAAGTGTTCTTCAGTTAGTCGGTTCAGATCCTGTCTCTGCCCTTCCTGGCTGTGTGGTCTGGGGTGAATTCATCTCTCCAGGCCTCCGTTTCCTCATCTGATGAGTGAGGATGAGAGCACCTACTTCAGAGGCTTGTTCTAGTGCAGCTGGGTTAGTGCTGGGCCCACTGTGGGCTGTTGAGTGTTAGAGTTATTGTTGTTTGACACCACGTTTCACTTGGAATGACATAATAAAAATCCCTCCATGAATTTTTATGTGCGTCATCAAAAGCCAGCTTTTATCTTTGTTCTTCAGTGTACTGCCCACTCCTTATTCCATGTATCCTTCTTATATCTTACAGAGATAAGTGAGCAATCAGAAGCTAGTGGGTGGTCCGCCTCACTGTGGAAGGCAATTAGACATGGCGGACGGCTGAGGTTTAGCGCTGTGGAGCCTTTGTTTTCCATTCTCTGTGAATGAATCTTCTCTTCCTTTAGGCTTGGTCATGCTACATTCTCTTACTATAGAATATGCAGATAGTTTCTGGTTAAGAGTGGTAGAAATGGGGGCTGGCCCAGTGGTGTAGTGGTTAAGTTCACATGCTCCACCTCAGCAGCCCAGGGTTCGCAGGTTTGGATCCCGGGCACAGACCTAGCACCACCCATCCAGCCACACTGTGGCGGCATCCAGTATAAAACAGAGGAAGACTGGCACAGATGTTACCTCAGCAACAATCTTCCTCAAACAAAAAGGGGAAGATTGGCACCAGATGTTAGCTCAGGGCCAATCTTCCTCACAAAAAAAAAAGAATAGTGGAAATGAAATGTGGACTATAAAGAAGACAAAATCTTTGGCCAATGGAGTCTTTTAACCAATTTTAGTGTTAAGTATTATACAGCTTAAAAGACTATTTCAAAGACTCAGCTAGAGGCAAGTTTAACAATTATCAGTTCCGAATCTTTCATTTTATAAAGAAAGTAAGGCCCAATAGATGAGAGCATCTTGTCCATTTGATATTACATTATTATTGTTTTTGTTATTATTATTTATTTATTATCACCTACCCTGATTTGCTGTGGACTTGAAGCAGCCTATGCAGGTCTGTGCAGAGCACCATAAAATTAAAGCTTAGCAAGGGAATCTATGTGTATGTTGGGGGGGAGGGGGTGAAGGGAAAACGTGGTCTAGGGGAAAATGTTTGAAAAGTTAGTGCCCAAAATACAGGATGATAAAGTTCTGTATATGTGCTGGTTCCTAGCATCCAACAGAAGGGGGCTTGGATGATCCATTGATCCATTGAGTTTACAAGTTAAAACAGACCAGGGGCGGGCCCCATGCCTAGTGGTTAAGTTTGCGCACTCCGCTTCGGCGGCCCAGGGTTTCACTGGTTGGGATCCTGGGCGTGGACATGGCACTGTTCATCAAGCCATGCTGAGGCAGCGTCCCACATAGAAGAACCAGAGGCACTCACAACTAGAATATACAACTATGTACTGGGGGGCTTTTGGGAGGAGAAGTAGGAGGAAAAAAAGAAAAAGGAGAAGATTGGCAACAGATGTTAGCTCAGGTGCCAATCTTTAAAAAAAAACAAAAAAAGACCATTGCTAGTCCTGATTTTGAGGTGGAGAGAAGTTTTCTCCTAGATTATTGTAAATTTTTGTTAAAACTCCTTTTGTAAGCTACAACAGTCTTGCATTATATTTATAGATCCAGAGCACTAGGTACTGTATTATATGCCATATTTAGTCAGAAATGGAAGACTTCAAACCGTACTACGTAATACCTCTGTTAACAACCAAGAAAGGGTTGCAATGGCATATTTTTGTCAAAAATATCAGAATCAAAGCTAGAAATTATATCAGAGCCTAAGGTGATGTTCTCTCATATCAGAGAAGAGTTTTCACATAAGAAGTCATTAGCTGCTAAAAGTAATGTCAGATGTGCCTTAAAGCAATGTTTTGCACACTATGGATCATAACTTTTAAGAAGAGCATAAAATCAATTTAGGAAGTTGCACTTGATGTATTTTTTTAATGAAATGGTTTAACACAAAATGTAGGAGAATGAAAGCTCTCAGAGGAAGGGTGTGTGTGTGTGTGTGTGTATTTGTGGTTGTGCTGTATCACAGGGTCAAATGTATTTCTTACTGAGCTTGTAGTCCAAAAAAGTTCGAAAGCCGTTATCCTTAAAGCATAAAAGGGGAACAGCAGAGCCTTGGGCCGAGGGTCTGATGAAGGTTGCCCCAGGCTGTTGGGGGCGTCAGGAGGAGTGGTAAGGAAACTCTGAGCAAAGGTACCCAGTGTAGACTTGGGCCAAGGCTGAGGAGGGCAAGGATCCCTGCAAATGCTCCAGAAGCAGCACTTTTCCAAACCGATGGCTATCATGGAGACGTGGCAGAGGACGCATTATGGGGTAGACATTTCACATGTCAGGAGTCATACCCTGAGACATGGACAAGGTCATGAATGAGGGGTACCTTCCATGTGCCTGTTCTCCCACCAACGTAAGCCCCTTCCCTACATCAAGATCAGGCCTTTGGCTGGATGCCCTTTGGACCTGTGCTGTCCAGTGCAGGAGGCACGAGTCCCCTGGGGCTTAGGAGCCCTTGTAATGTTGCTAATCCGAAGTGAGATGTGCTCTGAGTGTAAAATATGCACCAAATTGAGAAGAATGTAAAATATCTCATTAACTTTTTAGTATTGATTTATTGATTTCATGCTCAAATGATAGCGTTTTGGATATATTGGGCTAAATAAAATATAGCATTAAATTAATGTCACCTGTTTTGCTTTTTGAATGTGGCTACCAGAGATTTTGAAAGTACGTGTGTGGCTCACACGGGACAGCACTGGTTGGACTCTCCTCGTACTGTCTCTAAGGTGCCTCTTAAAGCATGATTTCATAACCGCTCTCAGCCCTTCCTTTCCCAGGTTTCCCACCGGCTTCTCAATCTTTGAGTTCCTTTAAGAAAGAAGATCATTTTTTTCACTTAGTGGTGAAATTCAAATGCACAGTTTGAGTTAATGCTGTAGTGGGAATAGGTTTTTTCAGTAATTTGTCTGTCAGTCAAGTTAACGATTGACTGAACCTTCTTTGGTTGTTTGGGTAAAGGGAATGGAAGGTGGGTTCCACATTTCCTAAGGTTTGGGGGTTGGGATGGTGGCACAAAAATCGGCTAAAGTGACAGAAGGCATTTGTGCCTGCCATTCATTTTACTCAAGTTGCTACCGAGGACCGTCCTGCTATGAGGGATTTCTGGCTTTGGGGGGAAAGAATCCTGATTTCAGGTTATGCTTTGTTCCCTGGCAGTCTTGATGATTGCAGAATTTCTATAATTGGCTTTTTTTTCCCTCTCCTTCTGAGCTAAATTTGGCTCTCAGTTTGGATTTCAAGATTTCTCCCCACTTAATTTTTTGACTGTTGGGATCCCAACAAATTCAAAACTGTGCACCCTTTTAGAGCCTCAGTCGTAAGACTCGGTGGAGGATGAGTGAAGCTGACTGCCTATTTCCTCTGAGGCCCTTTCTTAAGAGTCTGCTCCCGTGTCGTGCTGTCCTGGTGGCCTTCCGTCCTCAGGTCTCAGTACTGACTCTTCTCCCTACCCCCGCAGCCCACCAGGGTGACCATGGATCTCATTGTTTTTTCAAAACTCCATATCTCAGACTCAACAGTTGGGATTGAACAGAGGAAAATGCTAGTGTAACACTTCCTGGGGTTCTGGTTTTTGAAAGGAAAATTATTATAGGCCCCAATGATTACAAGATGATTTGAAACAGAGGATGAAGTGTTTGATCCATTTTAACCGTTAATGAGAATCAGTGTGGTTCCACCAACAAGCAAAAGCAATATTAATTTTCTTTCTCTCTTTGCCCTCCCCCACCAGGAGTTGCTCTGAAACCTACCGCATGCCAGTGATGGAATATAAAATGAATGAAGGGGTTTCATACGAATTTAAGTTTCCCTTCCGAAATAATAACAAATGGCAGAGGAATGCCAACAAGGGGCCTCATTCACCTCAAGTCCCATCCCAGGTACAGAGTCCCATGACCTCGAGGCTGAATGCTGGGAAAGGAGATGGGAAGATACCTCCTCCAGAAAGAACCACCAACATTCCTCGAAGCATCTCCAGTGACGGGCGCCCACTGGAGAGGCGGTGAGTGTGTCTCAAAGGCTTGCTCTAAGTCTCTCCCCCAAGTTTAAATAGCACCAGACCCATAAGCACTAGCTTTTAGGTCTTCCCATATTTTATTAGAAGTCAAAAATCAAAACTGAGATGCAGGGGCCAGCCCCTTGGCTGGGTGCGTAAGTTTGTGCTCTCCGCTTCGTCACCCCAGGGTTTCGCCAGTTTGCATCCTAGGCCACAGACCTAGCACCGCTCATCAAGCCATGCTGAGATGGCATCCCACATGCCACAACTAGAAGGACCCACAACTAAAGTATACAACTATGTACTGGGGGGCTTTAGGGAAAAGAAGGAAAAATAAAATCTTAAAAATAAAACTGAGATGCACGCACCATTGGTTTTCCATCATGGTAGCCGTCCAGTTCATATGGATAAATAAGGATATATTCTAGCATAACGCTTGGCTTTGTGTGATGGTATTTGTGCTTCGCTCTGTCATTTCCATGTGATATCAACAGAAGTCCTTGCTGCACACTTAGTAAGCCATGTGGATTAGAACTTGGCAGACTCTTTGAGGTGACATGGACCGTATTATCATCTTTCACGGTCTTTGTCTTTTGGGAATAAGTGATATGATAATAGCAACAGAGTGCAGGTTTTTGGCTGAGTATCTGTATTTGTGTCACTTTGGTAACAAAGAATTGTGGGAAAGGAAAAGAAGTACTACAGCACAAACGTATTTTCCACTGCTCTGGAAGTAGAAGAAAGTGGATATGTTAAGACACTCAGCCCTAAGTAAAGTAAGCAAAGATGAGAGACACTGAGAGATCCCAGAAAGGCAGAAACCAGGGTTTGTTGTTTAGTTGAAAGTCACAGTGAGTTCCCTCACAGATGATAACTGGTTAACTCTGCCTTTACCTAGAATCTAGGTCAAACATTAAACTAGATTAAGTACTTTTGAAATGTGAATAGAAATTGGCTATAAAATTTTAAGTAAGTGCACTATAAATTTAGTTACCCCTAATTACCTATGCTAATGAACGAGAGTTTAATTCAGTAACCTGCCAGTCACCTACCAGAAGAAGCCAGCATCTTTCTGTCCACCCACTGCCCTTTCCCCATCACTTCTTCTTGTCTTGATCACATCTCGGAATGTTTTTGTGGCTCCCACATGAGAGAGCGATCAGAAACCCACAGAGCTGGGGAGAAGTCTCTGTTCCAGGAGCTGTGTTAGGTAGAAGGGAGGTTCCTGTGGGAGCCAGAACATGATCCTGGCCCATCTGAGCATCAGGAAACAGGTCCTGTGTGCCCAGGGTGCCAAAGAAAATGGGACCCAGCGATGTTTATCATTGGTTCAAATTGGGAGCGGAAAGCTGAAGGATGTCTTTATCTTAGTCTAACTTTTGAGCTATTGCATAAAACATTGTCACTTAACTATTTCAGAAATACTAGAGTACCATGTAGAAATAATTTAATAAAGAACAGACAAGCAAAAAAACTAGCTGTCTTTCTAAAATTTCTCATTTAATCCTGAAAATTTATTTACAGAGCCCCATGCTGTTTATCTCCCTGAAAGATTCCCCTCCCAGAGTGGCCACATTCCCGTCTGCACTCCTCTCGCTTTCATTATTTTGATGAGGAAAAACTTCCAAGAGATCTCTGAATAAATTCTTTGTTCTACACATTCCAAACTTGGCTCTCTCTGAGGTGTGTGTTAACTGGAAGTCATGATTTGGCTCACATTTTGAAAGATGAACCTAGGAAACCATTATTTAGAGAGAGACTTTTTTTTCCTCTCAATGCTATTTTCTTTCTCTCCAGAACACTCATTGAGCTTTTACAAATGAAACTGTTTTGGGTTATTGTCTTTATACAATATTCCATATAAGAAAATAGCAGAATCTATTTCGATTCCATGTGGAGTTTAATTTCTGCAACAAAAACTAAAGGTTGTTGCTTGGACATACTGACCTCCAAAAGTGAAAATATTTTTTGTAGCTAATTATCATCCGATGATGCCAGCAGCTTTTAGTGCTAGAGACTGCATCAACTCCAGTTCTTTGAGCTGTAGAGGTTGTTTCTGCGGATACTTGTGTCTGCCTTTCATCTTAACTCCACGGAGAGGAAAGGCATCTAAGTGGGTGCTCTCCATAAAAGGCTGTAAGAACAGCCCTGTGACTCTCTGAGCTGTGTAGATAAAAGAGGCACAAGTGAGGCCGTCAGTGGTTTTCGAGACAATAACCTCTACTCAGTTCTCTCTAAAGCATCTTAGTTTAAGGTCTTCTTTAGAACACTGGGCTAGGATTTCAGATCTTAGGATGGATGGTGTAGTGAGTTGTAAAATCTCAGCCCCATGTTTTCGGGATATTTAGGTTTATTTGGCTCATCTTCATTTTGAAGTATGTGGTAATTAGATGCATAGTCTTCTTTTGTGAATATTTTAGAATTCGGTTTCCTATCCCATCTTTCTAATTTTCTTAGTATGATATTTCTTTTTTTAAGTTTTACCTTCAAGTCATAAATAGAAGGTAATATTTGAGAAACTTTGTTTCACTACTATTTCAGGAATATTTGGGTATAAACTAGACTCATGACATTCATCAGGAATACTTCTTGAATCCTTTGTGAATCCACAGATTCATAAGGTCTACCTGGGAATTGACCACAGATTCATAAGGTCTACCTGGGAATTTAGTTTATTCTGTGAAAGTAGTGAAATACAACTGAAAAAATAAGCATTCCCTTCCTAGTCTTACTGAGAACAAAACCCCTTACTAAGATATGGAAGTGAGGCCCCTGGCTGGGCACATCTTTGTCCTTTGACTCTCCCCTTCATCCCAGCCCTGCCTGGCTGCCATTTACACTTGAACCTGGGCAGTCTGTAAAGTGTGACATGGACCTTTCAGATGAATCACAAGTAGTCAAAACACATGCCGAGGTCCGCCACGCCCGAATCTTGCCTTACCAATGATGGCGTGAGCCCAGTAGTGAAACTGAAGTGTGGCCTTTACGTAGCTGTTTCGTTCCACTGATTTTTCTCCCCCAGGTTAGGCCAGTTATGTTTAACTGTAGAGAAACCAGCTGTATTTAAGCCTGAGTTAGGAGCTATCTCAAGTCTGCCCTGCTCATGCTACAGAAATCTGCCGACTTCATTCCCATGCCTGGAGCCAGCACGGCTCATTCTAGATGAAAATACTAATTTACTGCTTATAGAAGCATAGTTTTTCTTGAATTGTATGCAAGATCCCACACTTAAAGGTCATTAAGAACAATTTTTTTAAAATACATTTGTGGAATAGATTATTCTTTTTCCTTTAATTCCAAGGTTAGGATTTTTATGATATACTAAAATGTGTTGGTGTTTGGAGTTTCTAACAGAAATTATTTCACTAAATTGTGTTCTCTATACATTAAGAGAAACTGATGCAGTAAGAACAGATGACCCATTTGCCATCTAAATAGAATAAAGTATAATTCTATTTGGTTTAAAAATATGAGCTGTATGCTCTCCAGGTGGCCTTTTGAATATATAATTTTATAGTATTTGTGGGAGTCGTTTTTATTAACAGAACTAATATTTGCTCAACAAAAGTAGGTAATATAATGCAATCATTATTTTGGCCTCAAATTTATCTGGAGAGTGTAAGGGTAGAATTGAAATAAAAATAGCTGGCTGCAGCATATTGAATGCAACACGTTACTGCCTTAAAACACAATGAGGGATCAGTAATAAAACCATGATCTGTGTTAATATGCTCCAAAAAGTTTAGCTATTTCGAGGCCTTTGTATAAATAACAGGCATCTTAGCATATAAAAGAATTTCCCTTTCTCTTTTTTTAGATGCAATATTAGCAGCCTTTATATAAATATTTGGTGTTGGATCTTCCTGAACCGTTGATACTTTTGAGTTTTACCTGGGTGCCATACTGTTACCCTTTCCCCGCTGCCGCGAGCTCTGAGTGGCTGGATGGAGAGTGCTTCTTCGTGTACGCGGAGTTAAGGCTAGCTGCATTTGCAGCCTCCCGGACCCCTCCTCAGCAGACACCAGCACCGTACAGGGCGTGAAGATTGTGCCTGCTGAGTACTGTTGAAACAAACTCAGAGAGTTGTCTTCTCAGAGAGCATAATAGTGTGTGCCCATTCAATCTTTATTTTTAAGGAAATGCTTTCTAAATTTATTTCATGCAGGTTCTGTGTTAAACTTTACTTTTCCTTTGTTTAGAATATTAGCTGTGGTTTGAAGTTTCAGGACTTGTACTTTTCAAATGCTGTCCACCTGGATCATAGTTGTAGGATTTGACATGAAGATCATTAAATCCTAGAACTCTCGAGCTTCACTGGGATTGCTCAGGCTTCGTCCCTGTTGACGTCCATAATTCTAAAGCCACTGGATGTTGTGGTCTTCAGCTTCTCTGATACCATTCGCCACTCCTTCCTCCTTCAAACTCCCTTTCCTTGTCTTCCAAAACTTTACTACTGATTTTTTTTTTGTTAGCTCTTTGCACCTGTCTTATCACCCCCCAAAATTTTGTGTCCCCCATGATTCTTTGCTCATTTTTCTTTTAATTCCACACTGCAATATGTCGGAGTAGCTTGTTATAGTAACCTCAGCCATCATCTGTATGCGGGCAGTTCCTTCATAGTTGATATTTGCCTTGACCTCTTTTTCACTTTTCCTGTTCGTATACCTGACTACCTGCCGAACATCTGTGCTTGAGTGCTGCACGAATGTCTCTTATTCACAGGTCCAAACTAACTTCAGCCACACTCCTGTCCTCCATCTCCTCTTCCTTTTCACATTACCCACCTTGGTGAAGGGCTTAGCCATCTACCCAAGTATCCAGAGCGAACTGGGGCCCGTAATCACCATGCCCTCCCCATCATCCCCATTTCCACACTCATTTAGTTATCAGGTCCTAAGCTTCTGTTGAGTTCTTCCCTTCCCCCCCTCCTTCTTTTTGGTGAGGAAGATTGGCCCTGAGCTAACATCTGTTGCCAGTCTTCCTCTTTTGCTTGAGGAAGATTGTCCCTGAGCTAACATCTGCCCCAGGCTTCCTCTATTTTGTATGTGGGATGCTGCCACATCGTGGCTTGATGAATGGTGTAGGTCCACGCCTGGGACCCAAACCCACGAACCACAGGCCGCCAAAGCAAAGTGCAAGAATTTAACCACTATGCCACTGGGCCACTGCCCCCCCTGTTTTTATTGAGGTCACATTGGTTTATAACATTACATAAATTTCTGGTGTACATCATTATATTCCAGCTTCTGTGTAGACTGCAACATGTTAAGTGTCCTCCTTGTCATTGCCTTAGGGGCTCTCATTTTACACTAGGATTTTTCTGGCCAAAACAGCCTCCAAATTTGACTTCCAGCCTCCTGCTCTCCACCCCTCCATGCTGCATCCTGCACAGGGCGGCCTAATAAAAATGGAAGCACTCCTCAGGCCATGCCTTGCCTTACAGCCTCTGTGCAACCTTCAGTATCCAGTGCACTCCCCCTGTGAGTTACCTACCTTGTCCTCCTCTGTCCCCCTGCCACCCCAGGCTCTAGACTATAAATGACTCTGTGGCCGCATTTTCTCTCTCCTCGGTGCCTGTACACCTGCCACGCTGCCCCTCACTTTCTCTTGCAGCAGCTTAACAACCGAGGATGTTTTAGCACAAAGCCCAAGCTCGCCTCCTCTGAGAAGTCCCCTTTAATTCCTCCGGAACTTCCTCCTCCCATCTCTACCCTAATTGCCCCTCCTGGGAATGTTCATGTCACTCAGTGTTTACTTCCTTCACAGAGTTTTATTATACTTCATTTTAATCTTATGTGCGCACTTTTCCCATGTAAGGTAGCCTGTCTTATTCATCATCATATCCCAAGGACCAACCACAGATTTTGGCATTTTAGTAGACTCACAATGAATTTTTAAAACTTTATTTAGTGATTAAACCAATAAGCAAAAGAACTTTCTTGAAGAAGTAGGAATACAAGTAAATCAATTAAGGAGAAAAATGAGGGTTTTTTTTAATTGTGGTAAAATATGCATGACCTAAAATTTACCATTCTGATCATTTTTAAGTGTACAGTTCTGTGGCATTCACACTGGTGTGCAACCATCACCATCATCCATCTCCAGAACTTTTTCATCTTCCCCAGTTGAAACTCTGGATCCTTTAAATACCAACTCCCTATTCGTCCCCCCAGCCCCTGGCTGCTACCATTCTACTTTCTGTCTCTGAATTTGACTACTCTAGGTACCTCACGTAGTTAGGATCATACAATATTTGTCTTTATGCCTGGTTTATTAGCATAGGGTATTGAAAGTTCATTCATGCTGTAGCATGTGTCCAGATTTCCTTTCTGCCTTAGCTCGAGCTGCTGTAACAAAATCCCATAGTCTGGGTGGCTTACACAACAGACATTTATTTCTCGTAGTTCTGGAGGCTGGCAAATCCAAGATCGAAGTTCCACAGATGTAGTTCTTGGTGAGGACCCTCTTCCTGGCTCGCAGGCAGCTGCCTTCTCCCTGTGTCCTCATAGGAAAGAAGGAGGAAGCTGTAGTCTCTCTTCCTCTTCTTATAGAGGCGCTCATCCCATCATGGGGACTCCACCCCAGGCCCTCATCTAAGCCTGGTTACCTCCCAAAGGACCCACCTCCTAATGTCATTAAACTGAGCGTTAGGGCTTCAGTGTATGAATTTGGGAGAGACACATTCAGTCCATAACCTTTTCTTTTTAAGGCTGAATAAATATTTCATTGTATGTATGGACCACGTTTTGTTTATCCATTCATCCATCAGTAGACGCTGGATAAATAAATTTGTTTTTATAAAAATGAAGCCATAGGTAAAAGTGAAACACCATAGTCTGATAAAGATGTAGAATTAAAGCTATATTTAAGTAGAATTCTTTGACTTTTGTTGGTAAGGTTAGAGTACTCCTCTTTTAAAAGTATGTTACAGGTAAAGCTGTCTAAAATTGACTCAGTGAAATGTGAGTTGTTCTTGATTGAATTTCCTATGAAAGGTTTCAGATTGGTTGAAACTGAAACTGAGTTATGGTGTTTTATTTGTCAGCCAAGATCAGGCAGATCAGTGGAGGGCCGTTCCTGACTTACACTCACCCACCTCTCAAGGCTCCTTTTACCTGACTCTTCAGAGGAGCGAGCATAGTCTGACATCCACGTTGGGATTAGAGTTTAGATGATTTGCAAGTTCACGTCTTTAGATTATAGGTCAAAGATATTTTCTATTTAAGCATTCAGGAAGTGGGCACGGTGGCTTGAGCTTGGCATACCTCCCAGTTCCTGTCCCTCCGGAGTGACCCAGGGAATGAGATCAGAGTGCTCCAACATGGTCCCCAGCTCAGGCTCCTGAATTCCCTCATGGTTCCTCACGCCTTGAAAGTAGCCGCTCTGCGCTCAGCCTGGGGATGCGTTCCACATGGCTTCCTCCCAGCAGGCCACCAGTGTTTCAGTGTGACCCGCTGGGTAACTCCTGGAGGCCACCAGTGTTTTAGTGTGATGCCGGGAAACTCCGAGAGGTGCCAGGAGTGCAGGCTCTGCAGTCCAGGGGCCTTGATTCACATCCTGTCCCCACCCCTTGCGAGTGATGTGACAGTGGGTAGTTCATTATCCTCTCCACACTTGGGTGTCCCCACGAATCAAATGGAGCACTAGCCCCGCCTCTCAGAGTCGCTGTGAAGATTCCCTGAGGTTAGTAACTAAATATATATCTAGTTACTCTCTGTCCAGTCTGAGCTCTTGGGACAGGCCCGACACATAGTGAGGCTTAGGAAATGGCAGTCGCTGTTCATCATTTTCTAGATGCTCTTCCAAACACAGCTCTGTGGAAGTGAAACAGCTGGTTGGAATTGGGTACTCTGGGGCTGTGGGTGGGGCCTGCCAGCCTGGACCGATGAGTCCGTCTTCAGCCTGATCTAGGCTATGAGTGGGTCAGAGCCTGCAGGAGCAAGTTGTACTGTCTGCAGCCACGGTGTCCTGGTTAACCTTGGTGAGACAGAGAGGATGAATTCAGGAGGCCTGCTGTGCTGACACAGTCATGGTGAACTGAGCAGTTGCAGAAGTTGTAGGAAATTCTGCAAAAACCATCCATGCAAATTCGAATGGACCTTAGAGATGATCTTGTGAAGAGCAGTTGTGTTCTGGGAAGATCAGTAAGGTAGCATGTGCTCCTCCTCCTCTGCATGTCCCTAAGCAGCTGTACTCCTGGATGTGCCCGGCAGTGGGGTCTTGCCCTCCTACCCAGCTTGAAGGGGGTGTTCTGCATTAGGATTGCCCAGGGAGGCCTGGCCTGGTCACACCTTATGGGAGGGTCTGTAAGGGCCCACAGTGGCCCTGGGGCTTCCTCAGCTCCCCACCACTGACAACACACACAACATGGGGAAGGCCTTCCCAGTAGCCAGAGCTAACGTGTATCCTGCTGTAACCCTCCTCTTCGTGGAGAAGGGATTAGGCCCCTTGCCTGATGGGAGCCCGTGAGCTACGTGGACTCATTTATCATCGGGAATTTAAATAACTCTCAGAGGAGAAGTAGTATACTCTTCTGCTCCCTTATATTAGAAACCACTGACATTTTTCTTTAAGATTTGTTGATTGCACAACACGTATATCAACTTGTGGAAATTAGTGATAATTAAGACAAATTAGCTACTTAGACCCACCCCCACAATCATCAGTGTGAAATTTTCCCATAAGCCTCTTGTTCAGAGCCCTAGACAACGAACAGTCTGACTGAGGTCTGCTTCCACTCAGGAAAATCCCTCTGTATGATGACAGAGCGGCATTTGGGATCTGCCTGTCATAAAGTGCTTGCCGAGAAAAGTGGGTGGGTTTCCTTTTTACCTGCAGGAACAGTTGCTGTGAAATAATGAGATGGATGGCATGTCCTTAGGGCTGGTCAGCAGTTGAACTGATCTCTTCACCCAAGTGTGTGTGTTTCTGTGGGTTGGGTGTTTGTGCTCTGACTGCGGGGCTCTCAGCTGGTGGCCGTACCGCAAGAGGGCTTGCTTCAGGCCACATAAAGGTGGCCATGGACTATTTGTTCTGGATGCACCTCTTTAGGATCTGCAGGCTTATTTTAGGGAACATAGCACAAATACACAAGGAGGGGTGGCAGGAGAGGGGGTTTTCTCGCATGCCTGTGGCCCTGCTGGCACGTGCATGCCCACTGGTCCCCACTCCTGGAGAGAGTCAGAATCCAGCCTAATTAAGTAGCCTGTAGTCCCCCAGTCTGTCACTTCTTGTCTGACTTTTGTAGTTTCCCATTATATCATTTAAATGACAAATGGTGATGGCATACGAAGTGGCGCAAAACAGAAGTAAGGATATGGAAGTCGAGTTCGCACAGCCCTGAACCGTGGGCAGCAGTATGCGCTTGTCAAGTAATTGGTGGAACTAGTTTACAAATGGTTTGACTTTGTTGCAGGATTCACACTCTCTGAAAGCCGGGAGCATTAGCACTGATAGAACTCTGTGGGAGAGGAAAGTAAGTTGGGTGGCGGTGGTTTTCTCTTCCCCTGGCTTCAGGCAGTGGTCAGGGGCGGCGGGGGCAAGGTGCACTTGGGCAGCCGCTCCGTGCAGAGGCAGCCGGGTGTGCCGTCTTTCAGCTTCTGCTTCCCTTGTTTTTGTCTGTATGGTGGGATGGAGAATGAATTTATTTTGTTTAGTTTTTTCTAGTCTTTAAAATCCTAGCCTGCCAAAAAAAAACAACTTAGCTTCTCACCAAAGGATTGGGTTGGGGCTTCTTTTCATGAAGCATTGGTGAATATTGGCAGATAGGACCAATCAAAGAGGTTAGTATTCGTGGTGAACTAATGGCTTCTTATCTATCCGCATATCTCTCAAATTTAAAATTTTTTTTCATCAGTTCTCTTGTACCTTGGCAGAAAAAGTGAAAAAGTACATTATTTGGGCATTCCCTCTTATGCCTGCTGTCCCGGGTTCTACGGGCTCAGCTCTGAGCACACCACTGCTCTGCTGCAGAACCTCCTGTGCTTCCTGGGTACCTGGCAGATGAAGTTGGTGCTTCCTCAGCTGGCTGTACAAAGGCTCACCCTGCAAGGCCCACTCATCCTTCTGTTAACAGCCCCCAGCAGTCTCTCACCTGTCTAGTGCTCCAGCCTAACTTGTCATCATGGGTGGCCACATGCACCCTCACATTCCCACATCCTAACTTCTAGCTTCTGTGAAGATCCTTGGTTTCCTACAAGACCCGTCTCAAATACATTTCTTCATAAAGCTTCCTTTCCTCTAGGTTTCCCAACAAGATTTGACTTGTAACCTGCCTGAGCCCCTCTACACTCCGTTTATACTGCTCTCATGACAGTTACATTTTACTTGAAAATTATAGGTAGCTATTACTGAGCTCTTATTCTGTGCCAAGCTCTGTTCAAAGTCCGTGTGAGTTTTATCAGTTAATCCACCCAACAACCCAATAAGTTGGTTACTCTTTACCCCTTTTACAGATAAGGATGCCCAGGGATTGAAAGATAAAATAATTTAATTTGTTCAAAGTCATAGCTGGTTAGTGGTGGAGCTGAGGTTATCATCAAGGCCATCAGACTCCAGTGCCCTATCTTAGCTACCATGCTACATGAAGGAAATCCACCACCATAAGTAGATGCCATCCAAGAAATACTTCCTGGCGAGTGCATGCATGTTTGTATGCTGAGGGGGCCCAGTCATATGTGCTGCAGTCAGGACCAGCTTCATGGGCGTGCAGCCTGAGCAGTTGCACTGGGCCCCCACACTTAGAAGGATCCATGCTGAGTTTAATGCTCTGCTGTCACCATCTTGAAATTGTAGTGCTGTGCCACGTTCTCATTTTGCACTTAGTCCCACAAATTATGTAGCTGGTCCTGTGTGCAATCTATTTTTGTTTTTTGTTCTTTATAATCATCTATGATATAAAATTGACTCTTCTCGAGAGGCACCCATGATGTATGCCGGGCTGTGAACTTCTAACAGCTTGCCAACAGCTGTGAAGTGATGTTCCATTTATCTCAGTGTGATGAATTGCTGTATTTTCCTAACTGTACAAGAGTTATTCTTGTTGTAAATTGACCTTGTCATAGGAGACTCATCAGAACAGGATTTCACAATCCAGTCTGAACAGCTGATAGGAATTGTATGGTGAGGAAACCAGGGGTAGCTGTGGTTCACAAAGGCCACAGTGGGAAGAGGTGGTGAGTTGCTTGAATTTGAAGACAGCTTGTTCAAAGTCTGTTCTGGGTATAGCATCCAAATTACATTACCTTGAATCATTTTAGAGACCTTTTTTTTTTGACATAATTCTGGAAGAATCCTAGTTGATCTACATTACTGAAGACAGACTAACTTGATCCTGTTCCATGGTGAATAGTGTTTTAATTGCTGAGTTGTGGTAAAATGCTGTGCTTAATTATGGACCTAATTTGTCAATCGTTGCTCCTATTTGAAACCCTCTCAGTTGTTTTGACCATCATTCCACTGTTTGCGCTTGAGCTGCAGAGGGCCTTAGCTCCTTGGACATATCTAAGCGGTGCTATCACTTGGAGTAAAAAGCGGGAAATAGAGGCATAATTAAACTTACTACTCAAGAAAAGTTTTATCATCAGCTCCTCAGATACCGAGAATTCTTTATCCATAAATTGATAAATTATAATCACCATCTGGAGAGATCAATTTAATAAGAATCTATTAATGTTAATACCATATGTGTAGTCCTGTGAGTTGATTCATGAGAAGGGTGTGGTGGGAACAGGGGTTATTTTATTAGAAATAGGGGAATTTTTTTTGACAGTTCTCTTCTCCCTTTTATCCTGGTGTGAGAATGCTCTGGAAAAATGAGGAACTGATATTGATCTTGGACGGTCCCTTCCTAAATGTCCATCCCCTTCAACTCTTTGTTTTCATTTCAATGAAACGCACTGCGTATAAATGAAAAGCTGGTGTTAAGTGTAGTCCTGCAGACTGTGGAGGTATTGTCTGCTGGGCTGATGATCATGACTTTCAGTTGCTGCATCTTCGTACAATGAAAAAGCCCTGGTGTTTTATTTCTGCAGAGGGAAGTGATAAGCAGCCCCAGAGAATATTCACTGTCAGTTACTTTAAAAACATTTAGTTATTTCTTGGCTACACTTAGACAAATGTAGGGAAGAGAATCTACTGAAATTAGTGCTAAAAGGTTTGGAAATTTCCTTTCTGACAGTGACCAGAGAATTTTTTTAAAAAGATGTTTCCTTATATTCCACAGAATTGAAAGATCTCACAGCAATTGAAAGATGTATTAATCTTAGGCCTCTAAACCTGTTTGGGCTTTAACATCCAGAATGTCCAGGGCTCGTTAAGACTAAGAGAGAGTAGAAAGATCTGGGTTTATCTCAAAAGAGAAGAAAAGACTTGTGATCTTGCACTAACCCTTCACTGGCCTCAGCAACCCTTAAAATAGAGCGGTTGGAGGGGACAGAGCAAGAGGCCAGCATGCTGGCTTCCTATTCAGGCCAACGTGGGGGGTACTTTTTTCCAAGGTGGCAGGACAGCAACCAGCCCAACTTCCAGTAGTGATCTATCTCCGGCCGAAGTGGCCAGCCAGCGCCTGGCAGGCGGTACCTCCCACTCCCTGAGCTAGGTCTATTCTCAAATAATATTGTGTGATGGTATCGCATGCACAGTATTTGGAAAAGAGTAAGTCATCAGAATAAGGGATAATTCTGACATTTTTTTGCCCACTACACATACGTCTAGAGTCGTAAAAACATTTGGGTGGCATTCCATGAATTGCTGTATGTGTGTTCTGTGTGTGTGAACAGTCGGGAAACAAAGCCGCTATTGAGTTATATAAATGCAGAAAAGGGATGGGAATGAATGCCGGCCTTCTGGAAATGCTATTTTTTCCCTTTGGGATAACTCCAGCAACCAAGTAGAATTTTCTGATACATTTGCCAAATAAAAGAGCTTAGGTTGAGAACTAACATGAGATATTTTTTAGCTTAATGTCTGTTTTGGAGAGCAGGGTAAGAAAAGCAAGCTCTAAATACAAATATAAAAGTTACATCTTGACTTTTCTTATGGAATCATATTGTTGCTTCCCATAGAAGCAGAAACACTTTAACTTTCACCATAAATATAATTCATTGGCATGACTTATTTACTCTGAGAAAAATTACAAAGTCATCGGGCCCCCAGGTGTTGCATTGACCCCAACCACATTAACATTCTACTGCCGTCTCCTTTTTTCCCATCTTCTGAAACACCTCCTCCTTTGCACAGTAAGGACGTCAGAGCAGCTACAAGACAAGACTGGATTTGAAGTTTCTCTATTCAGTGCCTGTAAAGCCAGACTCTTAGGGCAGAAAGGAGTGTGGTCTCTTATTGTATTTGCATTCATGCTGTTCCTTAATCTTTACCTGGTTGTCTGTCTTTGTAACCTACCCCTCCCGTACCCTTCCAATTCCTTCAGAATAAATAGTGAGAAGCTTGGGAGACGTCTTCATGGAAAAGAATACAGGGATAACTGTTTTATGGTACCCAGATAAATCTCTTAATCTTTCTCATCAAAACACATTACCCAAAGTAGGGATGAGCTAGTGTTCTGAGAACCTACTAGTCTCTGACGCCACCATAGCTGCCCACACATGCCCCCCTCCTGAGCCTGGCGTGCTCATGAGGATGCCAGCCCTGTGGTTAGCCCATATTTCTCCGAGTCTGTGTGGCAATAACAAGATTGCTCATGGTAGCCGGGGAGCTTAGGAACTCTGCCTCTTTTCCTAGCTTCTCATCACATTGCCCAGGGACCTAGCATCCTTGGTGTCCTTCTTTGCCCATTTCACACCACCAGAGTAGGCGTTGTTACTTAAGTCCTCTTGCCATTACATGTCAGATTGATGATATGCACAAGGGTGTCTGGAGTAATTCCGTCATCCTTTTTTCTCATGTTTAAGAAAGCATAACTTTGAATCTGTTACAATTGTTTTGGTAAATTAGTCACAAACTTTGGCACTTTATTATTAGTTGAAAACCCCTGGCTTGGGGCATCTGAAGTAACTGTGGGCCCTTATCCTGAGCCCACCTACTGTTCTTCATCTTCTCCGCTGCTAATACAGATTCTCCTTCATTCTTGTGTTAAGCAACCAGAGACGTGAAGATAAATAAGGCTCAGTCCTGCCCCTTAAGGACAGAATCTAAATAGGGAGATAGAGACACGTGAAACTAACCACTCTATAGGATGTGCTATAATGGTGCAAAGAACAGACTGTCGTGGAACTCGAGGAGTTCTAATTAATCTGTGAATTCGGAGATATGATATTGGAATTAGGCCTTGGAGAAAAAGGGTTTTATGTGAGTAAAAAAGGGGAAAGGCATTCCTGGCAGAGAGGACAAGATGAATAAAGGTATGAATATGGTGGGCGAGCTTGAACTAGGGCATGCTGAATGTGCCCAGAATGCAGGGTGCATGGAGGCAGGTAAAGGGCATGGAGATGAGGATGGGCTTGAGTGAGATGGTCCAAGGCCTGGAAGAGAGTGCCAGGCATTTGGTCCTCTCTCCTGTAGGCAGAGGGAAGCTGTGATGGAGAGGCTGTCAGCAGTCAGATGACCTGGGATGGTGGGGGGATTGGAGGTGTGGGGTGGACAGAGCCCAGAAGTGGGAAGACAGAGCTCTGTTGTACTGATCCAGGCTGGGGGGAGGGGGCACGGGGGAGGAGGTTGGGAACAATCAGCAGGTTGGAGACCAGTTATCTGCTTTGTCTCTGGGTTTTCAAGACTAGCACCCAGGATGCCTGACACATAGTTTGTGCTCACTAAATGGTTGAACTTATTAGACCAATTGACTGTGGAAGATGAGGAAAGGGGAGGGGAAAAATGTCTTCGAAGTGTTTAGCTTGAGAGAACAAATATGGGAGGGATAGATTTGGGGTGTTGGGAGGTGGGGAAATGGAAAAAATCTGTTAGGTTTCAGGAGGCTTCATTTGAATTGCTGGTGAGGGTGTTTAATAGAGATATCTAGGAAACAGCTGGAGATGTCAGGTTTCTCTCTGAGGGGAAAGATCTGGCACTGAAGTCAGAGATCTTCCCCTTGGGCGTAGAAGGATGTGGGAGTTAGACCTTTTTTTTTAAATTTTTGGTGAGGAAGATTGACTGTGAGCTAACATCCGTTGCCAATCTTCCTCTTTTATTTATTTATTTTTTTGGTTTGTTTTGTTTTTAAGGAAGATTAGCCCTGAGCTAACATCTGCCACCAATCCTCCTCCTTTTGCTGAGGAAGACTGGCCCTGAGCTAACATCCGTGCCTGTCTTTCTCTACTTTATATGTGGACGCCTACCACAGCATGGCTTGACAAATGGAGCATAGTTCCACACCCGGGATCCAAACCAGCGAACCCCAGGCCGCTGAAGCAGAACCTGTGAACTTAACCGCTGTGCCACCGGGCCAGCCCCAGCCAGTCCTCCTCCTTTTGGTTGAAGAAGATTCGCCCTGAGCTAACATCCATGCTAGTCTTCCTCTATTTTGTATGTGGGTCGCTGCCAGAGCGTGGCTTGATGAGTGGTGTAGGTCCACACCCAGGATCCAAACCCATGAACCCAGACCACCGAAGTAGAGTGCACCAAATTTAACCACTACACCACCAATCCAGCCCTTGGGAGTTATACTTTTTATTATCCATCTTTATTCTTTTTCTGTTAGAAAAGCTTGGGGCTGGCCTGGTGGCACAGCGGTTAAGTGCACACATTCCGCTTCAGCAGCCCAGGGTTCACCGGTTCGGATCCTGGGTGCAGACGTGGCACCGCGTGGCAAGCCATGCTGTGGCAGGTATCCCACATATAAAGTAGAGGAAGATGGCATGGATGTTAGCTCATGGCCAGTCTTCCTTATCAAAAAGGAAGATTGGCAGATGTTAGCTCAGGGCTAATCTTCCTCAAAAAAAAAAAAGAGAAGAAAAAGAAAAGCTTCTCATTGTGATTCTGTTATTCTTTCTTTCAACTTCCTGTCCCTGAAACCCCATCCTGCCCTGTGACAGAAGGTTCATAGGTTCACTGTATTTCAGTAAATCAGGTTCGGTCCCAAAGCTTCAGGACTGTGGCTTAAGTATAAGACACCTTTACGTGCAAAATCATCTGACCATGCAGACCCATTGCAAACTGTCCTATTAAGAAAAGAAAACTCAGCCTTCTATAGGGGACAGCAGTAATTTAGCATGGAGTACAGTGGACTTAGAAGCAAGAGGCCTGACTTACTGAACAAATGACTTTGATTCCACTCCCTCAGGTGTAAAATGGAAATGGCCTGCCCTGCTGCAAGGGTCAAATGACGTGTGCCAGCGTTTGCTTCTGGAAATCAAAGAGGTTTCGTTTACACCTAGTCACAGTTGTCAGCATCACTTACTGATATCTGAGCAGTTGCCCCATTGCCGACTGGAGTGGAGGAGGTCGAGGGAGATAGACATCTGTCCTGACCACAAAGCTCTGGTTTCCATGTCGAGAGCCAGTCACCAGGGCGAAGGATCCACAGCTTTAGAAACAGATGTGTTAGGTGGCCATGTGGAGCACGCTCTACTGTGATATTATATAAATCAGGCAATTCCAATTAAATTCAACAACCGCAATTCTAGGCATTTTTTTCTTGGAGGTTTTTATATGGTGATGTTACTATCAATCACATTTATAAATACTAAATAGCAAAATCTGAATATTCATTCCAGACTTTGAGTAATAAAATTGGGAAACAAAGACGCATGCAAAGAATGTACCAGTCTCGCTGTGGTCATATACTGTGGGAGACCCATGTGAAAAATTGGAATTAATTGCTGTGTTAGTATCTCTGGGGCTCAGTTATCCTCTGACTGCCGTACAAGGAACTGAATAAGCAATTCAGCCGTTGAATTCTGGCAGCCTGTGGAAACATACATGGTTTCTTCCCCCTGTTATTTTTTTGATGCCACCAGCCCCTGCCCCCTTCAAGGCAGTGTTCCAGCTGTTTCCTTAGGGAGTAGTTTCATAGGAAAGTTTCTTTTGTAGGCTTCCAACTGGCTTCATTTTCACTATCTCCATGAAGTCACTGGCTTTGTCGCATTTGTATGAAATTATCCAGCATGCATTGCATTAGGATTTTCTCTTTAAATTGTTGACTTCGTATTTTGGTTTGCACACGCAGGCTGTCTCCTGGATCAGACATCTATGTGACGGTCTCATCCATGGCTTTAGCAAGATCCCAGCAGTGTCGAAACTCCCCTAGCAGCCTATCTTCGTCCAGCGAGACTGGCTCTGGTGGGGGCACTTACAGGCAAAAATCCATGCCCGAAGGGTAGGTATGCCTTTGGCCCCATTGTGGACAGTCCTGGTTGACATCACTGTCTTTCATCTGTAATTCAGACATGTGAAGTGATTTCCATTCAGCCAGCCTTGATCAGTTTACAAAAGAGCAAAAGGGAAAATGTGGTTGATATTCCAGATAGAAAAATGTTTTAATGGCTGGTTCAGAAGTCTATCATTTTCTAATTTCTAAGGACACAATGGTAGAGAAATTAAATTACATCAGTTTCTGCGTTATAGATACCATCTAGTTTCATAGTACAGATTTTGTCACTTCTTAATATTTCATAGTGATCTCAGTAGCATATTGCTTGTGCTGGAGTTTGTATTGTCATTAAAGTAGGGGAAATGATCTTCATATCCAAAGCTTAAAATTATTCTTCTCACATTTCAAAAATCCTCTGTGATTTCAGCCTGTGAGTTGTTTGGGTTTTTTTTTTTTTTCATCTTGTTTGAAAGCACTAAACACCCAAAAGTAACTATTTACTTCTAACAAGACTTACCAAGTAAAAAGCTAAATATACATAATTTTACAGTCTACTAAAAAGGGGGAAAAAACCTGGAATGTCTGAAGCTGGGAAGTAATTAGCAGCAAAACATTACTTGGCGCACACAAGCCACCTTTGCCCAGAGGAAGAGGACCCCCACGCCTCAATAACTCTCTGGGGAAGCCAACAAAGAACTCGAACCATTTGAAAATCAAATGTGAGGTGTTTAAAAAAACCTGATGTTTCAGGTCCAGCCTGGTGGCGGAGCGGTTAAGGTTGCGTGCTCTGCTTTGGTGGCCCAGGGTTTGCAGGTTCAGATCCCAGGCATGGGCCTACACCACTCATCAAGCCATGCTGTGGCAGTATCCCACGTACAAAATTGAGGAAGATTGGCACAGATGTTGGCTCAGGGCCAAGCTTCCTCACCAAAACAAAACCAAAAAACCTGATGTTTCTAGCCTAAGTTTTCCCCAAATATATTTTTAACAAATGCACACATGATTTATTTACTTTCTTGAGATTTTAACATGTTATAAAAGAATCGCGCTTACTAAGAATACCTTCATTATGGGTATTTTTTATCCTATACTATTTTGTTGGGTTTTACAGCTATTAAGTATGATTTTGTTGTTGTTAAACGTTTATGCTAGCAGAAAGTAGATAATAAAACCACTGTAAAATATGCTTCCCTTCCTCTCCCCCAAATGTCTCCCTCAGGATTCCTGGGTTTCATATCTAACATGCACGTTTCTTATTTTAATTACTTTAGTGACAATTAGAAAAATATTTCAGCTCTTATTCATGACTCCCTGCAAAAGGTTTTAGGAGTTTAGTAGTAGTGGTATAGCACACCACGAGCCAAACAAATTATTTCTTGTTTTAATTAGTAGATTTTAAACGGCTTGGTTTGACTTCAAAAATAAGAATTCACCGCAACTTTAGTGTTAGTACAGCAATCAAATATAAATGAGCTAACAACAACCAAAAAGCGTCATTTTCTCCTAATGAATTAAAGTGATGATAAACTTTAAAAGTATACCCAAACCTAAGTTGAAACATGGTTGTTTTGGGGAATATTAATGTTAGACATGTGGGTCCAGGGCCCGTGCCGCACAGTGTTTTTAATGAGGTGATAGGTATTGAACTTGATGTCTAATCCCCACCCTGCCCCACGTAGTGTTAAGGGTTTCTCCCATTGTTTGTGAGGTTATCAGTGATTGTTTGTTATACAGTATAACATTTTTTTTTTTACCCGGGGCGATTTGGTACAAGATGATGCTGATACAAGGCTTTCCTCTCGATCCTAAGCAGTTTTTGCCTCTATCACTGATGCAAGAGACGGTGGTTCACTGTCTGACTCACATGCGTTGCTCAGAGTCCAGGTTTGATCCTAAAGTTCCCCTCGGCAAGGGAAAAGTGGTTCCCTCTACTCTACACCTTAGCCAGTAAGACCAGACATGTAAGGTTGACAGTGAAGCAGGAGCGTGTGTTGTCTGCTGCGAGCTCACTAAAGTTACGCTTGGCGAAGCTCGAAAGCATGCGCTAAGAACAATAGGTCAGGACACAGTTGTTATCCATAAATATAACCTGTTCCTTTGTTGTCCTCCCTCCGCTTCAGTGGGCCCGCTGTCTGCGTGGGTCTGATTTGTGCCTGCCCACTTGCTGGTGTGAGGATGTTGAGACCATCCATGGCAGTTGAGAAGTGAAATTTAATAGGGTGGTGAATAATACCCGCTCGACTTAAATTCAGGAGCAGGGAGGGGCACCTGCACAAGCTTAGCATGGGAATGGGAGGTAGTTAAAAAGCAATGCTGTTGAAGACGTAGGGTCTGTTCTACCACCGTTGGAGGTTTAGTTTTCGGCCACACATGTTGAGGAATGTTGACGAGGCAGGGCGTGTCCAGAGGGAGCGATGGATGCCGTAGATGAGGCCTCGGGAGACCATGGTGTGAGAAACAGAACTGAGGATGTACAACGTGAAGATGAGAATTGTGGAGGCGAGGAGGCCACCAAAGCTTCCTTCCAGCACTCTTAGATGAGGGACTAAACTTGTCTGTGAGGGCAGCTGAGACCAATAGACGAAAGTTACAGAGAAGTTTCCAGCCCAGCACGAGGAAGCTCTTTCAAAGCCGTCAGCCCTCTCTGGAGAGCAGTGGGCTGGCTCACGAGGTAGAGAGTTCTTGGTCACTGAACATGTTTCGTGTATCAGCCAAATGATTGCTTAAAAACTCCTTCAGATCTGGATTGTGACTCCTAATCCATTCAGTGCTCTTTCAGAGAGGGGCACGGAGGGAAATAGGAACAGGTTTTGTCTGAGCTGCTCAGGGACGGTATCTTCGTGTCTCTAATACCCTGGCACACGGTAAATGAGGGGTGCGTGCGAGAACTGAAAGTAAAAATTCGTTGGATGAAAATGTGTTTCAAGGCAGAATTTAAGGACAGCCTTACTTTAACCAGACAGCCAGAAAAATGTTTGGCTTTAAATTCAGAGGTTTAAAAACTTGTCTTTAGCTTCCACTGCTTCCAAGAGTAAAAGCAAGATTAGAATCCATTTCTAACTTTTATCTCTGTGCCTTTTTGAAAAAAGTCCTAATTTAGTGCAAACTTTGAATAGGATCATAGGGCCAGTTCAAGGATATTTACTGTCCTAAACTAAACAAGAATCTTACTTAGGGAAGAGATGGCAAAGAGCAGAATTAGTGAAATTTTTTTCTTGAAATGAGCACCTTTAATGAAGTTTTCGTAAATCAAGGTTTTTGTTTGTTTTTAATAATGGAGGTAACTGTTTAGTGAGGATTGTGATCGAGTTTGTAAGCAATTGTCATTTGTGCAGAAGTACCTAGGAGAGGCCATAGTGTTAGTTTTATTAAAATATTTTATGGCCTTCTCTACTTGGCAAATGCTTTTATATGGATGCTTCTCCCTGAATCCATATAGTGGAATTGCCATTTTACAGGTGAAGAAATGGAGACAAGGTGCCAGCCTGGTGGTGTAGTGGTTAAGTATGCACGCTCTGCTTCAGCAGCCCAGGGTTCACAGGTTTGGATCCCAGGCACAGGCCTAGCACAGCTCATCAAGCCACGCTGTGGCAGTGTGCCACATAAAATAGAGGAAGATGGACACAGATGTTAGCTCAGCAACAGTCTTCCTCAAGCAAAAAGAGAAAGTTTGGCAACAGATGTTAGCTCAGGGCCGATCTTCCTCACAAAAAAAAAAAGAAAGAAAGAAAGAAATGGAGACAAAACCAGAGTGACTTTGGGTGGGGGAGCTGGACTTGGCTCTGGGTCTCCTCCTCCTGATCCCCTGCTCTTTCCAGTGCACCCCTTGGTCTCCTCATGCGATTATCAGTTTGTACCAAATAAGACAGCCATCACGTGCATCAGTTAATTCAGGCCCGGTTTAGTGTTTTATTGTGTACATTACTCATACTCATTAGTAACCACACACAAATTTGTAAATTTCCACAGGAATCTTTGAATTCAACACCCTTTTCCCTGGGCTCAGTCAGTATTTACTTTGCTGATACTGCTAATCAAGGCATATGCTTTTAATTAAGCATATATTATATTACTATTATTCTACACAGGGAAAAATAAAACTGGCTCATTAAACAGCTAAATGTTCTCTCCAGAAATAGACATTTGTCCCTATATATGCCTGTTTACCTACTTCTAAATTGCCCCTCCCAAAGGCAATTTAAAATTTATGCATTGTGAAAGTGGTCTCTGTGTAAGGTAAGTGATAGCAGTGTTTCAGACCGTAGCGCAAGTACTCAGAAAATACTTGTTCCAAGAATGAATGGTTTAGTGGTTTAGCAGATTACCAAGTTAAGAGAAACCTCTGAAATGTACTCATTGCTAGATGTACATGGAACATTAGGCTGGTGAAATCTTTCCTTTGGCTGTGAATGACATTCTGAACTTGACTACCCAAAGGCCAAAAGATTTTGGTTTCTTAGTCTATACATCTTAGGTGAGCTCAGTCCTCATGGCTCTGGCCCTTGTTTACAGCTTATACACTTAGTGTACATACTTTTCTGAACAGAGGAATGTATATTGACCGTAACAAGATACATCGTTCTGCACCCATGTACACCTGCACAAGGATGTGTGCGCAAGTCCAGACATGTAAGCAAAACTAGTAGTACCTGTCATTAGAGTTCAGTTCATTACACCCAGGACTACTTTCCCTTTCTGGGTGAGGTCCCTGATGTCGTCTTTGCCTTTGTCTGGGGAAATTGCCACAGGTTCGGAGTGAGCCGCAGATCCCCAGCCTCCATTGACAGGCAGAACACCCAGTCAGATATTGGTGGCAGCGGAAAATCCACACCCAGCTGGCAAAGAAGTGAAGATAGCATTGCCGACCAGATGGGTAAGTAACTAATTTCTACAAAAAGCAAGTTGCTTTTATCCCAAGGTGACTTTGGCCACTTCTTGATGTCATTAAAACATTCGGTTATATAATACAGCCCTGGTTAATAAATGTGAGTGAGAGTTCAGTCTCGGTTAGATTATGTATAAATAAAAGCGACATGTAAGACCCGAGAGGAAAGTCAAGGAATTCTAAGTGACCCCGAATTTCAAAACAGAAAGGACCTAGGAATTATTTTCAGCACCGGGATTCAAATGCCAGACTTCCAAACCACATGTGTCCCAAGTACCTCCCTCCCCCTTGTTTGTTTGTCTGTTTTTGCCTAGGATAAGTGCCCTGAGAGATTCCTTGATATTCTTAATGTCAAGTAGAAAAAAAGGAAACTATGTGCAAAGTGGGCAAGAGGTACAGTTGTTGTTGAGTCCCTCTGTAGCTTGGTCAGATCTCTCTCCTCCTCAGATGCACCCCCCAGCCCCCAGCCCCGCCCTCACCCCCGTCTGCTCTTAAGCTGTCAGCTGAGGACATGTCTTCGCAGCATGAAACAGCTGGGTGGGAAAGACTTGCATTAGTGAGCCTTCGTTTGGATTTCTGGCACACAGCTCGCTCACTCTCTCTCTCTCTCTTTCTGAGCAGTTGTTCTCCTATGACACTAGATGATACAGTAAAGTTTTCCCATGAAACAAGATTAAGTTTCAACACAGCAGCATCAACACAGTTGATTTAGTATTAACACAGTTGATACAACAGGGACCTGAATATAGACTGTTATGGGGGTTCCCCCCCCATTTATCTTATTTTTGGTAGTATTACCATCAATATGGGATAAAAAGAAGCAATTTTCAGGGCTGAGAAAGATAAACTTTGAAGGCAAAGACCCATCTTTTTATCTTCTCTGCAAACGCCTTGTTTTATTGTGTTTTAATGACTGTGCCCATGTGACTGTACTACCCATGCACGTAGGAGGGAGTGGAGGTGCGTTCAGCTAAGCCAGTAGTTGAGGAAGAGAAATTTAATTCTTAGCTTCTGAAGATATGCTTTGTTCCAGCAACTTCAGTGAGATGTGCCTTGTTATTGAAGCCATCTGTCATTCTCTTACTCCCATCCCACCCACCCCAACACAAAAAACCTGAGCATATTCGGATCTGCTGTTCTGCTCCTGACAGAATGTTTTTAATCCCATATGTTTTGATAATGTTGAGATGGTAACGACACATGTGCAAAGGATCCCTTCTTCAGCATGACTTTGGCAGCTTTTTTTGGCTCCTAGTGCAGGCTTTGAGCAAAGCTGCCAGCAAGCCCTTTGTGCGGTGTTCAGTGTCACACTTCCCACTCATGTGAAGTCACTCGGGGAATGAAAAGGGATCCTGGGACTGGAAAGGGTAATTATAAGGTTCGTCCTAGACTGTATTCATTCTTTCACATAAACCCTCCTCTAGTCTTTTTTTCCTCGCATCCACTTTAGTTTAGTGGCATCCCACTCTTAATAGATAAGACTCTGAAATTAATATCAGTGAATCTTTTTAACACATTTGTTCATCCTTTTAGTAAGGTGTACCTTTTTTTTTTCCCTTAATAAGATACCCCTAGAACCTTCCAGAGAAACCTTTTTTACCAAGTGGTGGCTTTTCTCTATCTAAAATCTAAGGCTTCAAATAAAAAGTTAACTTTTTATTTATAAAAATAAATTTTTATAATTTTGACATTCTAGCATTTTAGAATAACCCAGACTTTTCTAGTTGGCATATCAGAATCTGGGGCTTAGTTGGTATAAATCACGCTAGGGAGAAATCAAGAAAAATCATTGTTATATTCTCATGACTGAGTACACTCTATCAAGTGTATAAAGGGCTGCCCTTTATGCACTCATTTTGTAAGAACAAAATTCCCTAATGACATGCAGGTCACTGGTTGAAAATGTTGAGAGATTCTTATTTGTTAGCCAGACCCACTTGTCTTTGTACATCCGTCCGTTATAAACTGGTACCCCAGTGGAGACGAGGAATTTAGCTGCTTAACTGGCTCACTCATCTCAGTGGATGTCGGTTTTTCTGCCTCTCTACTTTTGGAAATGGTTGAGAGAGTCAGTCTGTTGCCCAGTCCTTTACATGTTAGGAATGGTGTCACAGAAGTCCAGAATTGTTGCTGTTAGCCGTAGGTGTGTTAAAGAAGCTAGATCGCTTACCCGTCACCTTTGGAACCCCATCTTGAACGCCAGCTTGGAGTCCAAAAGGAAGCAATTGTTTTAAGTAAACTAGTTGCTGTGTGTCTTTTCTGTTGTGCTTAGCTTACAGTTATAGAGGACCTCAGGATTTCAATTCTTTTGTCCTCGAGCAGCATGAATATACAGGTAAAATATTTCCAAAGTGTCATGGTAAGTAACACGTGATTGCATCCATGCCTGTCCAGGTAACGTAGACCAAGCTAGGTTAGCCACACTTTGCAATGAATGAATTTCATAAATTTAATCCATATATTCTAGACTTTCCCGCCCAAACCAAAAGTTGATTCCTAACTCTGCCGCGTTGTTCATGGCCTTTGATTTGGTGGTACTTGGCTATGCTAATGTGTATGATGTGACACGTTGTCACCATCTGCAAGCTTTATCCATCAGCCACTTAGTTTCTGACATGCTGTCTATTGTGTGAACTCTCAACAAGCTTATTGCTGAAATTCAGAGTTTGCTGGTCAGTGACCTGAGAGATGCAGTGGCAAGCCGTCTTCATTTGTCAACATGTGCTTGGATCTATTTGGTGCCTGCACCATAACGTCTTGTGCTATATTCCAGAGCCAACATGCCATCTCCCAGCAGTATCAAAGGTACTGCCAGCTTTCCGAGAGAGCCCCAGTGGGAGATTAATGCGTCAGGATCCAGTGGTTCATTTGTCTCCAAACAAACAAGGGCAGGTAAGTTAATTGTAAAATAATAAAAATAATAGGTTCCTAGCAATGTGCTTTCCTTACGACGTGAAAATGGTCTAGGTCTGCTCTGCTCTTTCTTCCTTGCGGTCCAAGAGGAAGTCGTCCGGGCAGAGGCAGGCCTCTGCTGCCAGTGGCCCTAAGGTCGCTTTGAGATAAATCGAAATTCCTCATGGGTATGCACCTGCTACCCCCACAGATCTCGATGGAAGGCGTTGTAATCCAGTTGCAAACAATCCTAAAATGATAGGAATGGAAATGTGCTAGAAGTGGGTTGTATTGGTTTACACAGTTGTAACCATGAGATGTGGTTGGAGCATCAGTCAAGGGGACAGACAGCTTCCTGAGGACCCTGCCTCCTGTGTCTCCTGTCTTCCATAGCAATACACAGTTTTGTCCTTTTACCATAGTAACATGCAATTCTTTATCACTTACAGATAGAATTGGGAATTTAAGAGATTATCATTTCCTCCCCCTTTAAATGAAGTTGATGTCCTTGGTCTGTCTATACACTAGAATGTGTATTTATAGTTATGTCGTTCTGTAGGATGAGGAAATGCTGTATTTCATGTTTACTACTTTGTAAGACGCTCAGAGAACTTTTAATGGGAGGGCTCATGTAGATTTTGCTGTAGGGATATGAATATTGAAGCTAAAAGAATGAGAGGACATGCTGCTCACATGTGTAAGCTAGCACCCTGCACTAGGCTGTGTGGAGAGATCTGCCGATGAAATGTGATGTTCTAAATGATAGGTTATCCCAGATCTGTGAGTTTCCCATCTTTCATTAATAACTTTTATATTGATTACATGGTAAAATAATATTTTGGACAGGTTGGGTTAGATAAGCTATATTCTTCAAGTCAATTTCACCTGTTTCTTTTTACTTTTTAGAACCTGGCTACTAGAATATTTAAAATGACAATGTGGTTCACGTTGTATTTCTATAGAAACCTATTATGTACTTTACACCCCAGCACATCTGAGTGTGGACTAGCCACATTTAAAGTGCTGAATAGCCACCCGTGACTAGGGGCTGTCAGATTCTCCAGCACAGGTACAGAGCTGAAGACGTTCTGCCCTGCAAATAGGAGAAATGAATGAAGGCTTTATACCGCACAAGTTGTTACTGAGAGGAACTTGAGTAGCGTCCCTACAGTAATGGGCTCGATTGTTTTTAAGGAGAAGAGATGCTTTGCTTTGGGGTGAAACTGGAGTGTCCCCCTCCTGTCCCGTACCTACAGCCAGGGAGGAGCATGTTCCGTCCTCAGCCGGGAGACAGATGGACAGACAGACACACACACACGCAATTCCTTCTCTCTTTTTTCTCTTAATCTCCACCGAGTATCTGGACTTCCTGCATCCATCTAATTTAAAATATTATTTTATCCAGAAATCTTACTTCTTTGGTAAACTATAAAACTAAGCAACTAAGCCCCTGTGTAGAAAGGGTTCTATACACAATTTTTTAATTGAGATATAATTTACATACCATAATATTCGCCCATTTAAAGTGTACAATTAAGTGGTTCTTAGTGTATTCACAGATTTGCAATCAGCACCTTGATCTAATTCCAGAACATTTTCATCACCCCAAAAAGAAACCCTGTGTCTTTAGGCAGTTACCCCAACTCTTTTCATCCCCTCCAAGCCCTTGATAACCACTAATCCACTTTCTGTCCCTATGGATTCCCTATTCTGGACCTTTCATATGAATGGAAAATCATACAATGTGTGGCCTTTTGTGTCTGTCTTCTTTCACTTAGCATACTGTTTTTAAATTTCATCCATGTTGTAGCATGTATCAGTACTTCATTTCTTTTCATGACTGAATAATATTCCGTTGTATGGACATACCACATTTTTATCCATTCATCAATTGATGGACATTTGAGTTGTTTCTACTTTTTGGCTATTCTCAATAATGCTGCCATAAGATTCATGTGGAAGTTTTTGTGTGAATGTGTTTTCATTTCTCTCAGGTGTATACCAAGAGTGGAATTGCAACTGTTTTCCCACAGCAACTGCCCACTTTACATTCCCTCCAACAGTGCCAACCATCGTTATTGTCTGCCTTTTTCGTTAGAGCCATCCTAGTGTGTGTGAAGTGTTACCTCATTATGGTTTTGATTTGCCTTTCCCTACTGACTAATGATATTGAGCATCTTTTCATGTACTCGTTGCCCACTTGTATATCTTCTTTGAAGAAAGGTCTATCCAAATCCTTTGCCCATTTTTTTAAAAGGGTTATTTGAAGTGCAAGAGTTTTTGATTTTGATGAAGTCCAATTTATCTATTTTTTCTTTTATTTTTGGGGCGTTGGTGTCATATCTAAGAAACCATTGCATAATCCAAAGTCCCGAAGTTACCTACTTATGTTTTCCTCTAAGAGTTTTATAGGTTAGCTCTTACATTGAGATCTTTGATCTTTTCTAGTTTATTTTTCTATGTGATGAGGATCCAACTTCTTTTTTGCATGTGGATATTCAGCTGTCCCAGCACCATTTGTTGAAAAGACTATTTTTCCCCCACTGAATTATCTTGGCACCTCTGTATAAATTTTACCTCTAAGCACTCCTGAGAAAGCTGTCTGCTAAGTCGATGCTAATTGGAGAGGAAAAGGAGATCTCTTTAGGAGTGTCTGACATTAGCCTCCTATTTACTCTGAGTAGTAGGACTTTTCTAGTTATAAGCCTTTTGGAAGTGTCATTTCCTTTCTATTTTAAGATTAAGATATTAAAAACTCTAACAGTTTAGATTCTTTTTCTGATGAAAATGATCTCAATACTGTTAATACTTTAGCATAAGTCAAATAATGAAAAATGGACTCTAAAAAAAACCATTTCCAGCGCTCTCTGCCATGGACACGTCTGAATGGGTTTTTGCAGGTACCTCCTGTCTTGCTTTGGTTTGTCATCATGGGAATTTTTGTGCCTTGAGACCCCCGTAACTAGACACATTTCACAGGATCCTTCCCCTGTTATTTTTCTCTGGTGTTCAAGAAGCAAACCTGCCCCTAAGTCAGTCCTGCTTCCCTTGCAGTCTGACAGCCACTACTCGAGCCACTCCAGCAGCAACACCCTCTCCAGCAACGCATCGAGTGCCCACAGTGACGAGAAATGGTACGACGGGGACCGCACAGAATCCGAACTCAACAGCTACAACTACCTGCAAGGCACCTCTGCTGACAGCGGCATTGACACCACCTCCTATGGCCCCAGCCACGGCAGCACGGCCTCCCTGGGGGCTGCCACGTCGTCACCTCGCTCAGGGCCAGGCAAGGAGAAAGTGGCACCCCTGTGGCACAGTTCCAGTGAAGTGATCTCCATGGCAGATCGGACTTTAGAGACAGACGGCCACGGCATGGACCGGAAAGCAGAGTCCTCCCTGAGCTTGGACATCCACAGCAAGAGCCAGGCCGGCTCAAACCCTCTGACCAGGGAGAACAGCACTTTCAGTATAAATGACGCTGCTTCTCACTCGAGGTAACCGCCCCTTCCTGCTGCCCCTCCCCTTCCAGCCCAGGCCCACAGCGACCTTTCTGCCACATCCCACTTTAATATGCTCAGTAGTGTATAAAGAAAGGGGGTCTTTCATGCAGTGACAGTTGCTTATATATATTTAGTGCCCACTAAAATACTTTATTCCTACAATCCTGATGCATTATTTTTTTTTTAAAGATTTTATTTTTTCCTTTTTTCTCCCCAAAGACCCCAGTACATAGTTGTATATTCTTTGTTGTGGGTGCTTCTAGTTGTGGCATGTGGGACGCCGCCTCAGCGTGGCTTGATGAGCAGTGCCATGTCCGTGCCCAGGATTCGAACCAATGAAACACTGGGCTGCCTGCAGCGGAGTGCGCGAACTTAACCACTCGGCCACAGGGCCAGCCCCCTTGATGCATTATTTTAAACTATGAGAAAAGTTTGCAGATTTATTCTTTGTAAAGTTGTATTTGATTTTATGAAAACTTTCCTAACACATACCAGAATTAGAAAAGAATTTTATAATTTTGGCTTTCAGCTAGTGATAGAGAATATACAGTGGGACAGTCTTTTGAAGACATTAAAAGGAGAGCTTGGCCATCTTTTTAAAAGAAAAGGCTCTTTTCTAAGACTAACGTGTCATTGTTGATGATGCTATACCCTTCCTTTACGCTGCCTCTCTATCAGAAAGCTTCATTTACCCAGGGTCTGCATGGAATTTTTTTTCAGTAGTTGGCTCCTGACAGTGATGTGTTGAAGGGGGTGGTATCCAACAGAAAAGTGGAGCTAAAGTTAGACACATCCCATCCACCTTTCAGGATAGAAAAGTGCGCATTCTCGTGTCCTTGGAGATCACTCTGATAGGCAAAATAAATATATTTTTTATTTCCTCTTTTGGATTGAGCCTAAATCCAAAGTATGACAAGATTCTTCCTTTTAGGGGAAACATTCCATCACTGTCTTTTTGCGCCTGTTGATCTCTGAATGTTTCTCCTTTAACCTTTTACTGTTGTCAGTCGCTGATCAGCTTGCGTGACAGCATCTAACCTCACTGTCGTCTGGCCCCGCTATTATTATGCCCTAAAGAAAAATAGCAGAGAAGCTGAATTTAGTTGTACTTTTCAAATGGGAATCCAGGCACATAATCTGTCAGTAAACCCCAGATAATCTAAATGAGAGGGGATCTCCGCTACCTAATTTGGATTGGTTTGACTTGATCAGTTAAATATTCAGTTCTCTCGTTGTCTCTGTATTGTTACTGATAAGATTCTTGAGCTTCCCATCTTTTAAAATTCCAGGTTGGCCCCGTGGTATGAAGCATTTCACAAGTTTTGTTTTTGTTTACCACTAGCGCATTGCAGTAATAAAAGGTGATTGTGACAGGTCTAGAAACTACTCAGCCCCCAGACAAAAAGGCAATTGGGAAAGAAGTCTCAGTATTCTTGAGTTCAGGCACCCAGTTACCTTTCCACAATTCAGAAAATAGAATGTTTGATGCAAGCGGGTTAAGGAAGTGTTTGGAAAAGTAGAACAGGAAGCTGGACATCAAATAGCATAATAAGATAATATGGTCACAGAATCACATGACACAGAATTATGACATGTGCTTGCTGTTTTGGGCATGCTCCACCATCTCGTCAACTCTAGCTTGTGCATTGACTTAGAATATTTTTCCAAAATGGTTTCTCTGCGGTTTCTAGGTTTAGCTTGACTCCTATCTCTGTGGTGTTCAGTCCTTCATCTTGAAAGGAGCATGTCTTTTTAAGAATGATATTCCATCTGGGGATGTCTCTCTGGTCTAATTTGATGGCAGGAGAAAGTCAGTTATAGAGCTCCTGTCTAGAATGGCATCACCATGGAGTAAGGGTGAAAGGGCTGGGCCTCTGAACACAAAGCACAAAATGTCAGCTGTGCCATCTAACAAATCTGACAAATCCCGGGGGATCTACAAACTCCCCCTCTGAAAAATGGGCACCTGGGCTTGCATTATCTGATTGTGCTGACTGAGGCTGCCTGAAGGCCTCAAAGGATTATCCAAATTTTCTCCTTCAAACTGACCATGCAGAAATCATTTCCATCATCCTTTAGAAATAACTCTTCTGCTGAAAGTCAAACTTACTAGAGAAGAGAAGAATGTGGCCTTTAAGGGAGGGTGGCAGGGCGTCCCACCCACTGACAGCCTGAGTCACAGCCATTTCTAGACTCTGGTAACCGGGGATGCTTTGTGACTTCAGGCTGTTGATCTTGGCAGAGTGAGCTGGGCAATCCGAGCTTTAGCAGACTTCCCTTTCTGGAGGAAAGGGGGACTTAGCCACCAAATGCACATTGCTGGAGAAACCAAAATCACTGCAAATTAGAGTGTTTGTGTCCTCACAAGACAGGAACAGCAATTAATGTGGAGATCTCTTGACAGTGCATAAAAGAGCTTGTACCTGGGACTTGGTGACAAAATCTAAATTACAGTGATTAAGTTCCACTGTGTATTTCTGGCTGGGCTGTGTTCCTACTCCCTCCGTCCTCCAGTCTCCCTGTAGATGACTGTGCAGGTTTTTTGCGCCAACCCATGAGAACTGCATTAGTGTAGGTTGGTAATTACAAGGGGTTGTTATATTCAAATGTCATTAAGAGAAGCCATATACACTGATAACTTTCTGCAATTACATGTGTTTTCTATGAGGTTTGGAAATTTAGGGAGAAATTTTTATTTTTTATGTTTTTGTAATGGCTGTTTCACTTTCAGGTCTTAAACCACTCAAAAAATGATTTGTGGCAAGCATAGGAGAGATGAAGATAGTTCCAATTCATAGTCTTACCAGCTGTGGTCCTTTTTTCTTAGAGTCCTGGTCTTAGCAGTAGGCAGTGCCAGTTTGTGTGGTGACCACAGAGCTCCTTAGTTAGCATACAGAGCCCTAGGCCCCTAACCAATGGTACTGCTGATGGCCAAACTAGATTTAAGAGCACACGTTAGAAAGCTAAAAACCCCACCACATATTTGTACATACACCTCTCTTCTCTAACAGCCTGACCTGACCTGTTTGAGTGTCCAGACTTCTGCACCCACCCTCGTTAGCCAGCCATTCTGCTTTGAACTCTTGCTTCCCATACACCCCCACAGCCCTGTAGCCAATTAGTACTCACTTATGTGATCAGATTTTTCCTGCCATCAGGTATGAGAGGATGTCTCACCCAACTGTTCATCCTAAGCAGTTTTGCATAGAGTGTGCCAACATGGGTATAACGGATAGGTGCTCAACACACCAACATAACAGATGGTTGCTCAATAAATTTTGATGAACAAACAGGAATAACTTCTTCCTAATAGTCCCACTTTTTGCTTGGTGACCCATGGCGCCTACTAATAAACTGAATCAAAAATAACATCAATCCTCAACTCCTGCCTCCTTGAAAACACTGCTACATCTCAAGGCTTATTGGATGGAAGTGTCAGTGTTTGCAAAAGCTGTCATACTTTTCTGTATAGGTGTTTGTATGAAACATAAAGTCCTTGTATGGCATGAATTTTTAGTAAAGTCATTTCTGTATAACATTTTGTAAAATCTGCAAAATATTACAAGGAAGGACTTTATAACAGCTTATATGCAAATATCAATCAGTATCTGGATGTAAGTTGGTTAGTGCCTGACATTCCCTAGAGGGGCTGATTAAAGGCCAGGGAAAATGCCTGCCCACCGTTGTCAGTGCAGTTCAGTTTCATGAATGTGCTTTTTCTGGTTGACCTAATAAATTAACTGATCGTGCCAGAAAAGCTGTGTGTTTCTTGAGAGTAGAGGTAAAGAAGGGCTTCTTAGATTTGGTTTACCTTGGACATTAAGGCATGCCTCAGGCTGCCCTAGCATCCTGGGCTGTGCCTGTGGGCGTACCATCGCTGGTGTGTTTCAGTTTTGTTCTCTGCCCCTTTGGCAGGCCTTCCTTCTTTGTTTAGAAATTATTCTGTTGTCTTTATCTGTAACGTTCCCTTCTAAATCTCCCTAGAATTTTTTTTAACTATTAATAATTAATTGCCTCTCTTCTTCATTTTTTTCTTAAGGTGAGAATATTATTTTTCTAAGTTTTATGGACTAATTCCGAATTTGAAAGTGCGGCCTCTTAAATGACAAACCTAGGACTTCTCTTCAACATGCGGTTAGCTCTACCTGCCTTACGTTTACCGATTGTTTTCACTAGTAATTTTTGCTTTGTGCTCCTGCATGCAGTGAATATTCAGGATTCTGTTTTATTTCGCTTTTATCCAGCAGAACTTCAGGTCATCTGGCCTAAGCTATCTTGCCCCGTTTCTTCCAGCTTATGAGAGTGGGTGATTATTTTATCCAGAACTTTAGTGATGTTCAGCTAACTTCAAAGACTGAAAAACAGAAGTATTATGGTTGAATTTCAAGTGAACGTTGAGAAAAATGAGACCTCTGTCAAGCCACAAATGTCAGATTGCTTAATGCAGAGCTTACCAACAAAAAGTTTATCATTATTTTGTTGTTCTGTGAAGTGACTAATGCATTCATCCAGTCAATATGGAAAGCCAAATTCTCCAAATGCCATTAAATCATAAGACCAAAAGGAGTTCTGAAAGGACAGAGTCCATTCCTTGTCGTATTTAAGCAATCCTACCAGGAGGAGAATTTATCCAATTGCTTAAAAAAAAGGGAGGTGTGGAGAATAATTTCAAGAAGATTCTACAACCATTCTGAGTACTTAAGTCCTCTCCCTCTTCAAAATTTTGTCCCATCTGTACCTAGCTGAGATCCCTCTAGCTGCCCCTTAAATATACAACTAAGAGAGAAGAGATGGTTTTTCTGAGCTGAGTCTTTTATAAACATGAAGATTTTTGAAGTCTTAAGACTGTGAAATTTGTAGACACCAACAAGAGGCCATTGAAAACAATTTAAAAAAAAAAAAAGAAATTTTATAACAGCCCTCCACCTCCAGGCAAGTTGCGAGAGAAATGGAGGGAAATAGGTTTGAATCCTGAGATCCTGGTCAAGTCTCAGTTCCACCGTTGACCAGCCATGTGGCCTCTGCTCAGTCACGCCATTTCACTGAGCTTGTCTCTGATCTGTAATCTGATAATACCTGGGCCCCTTACTAATTGTTGTTTTTATATGTTTGTTGAGAATAAAAAAGCTTGTCAAATGAATTGCAAACTGTAAATGTCCTTTGAAGACAAAATGTTCTCTGTCGTTTCCTTTTTTAAGCTCTCCGTCACCCACTTTGATGCAGTTATCCAGCGATTTTTCCTTCAACAAACATGTACCTCCCACAACTCCTATAACTCTCCTTTGTGTGTTTCACTCTATAGTCATATTTTTGCTTTCCTGCTTTGTTTTCTATATCCTTTTTAATGCCAAACTTTGACATGACACTCAGCTAATGCCTAATAAGATGGTAATATTCATAATTATCTTGTTAGCTCTCTATTAACTAGCTCAGCATTGCAGACTCACTCAGCTTGTGGTCCACAGTGCCCCTGAGGCCTCTTCTGTTGCGTATGCCTAGCCACTCATTTCCCTATGCTTTATGTATAGTGTGCCCTGGTACTTATTAAATATCTCTGTCTTAGAGATGAACAGTCTTCTTTACTGCAATCACTTGGATATCCCTTTGCCAGCTTAATAATTCCTACTCCACTGTTTCTTTTCCCCTCAATCCTTTAGAATTAGCATCTCCTGAAGCCCTCCGAAATTGTAGAGCCCAGTACTGAGCAGAGTTGGCTAATGCTGAACACAGTGGGAGGAGTCCTCCTTAATCATTATCTGTCACCCAGAGGCCTATTTATGTTATTTGTACAAGTAATCACAGGAAACCCGATCAGCTCCCCTCCCCTTGGTTTCAGGCCAACATTCAGCCTGTGTGCGGATTTTGCCACAGCCATTTGACAGGTGACTAATTGCTGCTCTCCCCTCCGGAAAATATCATCCTTAGCGGGCCAGCCTGTCTAAAATCCATCCCTCCATGTCGTGCCCGGACCGTAGATGACTCCAAGTGTTTCCTTCGGCAGCTTTCAGCAGCAGAGGGTGGTTGGCAGGGGTTTTCCACAGGAGGTGGTGGCCTCTGTGACAATGCACAAATTCAGAATAGTGTCCCAGGCCCTCCTAGCTTCAGCACTTGGGGCTTTGACTCATAACCTCCAGGCTGCCCCATCCTGTGTGGTTCATCCCTCTGCAGGGTCAGCTAACAGATGTAGCTCCTCCTTTGTGAAGTGGCACCCGCCGTGAGTAGCAGCCTTTTTGCAGACTGGTCACTTAGCCTCCTGTCCTGTAAAGTTTGACCACAGCTGGGAGTGTAAAATAACCAGGTTGCAGCACATTTGGTTCCTGGTTTCATTTGAGCATCAGGTCAGGATGAAAAGTTTGAACAGATCCAGACCGTCCCAGATGCTCAGTTACCCCATTACCGCCTCTCCTCTTTTTCTGTGGGGTGTCATGTGTGTGTGTGTGTGTGTATCCTCTCTTCCTTTTCAAAATTCATTTCTGGGGGTGACCCAAACAAATTGAAGCTTGGTCCATTTTTAGGGTCCCTATAGTTTATATAGAAAATAAAGCTATGGTCTCGTCACATGGAATCCGGGAGCACCCTGACTCAGTTCTCAGTGTTTCCACTTTGGCCATCCTCGCAGTTAGACTCACTGTTTATGCAATGAGGAAAGTAGCAGATATTAGAGCTGTCCCTTTCTGACATATCTATTCCTGCTCTCTTTCTGTTCCATATTGTTGGCTCGTTACCTTCTTATGCACTTCTTGTGGAGAGTTCTAATTTGCCATGGGTGAAACTGAATTGCAGCGTATTGAATTAACGTGAAATCTCTGGAATAATGGAACAACCCAGCCACACAATTCCCCTTTAAAAATAGGAAGCTAACAACTTCGTTTTAGTTGTTTTGTAATTAAAGCCACTTTAGAGATTCTCAGGGAGAAGTAGATGGGTGCACTTCCCTCCAGGTGGTTCAAGGCCAGCAGGGTTGATCAACTTTAAAAAGCCCCACCGACAGCTGGGCCCAGGGATGAAGCCACAAAGGAAGGAGGAGACAGCCCCTTTAGAGTGGGAGGAGTTGAGGGGCTAACGTAGCAGTTCTTAAACTCTAGGGAACTGGAGAATCCTCTGGGAGTTGGTTAAAATACAGATTTCTGGGGCTCTAAGAGATCTGACGTGTCCAAGGCATCTTCATTTACATCAACATCTGCAGATGGCCACAGTCCATGGCTGGAGGAACACGGCTCCAATGGCTTCACCTTCTTGATCTTGACAATATGAAGTCAGATTTTGACGAAGTCATAACAATATGAATAATTCAACGGGATTTGAGCAGCAGTTCTCAGTTGGTGTGTACACTTGGATTATCGCCAAAATACACAACCCAGGCACCACCCCAGCTCTATTAAATTAAAATCTTGGGATTAGGGCCCAAGAATGTGTTTTAAGAGTTCCCAGGTGACCCTCCTGTGCTCACTGAATTAGAAGCCAAGTGTACTCAAGGGCTCACCTCACTTAATGCTGGGAGTTTGTGTACAAAAAAAGGAAGACCTACCAAGGAATTATTTATTTGTTTTTTGCTTTCACCTTTGTTCTCTATTTAATTGTTAAATAGGACTGTCTTGATTATAACCATTAGTGAACAAAGGTGTGCTAGCATTTCACACCTGGGAGTTAGTCAGCCATCATGTTCACAGATAAAACCAATAATCAGGGTCTATGGTCTTATTTAACCAATTATTCTTTTAAGAATACACTTGTAAACAGAAGCATAATCTGTAGATTTAATTTCTTGCAATAAAAATAAAGGAACGTCCAGTTTCAAACACAGTATGAGTAAAATACACTATCTTCATGCGTAACTCTAAGTTATATTTAAAATAGATGAGTAATTTGTCATTTACTTGACAGTTTCGCTCATCAAATATTGGTGTCTACAATGGCCAGGGACTGTTCTAGGCATGGAGAATACAGTAGTGAGCAAAACAGACAAACGTTTCAGCCCTCATGGAGCTGACATTTAAACGGGGAGAGAGACTGTAAACAAGACAAAGAAGTTGAATATAGAGCGTGCTACATACATGCTCAAGAGAAACCCTTTGTGCAATAGATATTTACTGGGAGTCTACTGTATTCTGGCATTGTTCGATGTACACAGATAAATCCCTGCCTTCAAGAGTCTATAATCTAGTACAAAAACTTATTGAATGCCTTTTGGGGAAATATTGATAGTAATGAAATTCATATAGGAAGGAAAGAGCTCCAAAAACTGTATATGCTGTATATATTGCTCTCTCCTTTGATGTTTCTAAGCCTTTTCTCTAACTTCCACTTTTATGCTGTATGTACATACATTGTGGCTAAAACCAGCATAGCTATTTTGTAGAAGAGGGATTTGTAAATTAACAGACAATGCAATTTACTTGCTATTCTCATGGCTAATTATTTCTCTTTGGACCAAGCATTTAGTCTTTGAAAGCCCCAGATTTTTGAATACCAATGTTATCATATCAAAATACTTGTTACTGAGAAACGTATAAAATGTGGGCATTCAAATGTACCTCTGGTACAGTGGTTTGCAAAGTATGAGTCAGGGACCACAGTGTTAGAAGTGCAGATTGTTTTGCCTCACCCTCACCCCACCCAACCTACACAATCAGAATCTCTGGGGTGGGGCCCTGCAATCTGTATTTTAATGTGCTGAACTGTGAGAACTGGCTCTAGTCATTCAAACACACTTGCACTCACTTGTGGGTACAATTCAGGGCAGACAGAGCAAGCATGTGATTATTCAAGGTGGGAGATGTGTGTGTGAGACCCTGATTCATTGTTTGGCACTTTACTGGAGTCTGCTCCAGACACTATCCACAGTTGAGGCTGGAAACATCTCCACCTCTGTGTTGTAAATGTGTATGAGGTAGGTATAGTCAGGTGAGAAAATCTGCAAACCAAAGATTAGATCTTGTCGCTAAGTAACTAACAAAGGGCCACAAGCTGGTTGCATTGTTTCAAAGTATCCTGAAGGCTGCCCTCTTTACCACTTCAAAAGCTTCTGGGTGGATGCGCCCGGTGTTAACACATGTCACTGTTAACCAGGGCTCTGGTGTTACTTTCTTTCTCTCTGAGTTTATCCGCCTCTGTCTTTTTTTTTTTTAATGATGATGACAGGGTCACAGATGTGCTTGCTTTTTTTTTTTTTTTGGTGAGGAGATTGGCCCTGAGCTAACATCTGTTGCCAATCTTCCTCTTTTTTTTTTTCTCCCCAAAGCCCCAGTACATAGTTGTATATTCCAGTTGTAGGTCATTCTAGTTTCTCGGTGTGGGATGCACCACAGCATGGCTTGATGAGCGGTGCCATGTCCTCACCCAAAGTCTGAACCGGCGAACCCCGGGCCGCAGAAGCTGAGCATGTGAACTTAACCACTCAGCCACGGGGCCGGCCCTCCACCTCTTTATATGTCTTTCCCTGCTTCCTTTTTTCTTTTGGTTCAGCTTTCCTCTGGTAGTCTCTTTTCCATAACAGAGGTTTACTCTTATTTTGTTCTTACTGATTTAATATACTGCACTTAGGGAAGACCTTTGCATTCCCTTTTCTTAATTTTAAAAGCAAACAAATGAGATATTTATCAAGAGGTAAAAACTAAATGAAATTAAATTGCTTTTACATTTCGGTTGCCCTTTGAGGTTTTATGAGGGATTTTTTCCTTCACCTCCTCTCTAGCTAGAAAAATCTTGGGGAAAAAATTTGTTAGAGGGATTAGAGTATGGCTAGTCATTTTATTATTATTATATTTTCTGGTAAAGTTTGCGCCCAGTTCCTCCTTCTTAGTTACAAAAATAAAGGAGGTGGTTATATTTGGTCTGAAGTAGTAAGGCCCAATTAGTGTGGAAAACCCTCCAGATCCCCTTTCTGTGTCCTGTCTGTGCCCCCTCCGCCCCCATACCTCACCTGCTCTCTCCAGTCTGTTGCAGAGCTTTGCAGACCGATAAGGACTTCTCCTTTCAGGTCATCTACTTTTGCTTTATTTTTGTGGGTGTGTTTTCATTAAAGTATAGCGTGCATAAAGAAAAGGCACAGGTCGTGAGTGTACAATGGAATGAACTTGCACAGTGAACATACCCATGTAATTATACCCAGATCAAGATTTGGAACTTTCCCAGCATCCAGCTGCCCTCTCTCCCACATGCCTTCCCCAGTCACTCCCACCTCCTCCCAAGGTAAACATAATCCTGAATCCTAAAACCATAGACTCACTTTGCCTATTTTGGGGCTTTATGTAAATGGAATCATACCATATGTGTTATTCTGTGTCTAGGGTCTTTGAGTCAGCCTTATGTTGGTGAGATTCATCTGTGTGTTGCAGGTAACATTAGTTTATTTTCATTGCTGTATTATATTTATGTGTGAGAACACACCACAACTCATTTATCCACTCGACTGTTGATGAACATTTGTTGTGTTTCCAGTTCAGGAATATTACAGATTCGTGTGTGTGTCCTTTGGTCTATATGTTTGCATTTGTTTTGAGCATATACCTGGGAGTGGGATTGCTGCCTCATAGGATATCCATGCATTTAGCTTTTCACGGAGACTGAACAGTTTGCCAAAGTGGCTGTAATGAGTAACACTCCCTCCAGCAGTGTATGAGGGTTCTAGTTGCTTCGCGTCCTTTCTAGCACTTAATATTGTTGGTCTTTTTAATTTTAGCCATTCTGGTGTGTGGGTAATAGGTCCCTCTTTGTGACTTTAATTTGCATGTACCTGGTAACTGATGATGTTGAGCACCAGAGTTTATTAGTCTTTTAGATAGCCTCTTTTGTGAAATTCCTTTTCAGATCTTTGGCCATTTTTCTATTGGGTTGTCTGTCTGGTTGATTTTTAGGAGTTCGTTAAATATTCTGGATAGGAACCCATTGGTGGATGTATGTTTGACGTATATTCTCCTACTCTGTGTCTTTATGAACAGACGTTCCTAATTTTAATGTGATTCAGTCCTTCCTTTTGATCCTATTAAAGAAACCTCTACCTCTATCAGAAAGCCCTTCTTCCATGGTATAGTCCAGAATCTTTAGGCCTACGTTTAAATATACAATCCACCTGGAATTGATTTTTATGTAAAGTTTGAGGTGGGAGTTCAGTGTTTATTTTCATCTGTATGTATTATCTCAGGACCATTAGGGTTTTGTTTTCTTGTCATATTTTGATTTTTGCTTAGTTTTTTGTAATAAACTTTTTTATTTTAGAAGACTTTTCAATATACAGAAAAGTTGCAGAGATAGTACAGAGAATTCCCATATACCCCTCGCCCAGGTTTCCCTGTTGTCATCGTCTTATGTTACTATAGTACATTTGTCATAGCTAAGGAATCAATATTGATGCATTATTATTAACTAATAATCCAAGCTTTATTCAGATCAACACCATTAGTTTTTGACAAATGGAAACACTGTTGAAGAATGCTTTGAGACCACATCCTGTGAACTAAACCTTCGATAATAGAGTCCGCTGTAGTCAGCTGAAGCCAGAGAACTCCACAGGGTCATGTGGTGGAACTTGGATCCTATGAGATCACTGGGAAAGAAGTGTAGAAATCCTACAGTTAAAGGCCCTCTAGGTTTGGGGTCAACATAAACTCTCATTCCTAATTTTGAAAATTGTGCCTTTCGGAGTTTTAAAAGTGTAGTGAACAGCCCTCTCCTTAAGTCCTGTAGGCTTTAGTTTTGTAATCTTTAATCAGAGTTTAAAAGACATTGATGATGATTAGCTTTTTATTTTTATTTTTAGTCATCATTCTGTACATTACATTCCCAGGACTTATTTATCTCATAACTTGGAAGTTAGTACCTTTGACCATGTTCACCCATTTCACCCACTTCTACCTCTGACAACCATCAATCTATTCTCTTTATCTATGAGTTTGAGTTTTTTCTAGACTTTACATATAAGTGTGATTATACAGTATTTGTCTTTCTCTGTCTGACTTATTGCACTTAGCATAATGCCCTAAGGGTCTATCCATGTTGTCACAAATGGCCAGATTTCCTTCTTTTTTATGGCTGAATAATATTCCATTGTGTGTGTGTGTATCTATATTTATATAACGTTTTCTTTATCCATTCATCTGTCAGTAGACACTTGAGGTGTTTCCATGTCTTGACTATAGTAAATAATGCTGCAGTGAACTTGGTTGCACATATCTCTTCAAGATAGTGATTTCGTTTTCTTTGGATATATACCCTAAAGTGGAATTGCTAGATCAAATGGAAGTTCTATTTTTAATTTTTTGAGGAACTTCCGTACTGTTTTCCATAGTGGTTGCACCAATTCACATTTCCACCAACAGTGCACAAGGGTTCCCTTTTCTCTACATCCTGGCCAACACTTGTTATCTCTTGTCTTTTTTGATAATAATTATTTTAAGGTATGTGGTGATACTCGGTGTGGTTTTGATTTGCATTTTCCTGATGATTAATGATGTAGAGCACCTTTGATGCACCTGTTGGCCATGTATCTGTATGTCTTTGGAAAAATGTCCATTCAGATCCTCTGCCTGTATTTTAATTGGATTGTTTGGTTTTCTTTTCCATTGAGTTGTATGTGTTCTTTATATATTTTGGATATTAATCCCTTATCAGGTATATGATTTGCAAATATTCTCTCATTCCATAGGTTGCCTTTTCATTTTGCTCATGGTTTCCTTTGCTGTGTAGAAGCTTTTAAATTTGATGTAGTCTCACTTGTTTATTTTTGCTTTTGTTGACTTTGCTTTTAGTGTCAAATCCAAAAACTCATTGCCAAGACCTACATCAAGGAGCTTACCCGCTATGTTTTCTTCTAGGAGTTTTATGATTTCAGGTCTTATGTTCAAGTCTTTAATCCATTTTGAGTTGATTTTTGTGTATGGTGTAAGTTGTGGTCCAGTTTCATTCTGATCACCAGCCTTTTAGAGAGTCAATATTAATGCCAGATGCCGTGGGAAGGAGACCTCAGTGTGCCTCTTGGGCCTTGGATGTGAGTGTGTGGAGGGCTATGCGCCTGATCCAGTCTCCTCTCCCCTCCTCAGCTTGGGCCTGGGAAGCGTCCGCGTGACCCCTTGGTCTGAGGAAGGCAAGACAGACAGCCGTTGAGACCACTAGACCTTTTGCTGCTGACTTTCCCCGGTCACTTGCCTCTTCTAGACTTCACTGTAACAAGCTTCAGTGGTGCCAGTGTGTGTCAACGTGTCCCTGATGGTCTTGGCTATTTTTGCTTTTTGAGTTAAAGTGCAGACTAAGTCCCCTGTGACCGTCTTTCACTTTGACAGCAGACATTTAAATTACAGTGAGAAAGCAAGGAAAGCCAGCCAGCCATACCCATGAATATTTTATGAAATAGTCCTTGTTCCTTAACCCTCTGTAACCCCTATCCTGGACGACACTTTTATAGCTGACGTGTTGACCTGCGTCGCTTGTCCTTGTCTTGCTTCTCCTCAGTACCATGAGCTCCCGACACTCTGCCAGCCCAGTTGTCTTCACCAGTGCCCGAAGTTCACCTAAGGAAGAGCTTCATCCTGCCAGCTCCTCGCAACTTGCACCTTCCTTCTCCTCCTCCTCCTCCTCTTCATCGGGTCCTAGGACTTTCTACCCCCGCCAGGGCGCTACTAGCAAATACCTGATTGGGTGGAAAAAACCGGAAGGAACCATAAACTCCGTGGGATTCATGGATACAAGAAAGTAAGAATTCTTTTGCTTCTCTTGCTGGGTGGTTTGCTTTTAATATGACAGAGAATGAACAGGTTGGGGCAATTTCCCACAACAGAGGAGGCCAGGCTTGGGGTTGGGAAGGGGTTGGTTTGGTAGGGAAATTATTATTTTTTTTCTAAGCAAAACTGTTCTTAAATTATTTCTCCACCTCATTCTTTAAAAACGTATTGCAAAACATTCGGATTTGAGATCCTTAGATCTCCTGGGAAAGAGAACATGTCTGTTCTCTTTGTCTGAAGAACAAACTTTGACCCTCTGGTGCTAAGCCCACACTCGTCCCTTTGATGATGCTAATCCCAGCCTCCCCACATAGTTCTTAACTGGGCCCCGAGGCACCAGAGAGAATATTAGAAAGTAAGTGACTACCCCTGAATATAAAGGACTTTTTGACCAAGTACAGTAAAAAAAATAAATGATTCATTCAATTATTTTGTTTTTGTTTGTACAAAGGCTGCATTTGGGATTCGTACCCTGTGGTCTTTATTAATAAGTCTGTTGCTAATTTTGGCTTAGTAGAGCTAATAGCTTCCTGTAAAAGAGGGATTTATTCATCAGACTTTTTATTTTGTGTTTCCCCTTGGTTTTGTTTCTTTAACAAGCTTTTGTCCAATAGATTGGAATGTAATTGAACAGAATTCTCCTTTTCTCTCCTTTAATATTTCTCCTTTGACTTACCTCCTTCAGAACCCATCGTGCCCTTGAATCAACCTTGTCAACTTAGTGTCTACCATCTCTTCCCTTCCTTTCAAGGCGTCATCAGAGTGATGGCAATGAAATAGCCCACACCAGGCTGCGTGCCTCAACCAGGGACCTCCGGGCATCGCCCAAGCCGGCCTCCAAGTCCACTATTGAGGAGGATCTCAAGAAACTCATCGACCTTGAAAGCCCAACTTCCGAATCTCAGAAGAACTTTAAGGTACAGGACAGAGCTTGGGGTAAACAGCAGTTAGAGAGAGGCCGGGCGGGGCAGGGCCGCCCGCCGTAGTCGCACCCTCCAGGAAGGGTTGGTGCCCAATTCCTCCTCATTGGAGCCCACTTCCCGCCATCACCCAGTCTTCCCAATAATTGGTTCACAGTGTTTTCCAAATGTTCTGTCCCTGCCGCCACGTCTCTTCGGTCTGGGTTTATGTTAACCTGTCCCTGCCCCATAGCCTTTTCTTCTTCCAGTGTGCCCTACTCACAGTACACAAGCTACACTCTTTCTTGGACATTATTACTCACATAACATTGCTTCTCAAAACTCTGCAGACACACCTGTGGCTCCCTTGTCAGACGGAAAATTTTCTGTCTAAAAGGACTGTAGTGCCTTTTGTCCTGAGGGTCTCCGTCCTCCCACAGGTAGCCCCCAATTCACTTCCTGCCCTCTGTGCCCACAGTATCCTGCGCTCTGGCCTTCCCTCTGCCCCCTGAACCTGGCCAGGCAAACCTCCTAGCTACACATTGTGTGCTCTTCAGTCACTCGGAGAAACTGCCTGAGGGACACTCACTCTCCTCTCCCCCATCCCCCGAAAGCCACCTCTTCATTCTAGCAAACTAAGTCTACACATTTCCCGTTAGAACTTTCTAGACTACTTCATAAAGCCTTCTCTCCACTTCCCTCAGAATTCCAGACTGTAAATGCCTTCTCTAAACCCAGCCCCCCTCCCCATCAGGTCCCTTGCACTTACTCAGAATCTGTGTTTGTGTGGCAGTGGCCAGACCTTTGCATGACCACCTGGAAGGGTTTGTTCTGTTCACCTCAGCTTGGGAGACCCCTGAAGTCTGCTTAAGACTCTCCTCTCCTTGTCCTCTAAAGTCTTGTCCCCTGAAGTATGCAGTCTCACACTCCCAGGACTCGGAGCTGGTGTTTGTTGAGCGGGGCCGAAAGGTATTTCACTCTGAGCATAAAGTATTTCTGTCCGCGGGGTATTGGTCAGCCCCAGGAGAAGGGAGTCCACCCCTGGGAAGGTCACAGTGGCAAACTTTGACACTTTCTGTTCTCTAGGTTCTTGATTAAACAATTTGTAGTCTGTTTGAAGTGACTAGAAAGCTTAAGAACAACTTTGAGAGTTGATTGAAAATGGAAGCTAAAATATTTCCTTAACCACTCACCATCCTTAAACTGTGTTCAGAGGGTGAGAGGCGTGCCCAACTGGATGAGCTGTGTGGTCTTATCCCGTTCAGGCTTTCTCCTCACCATTCTAGTGTGTGTGCACATGTACATGCCTCTCTGTCTGTGCACACCCATGTGTTTGCCTCCAGATAGGTCAGATATACCTCCTAAACTTAAAAATCAACATTTACAGAAATTAAACTCCAGAGACCATTCTGGAGGTTTGCTGAGAAACAAATGATTTATTACATAAATATATTAACATCGTAAATCATTTTAAAGATTTGCCATTCTCGATTTCTGTAATTTCTGTTTTATAGGCCAACACTCAACAGTTCCGACTCATCACCCAGGGTACAAATGGTTTCCTTAGCAACCTCGCCAAAGATGGTGCTTAAAACTTCTTTATTCATCCAAACCCAAAGAGGTGTATTAAAATGTTTAAGTACCAGTTTCAAAATAAAAATAATTCCAGATTTTTCCTTTAAGGTTAGAGGAAAATAAGACTTGCCCTGAAAGGAATCTTTCCTTCAATTCTTAGTTTAACATTTTTGGAAAGGGGCAAGCTTCGAGCTTTCATTCTTTTCATTTACTCATGCACTGGAAATAATTGAAAGCAAATGTCTGTTTTGCCTTTCTTCCAGGTCTTGGCTTTTATTTCCAAAGTGAATTACTTTAACATTCCTATTTGAAACAGGGGTGCACTTTCTTTATGTTGTGACTATATTATAGACCCTCTGCAAAGAAAGAGCTTCTGCTGGCTGAACTATTACTGTAAAGGCTGGAAGCAAGAGCTGGAAATATGCTCTGTTTTCTCTCTGGTCTCATCCTTTTTGACCGGGTTTGGTTTCTGGTGAGTTCAGCTAAGTAGCTCTGTGTGTCTTCTGAGATTCATCGTCTGAATAACCTGGCTCTGCTGTGTCAGGAAGGCCAGCATGCCCTGGAGAAGTCTTCCAGGCCCCGCCTGGCTCCAGGCTCCAGGCCTCTACATCAGGCTTTGGGGAACAGGAGTGGCCAGCTTTGGGCTGTGATACTTGGAACCCACTCACACCACAGTGGCTTTCTTGGATAGCAAGTGCTATCTACAGGCGATCGTTAATATCAAATGACAGGGTCACTCCCAGGCTTGTTTGCCAGCAGAGTGAGATGTCTGCTGCAGGACGGGGCAGCACTCTGCAGGGCAGGCTGTAGCTGAGAGGTGGTGGCTGCAGGGCCCCTACCTCAAGGAAAATGGCAGAGCTGTAACATTCTAAGAAACGTCATTGGCAGACAAAGATGGGATAACCTGATTTTCCCTGAGGGCAGCAGTGGCACGTGAACAGACAACAGTGCAAGCCGTTATCCTGCGTTCTGGCCAACACTCTCGGGTGTACGCCAAAGGAAAAGGCTTAGGCAGCTCTGGTGTTTAGGAAGAGCTGATACTCGGTTATTGCAAGTGCAGGTACCCCATTTCACGGATAGCCAGGACGACTGGAAAGACTGAGAGAACAGGAGACTGACCTGGAGCAAGATGCCTCGTCTCCACCTTGTATGTTGGCTTTGAAATAGAGGACCAGAGTAGAGTAGTGGTGCCCAAAACATTTTAAAGCTCAGGAACCCTTTTTTCAAATAAAATTATACAAGGCAGCCCACTATGTAGAACTGAGAAAGCAGAATTTCTCTGATAGAAGAGGTACATGTCATGGGGTCCTGGGTGCCACCTGAACATCTCCCCTCCCCAAGCAGGGGTGCTGTGAGGAACTCTTAGGGCTCCTTGGAGCGTAATTTGAAACCCTCTGGCCTGATGCTCTCTAAAATCCCTTCTGAGTCTGCCATTGACTCCACTGTGGTTCTTTCTCGGGAGCTGGCAGCAGCGGGCAGTGCCGCTCTCCAGTCTCAGGTGTCACCTGCAAGGAAGGCAGAGGGCGCTCTTGGGCACTGGATAGGTGTGCACACCTTTAATACTGGGATTGAATGGGGATGGGGTGAGGGGTCATCCCAACGTGTTTGGACAAGACTAGGTCCTGCTACTTTTTTATCGGTGGGAAGCATCTAGGCAGATTGCTTTCTTCCATCTCCCACCCTGCCCGCCTTTAATGCAGGATGTTACAACTTCTAATAAAGCACAGTGCTCAAAGGATCTCTTCAAGGTGGCTGTTTATTGCCCTGGAGTATACTAATATTTCCCAAAGAGGCTGAAGCTAGAAGTGGTGGAAAATCTCTCTCCTGTCAAACCATCGGGGTGGGGAGACTCACCGGGAAAGGAAATCCTTCAGCTGAACCCAGAGGTCCTCACAGGGATTGAGAGCAGAGTGAGAACATAGAGCTCTGAGCTCTGGCCTGGCAGGCGGGAGCCTGATGAGGTAGTCCTCAAACCTTGCGGATGGAGGAGTGATGATGTGGTTTTATTATTTTTTTTTTTTTAAATACAATTAGCAAGCCGTTTACCCTCTCTAAGACCCACTCTTCTCTGTAAAGCGAGAAGAGAAATCGTCGTTTCTATACCAAGTTCCCTCCACTTAGAGACTCACAAAGCATTTGTCACAGCAGCTTAGTTTTCCAGGCGGCACATACATACCTTGGGTTTAACTCATCATGAATTTTAAGAAGTGAACACCATCTTTACACAATTGGCTACACCTGGGGCTCATTTACAATGCATTTGATTAATCATTTTTTCATGTTTATGCAGCAGCCATGCACACCACATTGTGAGCAGCTTTGACTTGATTAACCCTTGGCTTGTTGGACGGAAGTGGCATTGGACTCAGAGCACATGAATGAACCTGAGCGCCAACTCTGTATTCCCAGCCTCCTACATGGAGCCATTGCTGTACCATTCTCTCTATGCCGCCTGCAGGGTGTCATGGAAAGGCCCCTGGTGGCTTTCTGCCAGCAGTGACTCAGCCCTCCTCCTCACATCTTCACCTGTTCCCCACATTCTTCTCCCCTCCAAGGTGAACAGCAGTCTGAAAGGAACTGAATACAGATAGTGTTGTTGTTAACAGATCAAATACTCTTGGAAGCTGGATATTTAAATATTTAAATAACAATATTTACATACTGTTAATGCGTCTGTCCTTTCTCAGTGAATGAGATTCTCAGAAGCTGGCTTTTTGCAGAAAAATCTCAAGGAAAATCAAATCGAGTCACAAAGGCAAAAGACATCAACAAGAGATACAGCTAGCTGGAACTTTTGTTGGGTATAACTAAATAAATGTTTGTCATTTATAAAGCTGACTTCCCAATTTTTATTTCATGAATGGAAATCCATCTCAAAAAGTAAATTATCTCCAAAACTCATTAAACATAATCTTAGTTGTTAATGTTAAGAGCCACCTATTATTTGAGTTAATACGTCATGATGATCAAATGCTCTGTTGCCCAGCAACCATGTCATCACTTGACAAGTTTCTGAGGAGACCTTCCTGACGCTGGCTGTTCCCCTGGGGACCATAACATTATTTCGTAATACCACTGATACAAGCTTTTGTGATTAGTCCAGTGTTTCATTTAATCCTCATAATAATCCTGAGAGGTATTGTGCCCCCATGTCATAGATGGGGAGTTGGGCTCAGAGAGATTACATGATTTGGTCAGTGACACAGGATTCAAATAAAATTCAGATTTGATCCTCGTCTTGTTCTTAACCATGACATGATGTTGATGAATTCACTTACTCATATATCTGAGTTGTGAACCGAGCGCTAATAGGCCACAGGAAGCACGCTGGGCTCTGAGGAGGTGCTCACCGGGATCTCCCATTTTAGCTCCTAAAGATGTAGACGGATGGCGGAGCTCAAGGCTTCCTTGTCGGGCTTCTGGATTTGCAGGATGTGTCTGAGAGCAGCAATTTCGTTAACCTACCCTTCCCCCAACCTAGGTCTTGGGTGTGTGACCCAGAAAATTGACTTTCTGTTGTCTCGATGCTGTTTTTCAGTTCCAGGCGCTCTCCTCTCCTCAGTCCCCTTTCCCTACCACCCCGACCTCGAGGCGGGCCTTGCACAGGACGCTGTCAGATGAGAGCATTTACAGTGGCCAGAGGGAGCACTTTTTCACCTCAAGGGCTTCGCTTCTGGACCAAGCCCTGCCCAACGATGTCCTCTTCAGCAGCACCTACCCTTCTCTCCCCAAGTCTCTTCCACTGCGGAGGCCTTCTTACACCTTGGGGATGAAGTCGCTGCATGGTAAGTTTGCTTTCAGCTGCAGCCAAACAGCTCTGCTGCTGATGGCCATGTCCTCAGAAACAGCTGCCACTGAGTTTGCTCAGAGAATGATCACTGGAGGAAGGCCTGCTTGTATACTCAGATCAACCCGTCCCTCATTCAGCCTCTCACCAGGAATTGCAGACCACAGGGTACACATGTGACCACAGGGTACAGACATTCAACCTCACCAGACCATAAGAGTCATCTGGGATGCTTGTTTTTTTTCTTTTCTTTTTTCTTATCGAGGTATAATTGACATATAACATTATATTAGTTTCAGATGTACAGTTTATTGAAGAAACGATCCTTTCCCCATCATGTATATTCTTGGCTCCTTTGTTGTAAATTAATTGACCATATATTTGTGGGTTAATTTCTGGACTCTCTATTCTGTTCCATTGATCTGTGTGTCTGTTTTTATGCCGGTACCACAATGTTTTAATTACTCTAGCTTTGTAGTATAGTTTGAAATCAGAAAGTGTGATGCTTCCAGCTTTGTTCTTTCCTGACATTGCTTTGGCTATTCGGGGTCTATGGTGGTTCCATACAAATTTTAGGATTGTTTGTTCTATTTCTGTGAAAAATGCCATTGGAATTTTGATAGAGATTGCATTGAATCTGTAGATTGCTTTGGGTAGTATGGACATTTTAGCAATATTAATTCTTATAATCCATGAGCTAAGAAGATTTTTCCATTTATTTGGGTCTTCTTCAGTTTCTTCCATCAGTGTCATAGTTTTCAATGTACCAGTCTTCACCTTTGTTAAATTTATTCCTAGGTATTTTATTATTTTGATGCAATTGTGAGTGGGATTGTTTTCTTAATTTCTCTTCCAATAATTTGTTATTAGTGTATAGAAATGCAACAGATTTTTGCTTATTGATTTTGTATCCTGAAACTTTACTGATTCATTTATTCTAAGTTTTTTGGTGGAGTCTCTAGGGTTCTTTCATATAATATTATGTCATCTGCACATTGTGAGTTTTACTTCTTCCTTTTTGATTTGGGTGCCTTTTATTTCTTTTTCTTGTCTAATTACACTGGCTGGGAATTCAATACTGTGTTGAATAAAGTGGTGAGAGTGGACTTCCTTGTCTTGTTCCTGACATTAAAGAAAAAGCTTTTAGCTTTTTACAAGTAAGTATGATGTTAACTATGGGCTTGTCATATACGGCCGTTATTATGTTGAGATATGTTCCCCCATACCCACTTTGTTGAGAGTTTTCATTATAAATGGATGTTGAATTTTGTCATATGCTTTTACTGCATCTTTTGAGAGAGTTATATAGGGTTTTTTTTCATTTTGCTAATCTGGTGTATCACATCGATTGATCTGTGGATGTTGAACCATCCTTGCATCTCTGGAATAAATCCCACTTGATCATGGTGTATGATCATTTTAATGTATTGTTGAATTCAATCTGCTAATGTTTTGTTCAAAATTTTCACATCTATATTTATCAGGGATGTTGGCCTGTAATTTTTTTTTTCTTGTGGCATCCCTGTCTAGTTCTGGTATCAGGCTAATGCTAGTCTTGTAAAATGAGTTTGGAAGTGTTCCCTCCACTTCTGTTTTTTGGGAGAGTTTGAGAAGCATTAGTATTGATTCTTCTTTGAATGTTTGGCAGAATTCACCAGTGAAGCCCTCTGGTCCTGGCCTACTGATTCAGTCTCCTTACAAGTAATCGGTCTGTTCAGATTTTCTATTCATGATTCATGAGTCTTGGGAGACTATATCTTTCTAGGAATTTATCCATTTCTTCTAGGTTATCCAATTTGTTGACACATAATTGTTCATAGTGGTCTCTTATGATCCTCTTTCTATTTCTGTGGTATCAGGTATAACATCTCTTTCATTTCTGATTTTATTTATTTGAGTCTTCTTTTTTTCTTGGTCAATCTACCAAAAGTTTTGTCAGTTTTATTGATCTTTTCAAAGAATCAGCTCTTCATTTCATTGATCATCTTTGTCTTTTTTTTTTTTTTAGGAAAATTAGCCCTGAGCTAACATCTGCTGCCAATCCTCTTTTTGCTGAGGAAGATAGGCCCTGAGTTAGCATCTGTGCCCATCTTCCTCTATTTTATATGTGGGACGCCTGCCACAGCATGGCTTGATAAGCAGCGCATAGGTCCGTTCCCAGGATTCAAACCGGTGAACCCTGGGCCACTGAAGCGGAGCGTGTGAACTTAACCACTGTGCTACTGGGCTGGCCCTCTATTGTCTTTTTAGTGTCTATTTCATTTATTTCCATTCTGATCCTTATTTCCTTCCTTCTAACTTTGAGGTTTTGTGTTTTTTTGTGGTATAAAGTTTTGTTGTTTTTTTTTTCGAGGTGTAAAGTTAGGTTATTTGAGATCTTTCTTGTTACTTGATATAGGCATTTATTGCTATGAACTTCCCTATTAGAAATGCTTTTGCTGCATCCCATAAGTTTTGACATATTGTATTTCCATTTTCATTTCTCTCAAGATATTTTTTGATTTCTTCTTTGACCTATTGGTTGTTTAGTAGCATGTTATTTAATCTCCACATATTGGTAAATTTTCCACTTTTCTTCTTGTAATTAATTTCAAGTTTTATACCATATATGATTTCAGTCTTCTTAAATTTATTAAGACTTTTTTCGTGGTCTAACATATGATCTTTCCTGGACAGTGTTTCATGTGTACTTGAGAAGAATGTTTTGTATTGCTTTTGGATGGAATGTTCTGTATCTTTTAAGTCCGTCTGGCTAATGAGTCATTAAAGGCCAATGTTTTCTTATTGATTTTCCTTCTGCATCATCTATCCATTGATGAAAGAAGGGTGTTAAAGTCCATTACTATTATTGTATTGCCGTCTATTTCTCCCTTTAGGTCTTTAATATTTGCTTTATCTATTTAGGTGTTTCTGTGTTGGGTGCATAAATATTTACAAATGTTATATCCTTTTATTGGATTGAATCCTTTATGATTATGTAATGTCCTTCTCTGTCTTTTATTACAGCCTATTTTGTCTGATATAAGCATAGCTAGCCCTGCTTTCTTTTGGTTTCCATTTGCATGGAATATCTTTTTCCATCCCTTCACCTTCAGTCTGTGTGTGTCCTTACATCTGAAGTGAGTCTTTTGTCGGCAGCATATAGATGGGTCTTGTTTTTGTATACATTGAGCCACTCTGTGTCTTTTGATCGGAAAATTTAGTCCATTTACATTAAAGTATTGATAGGCGTGTACCTATTCGCATTTTGTTAATTGTTTCTGGCTATTTTGTAATTCTTCTCTTCCTTTTTTCTTCTCTTGTTCTCTTCCTTTGTGGTTTGATGACTTTCTGTAGTGGTATGCTTAGGTTCCTTTCTCTTTCTCTTTTGTGTATCTGCTGTAGGTTTTTGCTTTGTGGTTACCATGGGGCTTATATATAACAACTTATGTTTATAATAGTCTATTTTCAGTTATTAACAACTCAACTTTAAATGCATTCTAAAGCTCTACATTTTTACTCTCCCTCCAACATTTTATATTTTTTATGTCACAATTTATATCTTTCTATTTCTTAACTAATTATTGTAGTGATTTTTCCTACTTTTGTCTTTTAACCTTCATAAGCCTTATAAGTGATTAATCTACCACCTTTACTATATATTTACCTTTTCCAGTGAAATTTATGCTTTCATATTTTCTTGTTACTAATTAGCACCCTTTCTTTTCAGCTTAAAGGAGTCCCTTTAATATTTCTTGTAAGGCCAGTCTAGTTGTGTTGAACTCCTTTTAGCTTTTGCTTATCTGGAAAACTCCTTTTCTCTCCTTCAATTCTGAGTGACAGCATGCTGGTTACAGTATTCTTGGTTGGCAGTTTTTTTCTGTGAGCACTTTGAATACATTGTGCCACTCCCTTCTGGCCTGCAGAGTTTCTGATGAAAAATATGCTGATAGTCTTATGGGGGTTCCTTGTATGTAACAAGTTGTTTTTTTCTTGCTGCTTTAAGATTCTTTCCTTGTCTTTTTTGTTTGTTTTGTTTTTTTTATTGAGAGAGATTTGCCCTGAGCTAACATCCACTGCCAATCGTCCTCTTTCTTTTGTACGTGAGCCGCTGCTGCAGTATGGCCACTGACAGGTGGTGTAGGTCCAAGTCCAGGAACTGAACCTGGGCCACCAAAGCACAGCATGCCCAACTTAACCACTAGGCCACTGGGGCTGGCCCTGTCCTTAACTTTTGACATTTTAATTATAATCTGTCTTGGTGTGGGTTTCTTTGGATTCATTTTATTTGGAATTCTCTGGACTTCCTGGATCTGGATGTCTGTTTCCTTCCTCAGTTTAGGGCCGTTTTCAGCCCCTTTCTTTCTCTCTTCTCCTTCTAGGACCCCTGTAACGTGAATATTGGTCTGTTTGATGTGGTCCCATTAGTCCCTTAAGCTATCTTCACTCTTTTTCATTTTTTCTTTTTGCTGCCCTGATTGGGTGAGTTCCACTGTCCTGTCTTTGAGTTCAGTGATCATTTCTTCTGCTTTATCTAGTCTGCTCTTTGGTATTTTTCAGTTCAGTTGTTGTATTTCATCTCTGTGACTTCTATTTGGTACTTTTTTATATTTTCTGTCTCTTTGTTGAAGTTCTCACTTTGTTCATCCATTCTTCTCCCAAGCTTGGTGAGCATCTCTATGACCATTATTTTGGACTCTTTACCAAGTAAATCACTTATCTCCATTTCATTAAGGTCTGTTTTTGAAATTTTATCTTGTTCTTTTGTTTGGAATGCATTCCTTTCTATCTTCATTTTCCTTGACATTCTATATTAGTTTCCATGCTTTAGATAAAACAGCCACCTCTCCCAGTCTTAAAAGGGTGACCTCCTGTAGGAGATGAACCTCGTCATTCAACCCTGCCGTAGCTCTTGGTTGTCCGTCAAACCTTTGTGATTGTCCAAGAGCCTGCTTTATTTTTAACAGCTTCCAGTAGTTGAGGGTGTACTAAGTCCTCATTGTCCCAAAGGAGAGGATCTCAGTCAGCACCTAGATTCAGGCTAGTTTGAAACCAGACCCTCTGGCAGCAGCTTTTAAAGCATGTAAATATATACCATCCTGTGTAATGCACATATAAGCCCCACTGGCCACCAGAGCCTGGTGATCTAGAGTTGTCCCCTGGGCAGCAGTCCCAAATATCAGGGTACCAGATGAGTGTATAAACTCCTTTCTGGGAGATACCAGGGCAAGCTGGACCAAAGTAGAGGGAGAGCATAAAGATGATGTCCACTGGCCTCTGTTCCCTGAGAGCATCTCCATAGGACCCTAGTCGTGTACCAAACCTGAAGCCTGCCCCTCGGCCAAAGCTCCAGAACAAGCCGATAGGCTTCTTTCACAAAAAGACAGGTTTGCTTCAGTCTGCTGTCTGTGCAGTGTCCTTGGGATGGTAGCACCTGCCAAGAAGTGTCTCTCCAATTGTTATAGTCCCATAGGACCCAGGGACACAAGCTCACCTGGCCACCAGAGCCAGGCAATCGAGGGGCATCCCTAGGAGGCAGCCTCAACCACCAGGGCACCAGCTGCATGTCAAAGCTCCCCTCTGAGATGCTTGTTAAAAACACAGTTTCCCAGACCTTACCCAAGACCTGCTGAATTTGAATACAAAGGTATAGGCTGGGAATTAGTATTTTTACCAAACACCCCAGCTCCTATTAGGGTTGGGTAAATTTGGCTAACCCCAGATTAGTTATTTCTTCAAGACTTGTGTCCACTGGCTCCCTCCAGCCACAATAAGAACTCAGACTCACCGTTTTTTCCCTGTCTTTCCTAGGCTGTGAGGATATTGCTGGTGGTGTCAGCCATTCATTTATTGACTCTTTTTCATCCAGTAAGCAAGCGTTATTTTAGGAAAAGGAGTACTAATGATGGGATACCTCCATGTTCTTGCCTTTGGTTCATAAATACCTTATCTGCTCTTTGACCTAACTAGATCCCAGTTTTATTAAGGGCCATATTCTGGGACTATGACTTTAAATTTGTTCTTTTCCTGTTTCCTCTGTCCAGCTCCCTTCCAGGGTTCTGCCCCTCCCCTCCCCACTGTGACTCGTCCCAGCAGATACCTGTTACCGAACTTGTCTTCGTACTTGTTTATTAAACGTATGGCTGTAACCCCACATTCCGTCTGCCGTTTTTCCTTCTGGGAATTCTGTGTCCGCTCATACCCACATTTCTTTTCCTTCTGCTGCTTCTCTGGAGCAGCATTTTCTTTAAGTCTCCTGCTTTCCTAGTTTGCTTCTCCCTGCATCATTCTTGAGCTCTCACCCTACTCTCACATATGTTCCTCCACCATCTCCATCCTGCCCACTGCTCCCCTACACGGTCCCCTCACCTCTCTCCCCGTCACTCACCAGCACTCAGGGATCAGGACCACTTCCCCGGCTCCCTCCCCCAAGTCTGACTGCAGCTTGAATCTGGTTTCCCTTTGTTCCAACAGGTCACCCCCAGTGAACCAAAGGTGACACATAAAATGACCACTTCCTATCATCCAGACTCTAGAAAAGTCCTCGTAGCGACCTAATGGTCCCAACCTTGGGACCACTCTCCCCTGACCCTTTTGCCTACAATTCCCTGTCTGCCTTGAATGCTTTTCTCACTTCCCTACACTTTTTTTTTCCCCACCTTTGCAGCAATAAGTACAAACCGTTTGTGAAGGCTTGTCTGCATGTGGCATGTCAAAGTAGGCTCTGTCTTCTCGAAGCTTATACTCTAAGAGAGCAGCCTAGAAATCCCACACACGGTCATGTCCAGCCAAGGAAGCCTGGAGTTAAAGGCCAGGCTCCGAGGAAGGGAGGGAATGAGCTGCCCTCTCTGAGCGCCTTCCCGTCACCTCTTCTTGCTTTCCTGGAAGGCAGGCAGCAGCGTGTGATGCATGTGCTACACTGAGCACTCCTTTTGGGCTGGTCCCACAGCCCCAGCCCGTTTGGTGTCAATACCACTGAAATGTGTTTGGGCATTGGGGAGGGGCGACTCCTTTTTTCCCATATGGAAATTTGGGGGCCTGTAGATAAAAGGGCAGAAGGATGGTGAGTGACACACAGAATTGTCTGTCCCACCTACTTACCCTTGGTGGGAGCAAGCTTAAATAGAACTGAGCATTTAATATCTGGCAGTATTTGTTGATTTCCATTTACTCCTAATTTTGCTAATTTTAAGCACATTAATAACTAGCAGCTGCACTTCAGAGCAGTTCTTTATGTAATTTGAAAGGGAAAACAAGCACTAAATATACTCTGGTTTACCAGGCTATCATAATTCTCCAAACTTTTAACTCCTTGTAAACAGGTATTTCTGGAGTCGTTTATAGATTTTAACTGAAAGCTTCACTTTTAGCTCTGGGTTTGCGTGGATTTTAGTGTCACAGTCACATCCTGAGAGCGGCCGTTCTTGTGCAAGTGCACACTCTGCCATTGTTTCCGTCCCAGACTCTGCCCTCCCGAGAGCATTTACATTTCATGAGCTGTGTTGCCCTGGCCCCAACCTGCCCTCTCTGTTCTCTGCCTACATGAGCTTGAGCAGTAGCAGCGTGCCCTCAGATGGCACAGAGTGGCTCATGGCACCCGTTCCTCCCTGCCCCGGGCTAAGCAAAGGTTAGCTGTTAGAGTAGTTTAATATTTGTATTGAAAAAATTGTCACCATAGAAGGGGCTCGGATGCTGGAGTGCTGTACTCCAGAACTGATCCTAGGACTGGCTTCCTGTGTCCTCGGGGAGGAGAAGGATGTCTCCCCCGGTCCTCACATCACCCTCCTGCGTTCTTCCGTCTGGGTAGCCCAGCGTCCCACATGCTCTCTCATGGTCCTCACACCACCCTGGTTACGTCCAACTGCGGAAACCAGTGGGCCATCCCCGGGACACGGGACAGATGTGGGCCAGGGGTGCATCTGTCCCTCACCAGTCCCAGGGACACGGAGTCCACAGGGAGGGTGGGTCAGATCCCAGGTTCATTGCAGATAAAAATAAGCCTGAATCTCGTGACTCTGTGAGGAAGAACAAGACGCTGGAGCTGCCCAGGGTCCCACTGTGGACAGATGGCTCCCACAAAAGCAGGCCTATTGCCTCGGTGCAAAACTAACTATTCCATGACTCGCTCCATTAGAAATGCAATAGTGAGCGGTTGTCAAAAAATGAATTGAGACTGGAGGAAGCCAGTTCCTAGTTCAGCTGGGCTGTAGAATGGCCACAAATGGCCTGTGAGAGTAGAAACTGATTCCAGGTCACGAAAGACTTACACATCTATTGTGGTAACAGGAAGTGGGTAAGACCTAGAGTGGGTCTCCTGTAAGAAGTGTCTTATCCCTCGTCCCCTCCTGCAGGAGAGTTCTCGGCCTCGGACAGCTCCCTCACCGACGTCCAGGAGACCCGCAGGCCGCCCATGCCCGACCCTGGCCTGATGCCCCTGCCCGATGCTGCCGCCGATTTGGATTGGTCCAACTTGGTGGACGCCGCCAAGGCCTATGAGGGTGAGTCCAGGGAAGGTCCAGGCAGGACAGCCCAGACCCTGGCAGGGCCATGCTGAGGTGTGGGCAGTCAGTGCTCTGTGCAAGTCCCCGGGCTCTTGGCTTCTCTGACACACGCTTCACCGGCCCGGCCAGAAACCAGTTGAGCTGACGGTTACTGAGCGCTCCGCGGGCGCACATCATCTGCGTTGGTCAGGTGGACCTAGTTTCTCCTCTGCACAGGAGCTCATCCCTTGGATGCCTTGCCTCCCCGTGTGTGGGGGGCAGAGAGGAGAATCCCAGCTGTCGCTCGACTGAAAGGAACATGTACCCAGAGAGTCTTTCATCACGTCGTAGAGACATCATTGCTAAACGCACAGTTGGATCTGCCAGGATGCTTGTCCAGCTTGGCCCTGCCCCAGTGCCGACAAATGCTGGGCGCTCCCTTTGCCCTGCTCGTTCATCTCCTGTGTGTGGTGGCACGTTTTCTGTCTGCCTTGTTCCTGTGCCAGCCCACCAGCTGTGTGCTTGCATTAAGCCAGTGGTTTCTAGAGCAGGCCCTACGCTGGTGCTGACTTGCTCTGCTGACACGTCAAAAACTGAAAGTAATGCTGTCTGTGTCGACACGAGGTTGTCATACGGCTTTTTTTTTTTTTAAATAGACTGTATTCTAAGATTATCATTCCACATTTTCTAGTGCTAAAATGTTCTTTGTAAAATGATGATGATAGCAGATGATTGGTTTCTGTTTTTATCGCTCTTCCTTAGAATAATTGAAAGTTGCTATTCAGTGAGGCCCCAGTTTTCGGGGGGAATGGACTAGAGCACAGAATTCAGAAGTCGGGCAACCCTGGAGTAGTCAACGACGAACCCCCATTTTAGGCAATGGCAATTCCCCGTTATTAACTTGATTTAAATTTCAATTTTCTGGTCACTCTCCTTCATATCAAATGGTAGAAGTTTTGTTTTTTTGTGGAAGATTTTTTTAAAGTTTGATTTTGTTTTCTTGGCTCAAGCTGTGAGTTGGTACATTTTGAAACACAGGTGATGTGAACCTGAGACAAAGCCCACCAAGATGACCAGTGTCTTGTGGAGAACGCGCTTCAAGAACTGGCAAGAGGCTTCCTACTAGCCCTTTAATGCCTTTGATATCATCGCTGAGTGGAAAGCCTTGGTCTGGAAATTTGGCACAAGGCCTGTTTCCAGGGAAACAGTTAGTTGAATGCTACTTTGATGAGCTGAGGAAAAGCAGGAATAGAAATTGATTCACAGCAACTATTTTTAATGAGAAATTACAATGCTACTGTCGTCTTACAGCTGAAACAATAGTGTCTTTTTCCTGTGCAGGTTGAGAGAGAAGGTTTCCGACGCCTTCCTGTGCATTGATTAGATCAGACTGTCCATGGAGGCCATTTGTTGACTTCTGAGAGGTAGGGCCCAGGATGTGGTTCCAAAATACTGAGAGCTTTCTTATCTTCTTCCCAGTCCAGAGAGCCTCGTTCTTTGCTGCTAGTGATGAAAACCATCGCCCTTTGAGTGCTGCATCCAGCAGTGACCAGCTTGAGGACCAGGCTCTGGCCCAGATGAAGTCTTATAGCAGGTTGGTCACCCAGTGGCAAGGGCGCCACTCTGCACTATGCGTCACCTCCGCTAGTGACCGCAGATGTGGGGAAGAGGAGACGGAAGCCACACAGAGTAGCTGAATGAAGCTCATCACCACGGGGCCGGCACTTCACATTCTAGTTAGAACACTTTGTAACCAAATACTGTAAACACGATTAAACTGTTCGTGATGACTTCGTCATAATTATGAATGTTCACTATATTTAATGCCATGATACAGTTATAGCTTCAGGCTTATTAGGCAAGGTTAGAGAAGTTGTTTGCACTAAATATCCCCAGATTCCTGAGTGTTCAACCCTTGGGTCTGGATTTTGAGTGTCTTCCCCAGCTGTCAGTTGGTCATGCTCGTAAATGTGCCTGGCATCTGAACGGCTCCTGACATGCTTCAGATCAACTCTGTTCAAAAGCTGGGTCACCAGGAGAGTTAAGATTGTATGTAAAATAAAAAGAAAGAGGCAATAACTGAGGCCAGAGAGTTTTCTTATGAGTTAATAGTATGGACTCTGACTTCTGTTTAACTGTGCGGTGGCTCGCTTCCATCTTGCCCTCAGTTTCAGGTGGTGTCGTTGTTGGATAAGCGGGTACTATTCCTACATATTAAAGCATGGCAGCAGGCAGCCGTGGAACACGTAGTAAGCACTCCTTGATGCGGAATAATTTCATCAATTTGAAATCTCTCCTCTTAAAACCTTTCAAGGATTAGTAAGAATCCGGATATCTATAAAACTTGGGCAGAAACAGACAATAGCAGGAAAAGTGAGGTTGGTGTAGATTGCACACATATCCTACGGGACTTGTGGGTGAAGACTTCTGAGCAGGTCTGCAACAAAACGCTCTTCGTGGAGAAAGTGTAAGACTAAGGGGTCATTTGTTATGAGTGTAACGCACAGAGGCTGCATCCTCTCTTGTCATTGGGACACCTGGGGCAGGAGAGTAGCAGTGAGTTTGGCTGTTGAGAACATTTTAAAGAATTGCAGTCGAGGGGAGAGCCCCAAATCTACCTTCTTAGGATGAGGCCTCCCACAAAGAGAAGTCTGAGTGAGCAAAATCCATTTTCCTGAGAAAGGATTGTTGAACAGTTCTTACATCTTTGTGGACTCCTAAGATGAGGGTGAGAATTGGCTCTTGTCTTTGTTCAATGTGGATGAACAAATGCAAATGGCATTAAATATGTTTTAAAAAATTATCAGTGCACACACAGATCCAGAATTCATTTTGAAAACCTTCAGAAGTCAACATAGGCTCCTGCGAGTTGCTTCAGTCCTGACAGCCTGCAGTGGCTGCGTCTGCTCTCCAGGAGCTGGGGCAGTGGACTCGGCTCGTGGAGGCTGCCCCCAGCCTCAGTGCTTCTGTTCAGCACCACCTTTTCTACCACATCTTTGGCCTTCAACCCACCCACATCCAGCCTGCTTGTTGTACCATAGTGTGTGGCCGTAGATTGCAGCTGACCACTTCCCTTTTAGAATCCATTCATTGTCAGCTTTTAATTAATTGGCCTGTCTTAGAAGTTTGGAGGTCGTTATTATTTCATTTATTTACAGCCTTGTGACACTCCGTGCCACTGTGAGTTTTGCCTTTGGGGCTTGTTGTAGATCTAGAATCAGCAGAAGATGTCAACACAGCTCATCTTAGGTCAGGAATTCTACCTTGAACTTTGACTTTTAAAGTAAGGAATACCTTTTATTCCATGATTCCAAAAATTCTGAGTCATTACCTCTTCCCCTCTGACCCCTGGAGGGAGGCAGCTGCATATGATCCGAATGGGAGGCTTTTGATTCTCGGTTGTGTGACTCTGAGGTGTGTGCCCAGCTGGAACTCACTCGGGATCTTTCCACAGTTTAAATTCAGGTAGAGGAGAGTGGGGGAAGAGTTGCTGATGAGGGGCTTCAGCCCTTGCCTGGCTGTGATCTGTCCAGCTAGTTGGGTGACCTTCTCATCCTCCAGTGCCCCTTTCTTTTGGTACTTCACTTGCATGGCATTAATTCCTCTCAAATAAAATGGGAGGAAGATAAATAAGAAGAAAATTATGGGCCTTATCATTTGCTGATCCTAATAGCAAAGAACTTTAAGATGTTAAAGTTGGACTGACAAGCTTTGAAATGTGCCGTCTTACTTTTAAAATATTTAAAGATATTTAGACTAGTTTTTAAGACGTCAGCACAAGAACTTAACTGCAACTGGATGAGTGGCCACAGACTTTATTTTCTGGGGAACCAGAGAGCTGCCCTATTCCCGTTGCCCTAAGGTAGAGCCTCTGTCAACCCCGGCCTCCCCTCTATGCACACGCAGAGGAGTAGCTCTCCTCTTCCCAAAGCCACTGAAGAGATAGGAATCACTTCATTGTTTTGACAATCGTATCTCCCAGAAAGTGCCTCTTTTGCTGCCACACAGACCATTTTCTGTTACTCTCCTATACTCTTTGGTCACAAAGATACAGCATCTTTAACAGGGGAGCTATGGATTGGCTGTAGTTCACGCTTGTATTATTGTTTGTTAAGGTTACCGTTTTCTTTTTTAAGGTGAATATGCACACGGGGTTGCCATACTGAGTAATTTGACGTTGAAAACCATTTTACAAATACAGCTGCCTCATTAAAAAACGACCAAACACACCCAGCCAGGGGGGCTCCTGCCAACGCGGTCTTTTGTTTCTTGTTCCCAACAGTAAAGATTCCTCGCCCACTCTGGCTTCTAAAGTGGACCAACTGGAAGGAATGCTGAAGATGCTTCGGGAAGATCTGAAGAAGGTAAATGGCTGTTCTCAAAGCAGGTTGCCCGGTCTGTGCACCCTGCCCCTGAACTGTAACACAACCGTTTGTCGTGTTATGGTATAGATGTGGGTGTTTTCCCTTTGTTCTCAGTACACACATGTGTTTAAGGGGCTGTTTGGAGCTCAGTTCCTGCCGACACACATGGTGCAAGAAGGCCCTCACTGTCATATGTACAGAAAAGTTGTTCCCTTTTTTTGTGAAAGCCCTGGAACCTCAGCCAGCCGTCTCCCGGCCTCCCCATCCTTTGTATAATGTGTCAGTGGCCCAGACCCATATGTCATCCTTGTTATGTGGGCTTTCACATCAAGAGAACCGAGTGTTATTTGGTTGCTTGAGTGGCCTTGATTGTATTAAGACAGCAGCCACCAAAACAATAGTCTAAAATTTAAGACAGCCCTAATTAACAGAGACATCAAAATACACAGTAATGTATTTACATCCCAAAATAAACCTGGAGTGAATCTCTCTAGAAGTCCTGTTCCTGGGTCAGACTGTCTTAACGCCCAGTAGTACCGGGCCCTGTGGACAGCTGTCTGGTGGACTGAAGACTGGAAATGGGCAAAGAGTCCCAACAGGTCCATAGCTCCTCCTCCAGCAGCTGGGAGAGGTGGATCCGCCCCCTCAGTTCTTTCTGCTCTGCTCTACCTCCCAGGAAAAGGAAGACAAAGCCCACCTCCAGGCAGAAGTCCAGCACTTGCGAGAGGACAACCTGAGGCTGCAGGAGGAGTCCCAGAATGCCTCCGACAAGCTGAAGAAGTTCACAGAATGGGTCTTCAATACCATCGACATGAGCTAGGGCAGGCTGAGGCGGAGAGGAGAGAGGACCACAGGGAGTGCTCTCTGTGAGGCTGGAAGCCCCTTGGTCATGCCTTTGAAAGCGTCCTCAGCGCGCCCTCCCCAGCTCCCTACTTCGCCCCCTTTTGGGGAGTGCACAACACAACAATTGCAGATCAACAATCATTATCTGCCTTTTGTAG